>NC_063227.1:5430000-5730000 GCF_020740725.1 Corvus hawaiiensis | reverse complement strand
TGCTGAAGCTTTAGCAGATGTCATGAAACTGCTGTGTGCATTCAGGGGCTCTGTTTAGTATAAAGCAGATTTATGAGTGAGACACCATAACCAGGGCAGTGATCTGACTGGAGCATTTCATGATACATTTCATCTCCCTTTGCAATGGGCAAGAAGCATCAAAGCATTTGCCTTTCATGAACATTACATGTACTTTCATGAGAGCTGTGTGAGTGAGGGTGGCACACTGGTTGCTCCCTACTTGGGCACTGTAGGAGGAGATCACCCTGATTTTATTTAAAGCCAAGGTGTCCTTACAGATAATACAGTGGGGTTTTTGGCAAAAGGAGCTTATAAAAGTGTTGGTTGTGACTGACTGTTCTCCAGTGACCTCAAATTCTCTTCAGGGGATCTCATGATGTAAAGCACTGCTCTGTTTCTTCGCTGTCCTGACCAGTGTCTCCATTCTGCTACAAGATGCCAAGACTCCACATAGAGAGGATATTCTCAACAAGCCTTAAGCAACGAAATGAACAGTAGAAAACTTTGGCTAGCATTTTGTAAATGGCAGGTTTTATTATTTCAAAACTGGATGAAGCTTTGTTGAAGAGCTAAACACACTGGTCATGGTCCCAGCTTAGTACTGCATCGTGTTTTGTAAGGCATGAAGGGTTCACTTAGTGAAGCTCTTGTTGAAGCTCTCCCAGGGTCTCTTTAAAATTCAAGTCACAATTTAAAGCAAGTTGTTCACATCACTCTGAATTGTTTGCTAATACTCCAAAAACATGTTCAACAAACTTCAACATGTCTTAAGTCCTGTGTCATAGGCAGAAATACTCCATTATGGTACACGTCCCATTTGTGACGTCTGGGGAGCGTGATTGTTTCAGCATTCCTTGTTCTGTTCCTTGTTTGATGGATTTTCAGAACATCAGACCAGAGAGAGGTTCAAGGAATGAGGAGAGGATGTCTTGTGTCGGTATTTCACGAATGTTTAAAAATTTCCTAATTGTGCTGGTCCTTTCCTTATTGAAAGGGTGGAGTAACTCCCACATCAGTCAACATGATCTGGCTTCTCTCATTCAGGACAGATGGTTAGAAGGGTATGTTCTCTGACTGCATGTTAATCTCCAAAGTGCTCATGTAGTCAGAGGATGTTACCAAGGGAAAATGAGTTTCTGAGTTGAGAAGGTTATGCCTCATAGTGATTCTTCCCCTGTACTGGGCAGTGGTGAGGCCACACCTCGAGTGCTGTGTTCAGTTCTGGTCCCCTCAATTCAGGAAGGACCAGCAGCTCCAGAGAAGGGAAACAAAGCTGGTGAAGGATCTGGAGCACAGGTCCTGGGAGGAATGGCTGAGGGAGCTGGGGTTGTTCAGGCTAGAGAAGAGGAGGTTCAGGGGCACCTTCTCACTCTCTGTAGCTCCCTTGAGAGGAGGGTGGAGCCAGGTGGGGGTTGGCCTCTTCTCCCAGGCAACCAGCAACAGGACAAGGGGAAATGGCCTCAAGCTGCACCAGGAAGGTTTAGGTTGGACATTTGGAGGAATTTCTTCACAGAAGGGGTGATTGAAGATGGGAATGGGCTTCCCAGGGAGGTGGTGGAGTCACTGTCCCTGGAGGTGTTCAAGAAAAGACTGGATGTGGCATTTGGTGCCATGGTCTAATTGACACGGTGGTGTTTGGTCATAGGTTGGACTCGATGATCTCAGAGGTCTTTTCCAACCTAATTGATTCTGTGATTCTGTGATTCTAGACCAAAACTGTAAAAACGTAGTTTGTTTGGGATTTACTTTCTTTGTGGTTGTATTTTATTTTGCTTTATTTTTAAGAGTAAATAAATCTGTTGGGGTGTTTTAGTAGCCAGCAGCAAACTTATTCTTTTCAAGGAAATACGGTGGCAGGTTCCATCTGTTCAGGTGTATTCACTGGAATGCTTTTGTGCCGAGGTGGTATCCAGGAAACTTTTCTTTTTTTCCTGAAATAGTCAATTGATGTTAAATGTGATCCTTGTTGGTTTCACTTCTAAAGCAATTACACTTTTTTGAAAAAAATTCTTAGTGAAATGTGATGATGAAGAGATGTTTACCAGCCATTAGCAGTTGTTTATAAGGTGGAAAGCTTGGAGGCAAGACACCAAAGAAACGGAAGAATCTTTGGCTGTCAGACCCCATGGCCTTATAAACCCCTTGCAAATGCCTTATTACCTTGTTCTCAACTTAGCTAAAGCAAAACACCTTGAGCAACAGAAAGCTGATGGTCTTGTTGGGAGGGTCAGCCACTTGCTGGCTCCCGTGCTATGAACTGAAACCACACGTCAATTCAGTAGCAATATCCATGTTCAGGGTGCCTGTGATTCTTGAAAAGCATTTAGTGTCTAATAACCAGAAAACGCAACAATGCAATTGTCGTTGTGTACGATACCGTGCTGTGTGTTCGATTCCTTATGCTGCATGCCAAGTGAAAAAACAAAAGGAAGACTTTCCAACTTTTTATTTTAAATGTCAAAGTAAATGTGTTTGAACCTCACACTTGTGAAGCCATGAGGTGGGACATTTTCTCAGCACTTTTAGATGGGACTTGTTGGAAAGGTGTAAGACCCAAATTGCTTTGGCTGGTATGATAAGAGATTTTTTTTTTTTGCATTTTGCTTTTCACAGATGGGCCTTAAATTCTGTCTAGCTTTGAACCATGGAGCACAAGCCTTGGGGGCATGGAGGATGACCAGATGTCATATTCTATTTATAATAGTGGAAGCTTATTTCTTACAAGCCTGCATAGGTGACATTCACCCTGGGGCAGAGGAATTGTCTCTGAACGTCTCCGGCCATTATATAGCCTAATGCAATTGCATAGCCTAGCTCAATTCTCATTGCAGACTTCCATTAACTTAATTAGAGTTTTGAATAGATCCAAAGCCATTAGTATGCAATCCAAATAATGCAGAAACATCTCTTCTGGGGTTAATTTCATCCTGTATGCTGACCCTCTGCTCACTTCAAGGGAAGAAGAAGAAATCATTGCTGGTAGTTACTGGCTTGAGCTCAACTCAGGGGAGTTGGAAGCATGCAAAGACTCGAGTCGGTAGCAACCTGATGGCTGAAAAGTGCAAATACATCCAAGGAGGCTCTGTTAGAATGCAGTTTTCAAAATTTCTGAATCTGAAAGATTATTATATCTCAACCTGAAGTAAACAGTTGCATTTAAAAGTAATGTTTCTTTTGCCAGGCACTTTAGATGCTCAGCCTGAGAAAAGCAGAGGTTTGTACCACTTTCCTCCAGTATTCTGGTGTCCCAGTTTTCCTTAGAAATGTGGCTGTAAACCACTATATACCCCTGTGTGCAAGGCTTAACCAGAACATGTCAAGCCTGGCATTTCAAGTTAGTCTAAAGTGCAAGCTGCGTTCAGAGAGGCTTTGAACACAAGAGCCTAAATAATCTGCAGTAAATGGGAGTTTTCATGTGGGTCATGATGGCACAGGGAGGATGAAGCAGGACATGGCCCACAGAGAGACTGAACAAAACTCGCTTCCACAGCAGCAGCAGCAGCATGGAGGGAGATTTGTTCTGCATCAGCTCTTGTGATGGATGTTTTATGAGAGGGGGAGGAGGGCAAGCTGTGCACTTTACATCTTTTGGTTGAGCCAAATGTAAATACTAATGGGAGATCTTCAGCAGGAACTGCAGTTGGAGTGGTGAGGAGGGGTCTGCTGAGGGACTGTTTGTTTAAGTTCGCAGATCTCTGAACTTCCCTGGAGCACTAGAGTCACTTTGTCTCTACAGTTCAGAAACGTGGGTAATACAAGGTGGCCTCCCTTCCAAAAGGAGTTCTTGTGCTGCCCAGAGTAAGGACTGAAGAGTCCTAAAGGTGAAGGAATGTTATTTGATGCCTCACTCCTCGTGTCACTGATGCCCTTTAACCACCTCTAGCTTACCAAGTTAGGGAGTTCTCATTTTCCACTTTTGAAGTGCAAATGAACTGTTAGGATGTAAGATACTCCTTGCACTTTTCACAGCTATCCCTGGTCTTGCGTTTTGGACTTGCTTGTGAACACATCTGTTTGGGATGAACTAAATGCTTGAAGAAAGTGTGGGGAGAGGGGGAGGCTCCTGCCTTAAACCTGAACTTCCCTTGCAAGCAGCTCTGCAGGCCATCCTCTACATCAGCAGGCTCCAGGAGCCTCTGGCTTACCTGAGCCTTACCAGGGCTGGGTTTACTCCTGTCCTACCCACACCTCTGCTCCACAGCTACTGCAGGGGAGGTGGGTAGCAGGTAACTTGCAGAATGGTTTGGAGTCTTTTGGCAGGCTTACTGGGAGAGAAAACTGTGTTCCCTCTTCTGTTTCTGGCCTCCATGTGTTGTGCTGATCTTATGCCAAATGTTTTGGACACCTTGTATTTTTAACTGTGTAATATAGCTGTGTATTGTTAAAGCAACTTAGTAACTTATAGCAAAAACTGTAGAACTCATTTCTCTGAGGTGTAGGAAATGTCCTGCTTCCACTGTGTATGAGACTTTAACTCTGTACTGTCTGACAAAGATAAATTCTGAATTTCACTTTAATAAATGATCTATCTAGCAACTAGGCCCACATTCCCTTGTTTGCCTTCCTGCCCTCGGCACGGATGGTTCCAGAGCCAATGGAGTTCTGCTTTGTGTGAATGTTTCGTGCCAGGCTTCTGAGATTCACTGTCTTTTCCCGGCCACCTCCCCAGGGCTGAAAACACTGCAGACATGGAGCAGAGAATGGCACTGCTGAGTGGGAATGCCAAGCCTGGAGTAAAATCTCAGGTGATGGGATGTTTTGTGACAAACCCATGTGGGTTGCACAGGTGCAATTCATGGAGTCTTTTGAATGCAACAAAAAGACAATTCACAAGAACGATGGAAGTTGTTGAAGAGCTACGTGCCCTTGCATTTTGGGGAGTATTGGGCTTGTCTGTGATGGGAATTCCTCCCCTCCTGTATCATGAACAGTCTATCAAGTGCAGCTTCTCATTTATGTTTCCTAATGAATCTTCTTTATGTCTAGTTCAACCCTGTGCTTCTGTTCCCTTCTCAAGAACATCCTTGGCTTCATTTCATGCATGATTTATAGCTCCTGTTGTCCAGAGTCAAACCTGCATGCCCAGCTGACAAGGTGGGCGCTGCTCCAGAGCAATGCTGACATGGAGCATCCCAACATTCAAGATTCTTTCCCATTAAGTGAAATTTAATTCAGTTCAATTTTTTTTTCCTGATATTCCTCTTCCTCCTGACCATCAGTCTTACAGGCAAAGGTGTCTCACTTTTTTGCAGCACTGAGGAAGCAAGTGAAAAAAGCTGGGACTTGAGTACTTGTTCATCTGAACTCTGTCATGGTGTTTCCAAAGGCTCTGCTGGCACTGGTTGAGTCATGCTTTTAGCCTTGATTTTCTGCCTGGAAAGAGGTTGTAGTGTAGGTTTTCACACACTTGGATTCTCACAGGGGAGGATGATCAGATGTTGAAAGCTTTACACCCAAAACAGAGCCCAGTGTCCCTAGTACCTGCCTTTGTGGATGTGTCTGGAGGCCTTAATGAACCAGGATAATTTTGGAATCTGCTGCCATGCCACATGAGGTCCCTGCCTCAGGGAGCTTTCAGCTGAGAAAGGCAAGACCAGAGTGACACAGGTGGGCACTGTGGAACAAGGAGCAAGGGTGGATCATGTCTCACAACCTGTGTGCTGTCAAGGGGTTTTAGGAGGCGTCAGGAGAAAGTCTTCAGGTGAGGACAAGGGCAGCATACCCCAGTGGAAGGGGAAAATTCTTGTCATTTGCATTCCCAAATTGATGAGTGGGGGCCTCTTCTGCCAGCACAGTGAGAAGGAGAGGAGGGCTAAAGGAGGACAGCTGTAAGCAGCAACCTGTTGTGCAGATGTTAACTTTAGTATGAGAGGGTATAATGGAAACTTCTGATAGGAATACACCCTGCCAGTTAATGTGTTATTCATTACTCTATAGTAATGAATAACGCTACTTAATCTCATGTTTGCTCCCTGCCAAGAAACCCACAGAAGATTTCAAACTCGAAACCGAGGTGGAATCTGCTCAGTCTTTTTAACTTACACTGAGAAACAGCAGATTGATCTGAGGGCTGAGAACTGCACGTCCCTCTCTGCACTCCCGGCTGCCGTGCGAGGGCAGTGTTAGCTCGGGAACCCGGAGGGGGGGATCGCTGCCCTTCCGAGCCCAGGGCAGCTGCCGGGGGCACCGGGGCCGTGTCCCCATCCCGAAGATGCTTCCTTGGCAGGAGCTGGCTGTGCTTGTCAGAGACCGGAAGCAGGATTATGCTGTGCTGGGATGTGGAGATCATAAAAACGGTTTGTTTGGGTTTTGAGGGTTTTTTTTCGTGGTTGGACATTGAAATTGAACACGTCCGATCCTCTGCGTGAGCCGTCCTTGCAGCCTTGATGGAAACCAGGCGTTGCTTCCCCGCTCCCCAGCAGAAAGGGCAGCACAGAGGACCAGGGAAAAATGTGAATGTGGATTTAATGGTTTTGTGTCTTAGAGAGGTGGCTGTGCAGAAGGAGTGTGGGAGTGAGACTCAGGGTTTGCTTTCTTTCCTTTCCTTTTTTTTTTTTTTTTAAATTTCTCCTCTATCCAACAAGGGATAACTACACAGTTCCACCAGCACTCAGTCTCACTTTGCCAGGAGCTGGAGTCTATTTCACATCTTTTATCCTTGCAGGTAGTGCTGGGTTCTTCCCTAAGAACCTGAAAACCCCCCAGTGTGCTTTTAGTTAATGGCTTTTGGAGCTTTCTCCAGGATCTCTTCCCTTTCTATGTTGCAGGAAGTACTCCATGATCAGCCCAGCACCTTCAGCAGGAACACTATGGTGCTGTGGGGAAGAGGGAACTGTCAGGTAGCTGAGGTGGCTCTGCTGCTTCTCCTACCACAGATATGGACTGCCAGGGACCAGAGCACAGTGATGGGCACTCCATAACCCTGTGTCCCTCCCTGGCCTTGACACCTGCAGGGGCAAAGCCTGTTGTATCCAGCTCATTTGCACCTCACTTTGGTGTCTGGGTTCTCAGCAGCTCCTGCACCCAGCCCAGCAGCCATGGCCTGAGAGGAAGCCCAGGTGAGCAGAGGAGGGTGTTCCAGGGTTCCTGCAAGCTTTGTGCACTAACTCAAACTCATAACTCCTTCCCACGCCAGGAGCTCCTGGCCAAGGCGATTAAACCAGCCTGCTCTGGCCCCTGTTTTCCCCGCTGCTGCTCCTGCAGGTCACTCACAGGCCATGAGAATTTTGTCAAGGTAGCTGCAGTTTGAGGAAAAAAAAACCCTTTTCCTCTCAATTCCTCAGCTTTCAGCTGCTGGTGATGCCATAAATTCCCCTACTTCTCTGGTTACTGTAAAGTCAGTCAGGGTGGTCAGGACCTGAATTCCTCACACAAAAGAAGCTGGGGGAAAGGAAACAGCAAAAAGGGCCTTCCCTGCCTTGGGGATCTGTCACGGTGAGGCTCCAAGTGTGTGCTCCTGCTCTGCAATCCCTCTGGTCTTAGGTAACTGCCTCTCACTCCCCTCTCACCAGTGCACACCCTCCTCCTAGCCTGCACTTCCCACATCTGGCTCCTTGGCCCCTCTGATCTGCAGGCTCCTGGAGCTGCAACATCTCCAGGTTTGGAGTAACCAGGAGAGACAGAGCTGATCCAGCATCACAGAGCTGTGGGGATGGCACTTAGTGCTGCTGAGCAAAGTGCCCAGCTGGCTTCACCCCCTGCCCTGAGCTGTACAGCACTGGTCCTCCACCAGTCCTTCCATGCTGGGCCTTAAATCCAGCTGCTGTATGAGACACAAGTGGGCTGATAAGCCACCCCACACCACCCACCCTCAGCTGAGGGCTATGCTGAGATGTTGTGGGAGATCAGTGGGAAATTGGCAGCAAAGTGTTAGCACTGCCAGAGAAGGTGTTTGCTATGGGCATTGCTCCACCACTGAGCAGGACAAGAACAGGTCATTCTGCAGAAAGCTGTGGTTCTCCCAATCCTCTGCACTGCAGAAAGCCTTCATGGAATAAAGGAGCAATGCAGGCTGGCTTTGGAGAGGTAAGGATGTGGGATGGATGATGAGTTTGTCCATTTTTTGAAGGATGGTCTTGGGAAGGCTGCCCCAAGGTGCAGGGTTCTTGGTCTATTCCCAACACAGGCAGCTGCATGGAAGAATATACCCTGGGTAGAGCTCAGTGCCAGCAGACCTAAGCAGGGACTGCCATAAGGGTGAAAACCCAGAGACTTCGGGTTTGGTTTAGAAAATAAAATAGAAGCAAGAAAGTAAAAAAAGTCAGTCTGCATCTACCTTGTAGCTGCAGAGTCTTCCCGTGCTTGGACATCATTTCTACAGCTATGGATTAGAAATGCATCTTCTCTTTAAATGGGTCTCAGAACCACGTGACGCCAGGAGCATGGAGATTTGAGGAAGAGCTATCTCATGTCATGAACTTTGCGCCTGGGCGGGGCCTCGGTTGGGCAGAAAACCTTCCCACCTGAGCAGTGCTCCCAGGAGACGGTCTGACTCAGGAGCCAGCAACTGGGCAGAGAGGCTCCAAGTGTTGGGAGAGGATCAAAAAGCTCCCCTGGCAGTAAATCTTTTACCTGCCATGTGACTCACTGGGGCTTGTGGCCATTCCTCCGAGGTCGGCCCCGGGTCAGGATTTCTCCTGTCTCTTTAGCCCCCAAACCTGGAGATTTTTGTCTTATCTTTGACGCCATCTTGACACTGAAAACAAATTATGGCCCAATTACCCTTACTCAGAGGGGCTGGGGCTACCTTAAATGGCCACAACTACCAGGCGCTTCCTTAAGAGCGGTAATTAGTGGGGCGTGGGATGGGGAGGGGGCAAGGACTGGGGGTACCCCTGGCATGAGGCTGCCCTTGCTCCCCTGTTTGCCATGGCAGGAGGGGACATCCCATCCAGCCCTTCCCATCCCATCCTATCCCATTCCATCCCGTCCTACTCACGGGCCCAGCCCTGCTGCCCCCTTGGGCTCCGCAGAGGCCAAGCTGAGGTGGGGCTCGCTGCCACCGCGGTGTCCGGGCTGGGGGCTGCCCTGCCCCCTGCCTCCCCCAGCCCTGTGTCACCGGCTGGGGCCAACCCAGAGGGGCCCCGTGACGGGAGGCAGCAGCCCTGGCCCTGGCCGTGACCTTCGGGACGACCTCGAGTGAGTCCCTGCCAGGGCTGGGGACTGGCTGTGCCTCTCATTCCAAACTGGGACATTTCCATGTTCACCCCGAGAAACACGGAACAGCAGCATCACGGCTGAACTGCCGTAACAACCGACCTGGAACTTCTAAAATTTCTTTTTCTTCCCATCTTTCCGTGTCATTACACCGCCCTCTTCTCTGCTCTGTCCCTGGGCATTCCTTGCCCAGGGTTGTGCTCTCTGCCTGAACCCAGCAGCTGTTTTGGGAGCTGGCAAATCCAGCCTGCAGCCTGGACAGTGCTCATGGGTGATCGGGTCTGGGTGTTTCTTTGCGCCCCCCCGCCCCCCCCTTTTTTTTTTGTCAGATTGGTATTTTATTTGGCTCCATCCTGTCTACCGAGCTGTCCAGTGTAACCCTTCCCTTGCTGCTTCTGAGATAAGAATAGGCTCCCCCGAGATCAGATAAACAGGCCCATAAATACCTACAACAACAAGAAACAGAGTCTCGGCTTGGCAGGAAAGGAGGGGGGGAAAAAAGGCAAAAAAAGAGCCATTCCTTTGCACGCCAAAGCGGGGGTGCAGAGCGAGGGGTGGGAACCGCCCGACAGCCTCCTTGCCCACAGCACTCGCCCCCTTGGCCAGACAGGCAGCCAGGGGCCAAGCAGGGCTGGCAGCAGGGTCCCCTGCAGTGTCCCTCGTGGCTGGATTCCAGCGGCAGGGAGCCTGGCACGTAAGGTGCTGCCCCGGGGCCAAGCGATCCCTGCGTGCGTGTTCCTCTGCCCGGGCAACTGCCGGCCGCAGCCTGCGTGCCCCGAGCCAGCTGCTTCCCAACGGCAGCAAGTTCACGGCAGGGTCGAGCCGAAGGTATGTGCAGGGCCCTCTCCCCTGACCGATGAGCTAGGCCCTTCGGTAGCCAAAAACTGAAAGCTGGTGGCCAAACCGTTCTTGCAGACAGTTCTGGTGCCGGCAGCACCGGGAGCTCTGCCGCTGCCTGCCGGAGGCTGCCGGGACGCCGCTCCCAGCCGTGGTTCGCTGCCCAAGGAAGGGACACTGTTGCTGTGCAGGGCTCCCATTCCCCTGAAGCTCCTCTTCCTTTGGGGGTGAAAGGGGCGACCCCATCCTAGGCTGGCACAGGCGCTGAGCTGGACCCTCGACTCCCCGGCCCCGGAGTGGTGGAGCCGCCTGAGCGGTGCCGAGCTGGGGACAGAGCTCGCTGCTTGCAAATGCAGCCCTTCCAAAGCGTTGTGGGGAGCGGGGAAGCCCGAGACTACAGGAAATGTTTAGTGCCTTTTTTTACCCACTCTCCCCCCAAATGCTGAGCCACTATCTCAAAGGGAAACCCCCTTGCTGGGCAGGGAAATCCTCTGCAGCCGTGGAAACGGAGAGCGCTTTCACTTGCAAAATCCCGAAGGAACAGCGGAGGCTGGCACAGAGGACACCTTCCCCAGAAGTTTGCAGCCAGCAGGTACCACAACCAGAAACTTGTGGTAAGAAAAGCAAAAATCCTGCGGATGCAGGCAGAACATCGCCCTGGCTGTGCAGGGTGCCCCTTCCCAGAAGCAAAATTGGAAACACGTAAGGTAAAAACCAGCGGAGGTTTTAGGTGCGGTGAAAGGTCCGCAGGCTGCGAGCGATGTACCAGATAGAGCCTGGTGTGACGGCACCGAGGACACGGTTCCCGTGCAGAGTCACCTTTGCCTCACAGCAGAGCAAGTCCCAAGTCCCCGTTTAACCCTTTCCCTCATCTGCTGCCGAAGGGCAGCACCGATTTGTCCTGTATGGATACAGGGATACCGGCTGGCACATATAAACAGGACGGGGGCTGGACACATTTATGGGGCGCTGGATTATAGTTTCAGTGACAGCTTGGGAGCTTTCCCATAAGAACCCAGCCCTTTAGGAGACTGAAACTTGCACATAAAATTGGATCCTTGGAACTGACTTTCTGTACGGGTTTTTTGTTGTTGTTGTTGGTTTTTTGGTTTGTTTTGTTTTTTTCTCCCTTGAATGTGTTTGGGTTTGGGAGTGCCCTACTCCACTCATGGAAGTGGTAGCATGCTAAACTTGTTATAGCTCAAACAAAAAAAGTACCACTGCGGGCGGGCACTGCTCTTCTCAGGCAGTCCATTTTCATCTCAGCCTCCCTCAAAGAGATCAGAAAATGGATCGGGGCAGAGAAGGCAGCCGTGCAGTGGCTCCGGGGTGAGGGAAGGCTGATTCAAGCAGCCGGATCCTTCTCCATGGGAGTTAATTACTCTGGCTGTACCCCCCAGTGTTTGTGTGTCCCTCCGTCTGTATTTGCACACATGCACAAAGTGATTATAAAACCCAAGCTGCTTCCCCACGGCTGAGCTGGGATATTCTTGGTGTGTGCGGCCGCACAAGCACAGATTGATCGATGTGTCGGTATTTTACAGATGTAACATCATTATTTCTATTCCTTTAGTCGCAATCAAAAGCTTGGTTTCAAACACAAAATGTAAACGTCCCTGCTGTGCGCCCTCAGATTAGCCCTAGAATAATGTCCAGATTTACCTGTGCTGTTTTTCTTTGCCCCAAGCAGCCGCCCGAGTGTCCGGGTTTATCCCGGTGTCGCTGGGAACGACAGCGTGGCCAGGCTGGGAAGGCTCTGAGCCCATGCACGCACGTCTTGGAACTCTTTGGTAAGAGCACCGTGTCTGCACAGTGTGAAGGAATGAGGATTTGGCTTTAATTATTAAGGATTATTAAGGATTTATGCCTGAGTGGTGACAGAGGTGAATTTGGGCTGCATGAGCGTTGCTGTGTCTGAGGCTGGTGACATCCATCGTGTTCAGATGGCGAGGAGGGGACGCTGCTCCTTCGAAATGTGGCCGAGGCAGCGCCTAACAGAGGATCCCTGTGAGAAAGTGCTGCCGGTGCCAGAGCCGGGCGAGCTGCCCCGGCAGGACACGGGAGCCGAGCCCTGGCTCTCTGCGTGGCAGCAATAAAACCCGGGGCTCCACAGCTCTACGGTACCATCCAGACGCTGTAAAGGCCTGATCCTGCCATCCTTCCTCAAGCCAAATACGAGTCCAGTCCCTCTAGAAGATCTCCTGGGTAGGGAGGGAAGGGGTTACGTGTAGGGCAGGGGCAGAGTTCGTGCCCTGGGGGAGGCTGCGGGTACACGTTTGCAGAGCTCCACCAGCTCCTGAGGTCAGCAAGCATGGCATAAACAAGTCTCAAAGGATCCCGAGCTCCCCAAGGAGGAATTCCCTCACATGGATCGGCCCCACAGCAGGGTACTGACTTCAGGGATGTCCTTAATCCCGCAGCATCTCTGTGGGCAGCGCAGGGGACCTGGCCAGAGCAGCGCGATTGCCGGAGCAGGGGAAAGCAGAGGGCTTGGACCCGAGGCCGTTTGCATAAAGTTTAAATTTTATTTTATTAAAAGTTTTTTTTTAGCTATTCAGTTTTAAATACGTGGTGTGGCGCGCTCGGTCCCTCGGGAAGTGGTCATGCAGATCTGAGGT
The DNA here is from genome assembly GCF_020740725.1 of Corvus hawaiiensis. Taxonomy (NCBI): domain Eukaryota; kingdom Metazoa; phylum Chordata; class Aves; order Passeriformes; family Corvidae; genus Corvus; species Corvus hawaiiensis. Next base: position 5,717,368 of record NC_063227.1, on the reverse strand, counting down.
AGAAAACCCGGCACAGGAGTGTTCCCAAATGCACCTCTAGGTAGTTTCACCGCAGCCACACGTCGGTCAGGCAGCGGACGGGGAGAGGGGATCGGGGGCTCGTATTTACAATAGCAAACGAATCGAACCGTTCCAGTCCGGCCCGGCACGGCAGGAGCCGCCGATCGCTGCTGGCAGCGGGAAGGAGCAACGATTACTGCAAATGCGGGAAGGGGACACGGGGAAAGGGCCCGGCTGGTCCTCGCTGCCGACGGAGCGGGCAGGACCCGAGCCCGCAAAGCGCTCTCGCCTCTCTCCCGCGGAGCATCCGTCCGGGCGGGGGGCAGCCGGGCCGGCTCCCCGTGTCCTGAGCCTGGATGGGCTCCGGGGCCGGGCTGGGCTCTCTCCGTCATTGCACATGGAGGGGCGGGCGGGGAGCGCCGTCAGGGCGGCGGGGCAGCTCTCAGGGATTCAGTTCCAGAGCCCAGACCTGCTGGGGCCAACCAGTCCGGCCCTTCAGCTTCTTCTCGCCGTGACCCAGAGGCTGCGAATAGACCTCGGGCTGCTGCGGGAGAGGAGACGGGGAAAGGAGGGAGAAAGGAGCGGTCAGGAACGGAGCGGGGTCCCGGGCCGCCCGCCCGCCCCTTGCGCCTGCCGCAGGGCTGCAAGCGAGCGGCTTTGCCAGCCCGAGGACAAAGAGGGGCTTTAGGGGTCCCCACCCCGCCACCCGCCCGCTGCAGCACGGGGAGAAGCGGCCGCCCTTGCTCCGAATCGCTCCTGCGCCCGCTCGTCCTGGGAGAGCTCCCGGGAGAGGTGAAGGACAGACCGGGGGAGGCTCCGCCGCGGCCAGTCCCGGCCCCGGGGGCTGATCCCTCGCGGAAAGTGCTCGGAAGCCCACCCGGCCCGTCGGGCGGGCTATTCTCCGACGAGTTACCCTCCAACGATTTATTATCATTATTATTATTATTATTATTATTATTACGCTGGGGGAAAAGGCTCCCGCGAGGCCGGGAGAGTTTAGAGGTTTTTTTCCCCCAAGCCCGGCGGTTTTTCCCTCCCGCTCCTGGCCCACGGAGAGCAGGGACGCGGGTCCCGATCCGCCTCTTACCGTCTCCCTTTTCCTCTTGTTCTCCCTGCCGTCCGTCTTCTTGAGTTCTGCTTTGAAGCCCTCGGTGTCCCCGGGCTGGCTGTCCTTGGCCAGCACCTCCATCAGGTAGGCGATGTAGCTGGTGGCCAGGCGCAGGGTCTTGATCTTGGAGAGCTTGGTGTCGGCGGGCACGTTGGGGATGCACTCGCGGAGCTCGGCGAAGGCGCTGTTGATGCTCTCCGTCCTCCGCCGCTCCTTCTTGGGTCCCCCGACACCTTTTCGCCGTCCCAGGCGGCCGCTGAGAGCCTCCAGCCGCCCCGGGCCGGCCGGGCCGTACTCGGCGGGGCCGTAGTTAGGGCTCTGCCCGGCGAGCTCGGGGGTCCCCTCGGCCGGGTTGAGCACCCAGCCGGGGAAGTAGGCGCGCTCCTGGTGGCACCGAGCCGCCGGCCCGAAGAGGAAAGGGTCGTGCAGCATGTGGTGGTGATGGTGGTGGTGGTGGTGATGCTGGTAGCCCCCCACCAGGTTCATGATCCGCTCCGCTGGCCCCGGGGGCCGCTCAGCAGCGCTCCATGGCCGGGCGGGAGGCGCTCCCCGCCGGGCGGGCGCGGCGGGCTGCGGGGAGCGCGGCTCCGGCGCGGGGCTGCGGTGGCGGAGGCGGCTGTGGGGTTTGGGGTGGGGCGGTCGGGGTTTGGGGTTTTGGATTTGTTGTTTGGGGTTTTTTTAACCCCTTCTGGAGCCTCCCGACCCGGCCTTTATATAGGGCCGCGGCCCCCCCGCCGTGGAGCCAATGGGCAGGGGAGGATGCGCGGGGGCCCCGGGGGGAGCGGGGCGGCGGAGGGGGCGTGCGCCGCGCTCCGAGCTCGGGGGTTTGGGCTCACACCTCCGCCGCTTGCCCTCGGTCCCGCCTGCTCCTTGCTTTCGGGGAGAAGGGGGTGAGGAAGACCAGAGGGCCACCCCAGCCCCTGTCCCGGAGCGCTTCGATCCCCGCTGCCGGGGCGGGGGTGTCCGAGCCCCCCGAGAGCCGCCGCGCCCGGCCCGGGGACGAGAGGCGGCAGCGGCGCGGGGGAGCCCCGGCCGGGCCGGGCCGGGCCGGAGCGGACCGTGTGCGTGCTCCGGGGCCGCAGCGGCCCGGGGACAGTCTGCTTCCTACGCACCGAGTCCCCACGCGGGACAGGCCCGACCTCGCGGGAGCGGAGCGCGGGGAGGTGGCGGGGCAGGGTGGGCAGCGCGGGGTGCTCGGGGCCGCACCCGGAGCCGCACCCGGAGCCGGGGGATGGGGAGACAAGGGGGCGAAGTGAGGCCGGGCTGGGCCCCCCTGGGGTTGGGGGGCTCCCTCCCTGTGCATGGCGTTCCTGGCCCATGCCTGCTCCGTGCGTTGCACAACTGCACAGGGATGTGCACTGCATGCCCGTACAGCACACGCCCACGCTGTGCAATGCACGCTGCACAAGCCACGCTGCACTTGTGTTGGTTACACCACGCACTGCTGCTCACACCGATACACTGGACACGTTGCCCACATGCACCACAAAGATGCTGCACACACCACACACTCCACAAACGCATCACACACGTGCACCCATAGGTGTTACATACACCAGCAGCACGGATGTGCTACACACACATAAGTATGTTACACACACACACGTATGGCACACGCACACCTATCACACACGTGGCTTATAAACACACGTCTGTGTGCTGCTCACCCGTGCACAGACACTGCATAGATGCATAGATATATAAAAATGATATTGTCCATGCACACTGACCGATTTACAACAGGGAGGTGGGGACCTGCCCTGTGTTTCCCTGTCCCAGCCTGGCCACGGAAGGGCTGGGGGGACCCGCTGAGGTCGGGATCTTGTACTTCACTGCAGCCCCAAACTCAAGCCCAGGGTGGGGCCCTAAAGGGGACAGCACGTCCTGCTCTTCTCTGCACCCATGGGAGACAGATCCCCAGGAGGATGCGTCCCAGAGCTCGGGCTTCACCCCCAGCCCTGCCTGGTGGCATTGGAGCCGACCCCTGCTCTTGCTGCAGTGACTCCCAGTGAGGACAGGCTGGGCACGGCAGTGGTGATCACAGCGCGGCGGGGCAGGAAGGGGCTTTGGGCCCAAGGTATGTTAGCGATTAACGGCGCTTTCCAGCGATTCATCTTGCAGCAGAGGGTGGAAACGTTGGAGGGTTGTTTGCAGGCGCTTGTATTAATCATCCAGGCTAACACACCATTAACGTCCTCCTGCATTTTAAAGATGACAAATTTTATTTGACTTCTCTCAATCACGGTTCCCGGGCGGATTCGGGAGCCACTTAAATGCCTCGGATTTTCCATCGTTAGTTGTTACAAGGCGAGTTGCAAAGGCAGGAGGCTGGGGGGGCCGGGGCAGGGTGCAAGCAGGTCTCCGGTTCTGCCGGGCCCCGGCGGCTGGGGGGGAGCGGCCGTGCTGGATCTGCCCAGCTTTGTTCCCCCCTGCTTTGTTCTCAGCTGCTGCAAAGACCCCCCTTCCCCACCCCCTTTAAAACAAGCGCCCTGCAAACATTTGCTAGTGATTATTCTCCCGTTAGAGCCAGGCCTTGGGTAGGGCGTCGTGTCCCCGATTTCCTTCAAAACAGCCGTGGTTGGGTGGGATCCCCGAGCCCGGCTGACTGCCGGTGGGAGCCAGTGCCCATCTGGGAGAAGTTCAGGGGTCCCACTTCATGCCTCACCCCCTCCATGCTGGCAGAGCATCACCTGTGGAGCCCTGCTCTTCTTAGAAACCCCAGGCTCCTCACTGAGCTTCTCTCCAACCCTGCAAACTTCCAGATTAGAGTCTGTGCCACCAAACCCCATCTCTAGAAACACTCCTCAAAAATACCCTTTTCATCCCTGTATCCCTTTATGCATTGCACAGGCCACTTACAGCCACATCCTGCTGGGAGCTGTCACCTTGAGCCGTGCAACAGAATCACCTCCAGCCTCCAGCTGCCGAGCCAGGTAAGTCCAGCCCAAGCCTGGGCATTCTCTTGCTTAATCCACCCCCTGATGGAGGTCCCTGGACTCTGCAGAGTTTGGAAGTGCTCAGCTGAGCAAATAGTGGGACCAGAGGGTTGATTTTCCTTTGGAAAATCATTCTAATCTTTCATGTTTTAATAAAATAATAAAACCAGAGCCCTTTTCATGCCGACACCTTCTAAATCAAACCAGACTGCCTTTGTCATGGCGTCCAAATTTAGCACTTCTCAAACTTTTGGTGAGTTTCTTTAATTTCACATCTCCCCACTCGCATGGGGGAGAAAACGCCGGGCAGTTTGGATTAGGCGATTTATGGCTGGCATGGCAGGCGGAACCACGTTTCTCTCCACCTGTTTTCCTTCAAATCCTTCCCAGAGAAAGATTTTCTGCCCTCATGGCCAGGCAATGGTGAGGGGGCCAATGCTGCATGTTGGGAGTGAGGTTATCCCAGGTCTCTGTAAACCCCAGCACCCCAAACCCAGGTGGAGCCACCATGCTCTGCATCCATCCCCATTTCTGGGACGGGAGCTGAGGTTTTGGCCCTGGCCCCTCAGCCACCTCCTTATCAGCGCCCAGCGAGCGGCAGCCCCGGGTGTCCTGTGACTTTGACGCCAGCTCTGCTCCCCCCCTCTGGCTCCCTTATCTAAATAGGAGCGTAAATCAGGGCCTTGGCAGATGCCCTGGCAGGACAGGGACTCCATAAAAAGGGGCTCTGCTCCAGCTCTGTTTACATTGCAGCCCCGTAAAATATTCCCCTTGTCTTCCTTGTTAGCATCTCCCTGCAGCATCCCAGCACCCTCCTGCACCCACATCCCCCCACCCCAAGCTCCACTGCAGCCCCAGGGTGTGGCCAGGAGGGTCCCAGCCCTGTCACCCCACAGCCCCACACCACGTCCCCCATCAGGTTATGCCCAGGGTACCTCCTCACTCGGCCACGGCCTTCGATCCCCTCCTCAGCCACTGCAGGCGCAGAGCAGGGCTGAGCCAGCTCCCCTGGGCAGCTGGGTTGTGTCTAAAGGTGCCCCTGGGTATTTATAGCACTTGCCTGAAATAATGCAATAATAATCACTCAGCACCTTCCTAACAGTTCTGCTCTCAGAGGCCGCAGGGGATGGTGGCAAAAACCCTTGGGAAACTGAGGCATGAGCAGAGTCTGCTTCAAGTAGAGCTGCAGAGAGCTGCTCTGGGGGATTATTTTCCTCCTGGCAATGTGAGGAGCGAGAGAACCTGCAGAAGTGAATGAAATCAAGTCAGTTTGATCAGCAATGAACTCAGCCCTGGGGTCACAGCTAAGGCTGGGCTGCAAAAGCCCACTCAGGGCATCCCTCTACCCCAGCAGGGTTTGCCACGTGTCCTGCTGTGCCAGGATGGGTTTCATAGGGGTGGGAGGTGCTGGAGTGCAGCAGAGCTCATGCTTGCTGGTGCCCATGCTCTCTTGCACCCACACACTGCCTGAGTGCCCCAGACTACCTCACTGGGCTGCTTGATCCTACATCAGCATCACAGGAGCGACTCCAAGTGGGGTTCAGTCTGTTAAAGCCCCACAGAAGGAGCAGGAGGAACTGGGGGTGAGCACGGTGCTGTGCCTGGATGTTCCTGTTCTCAGCAGCAGCCCACAGCATCTCCTCTGTCCACACCCCTCCCATGCCGCCCCTATGGCGACACAAAGGGTGACTGCAACCATTGCCCCTCAAGAAATACCATCTATTTATGGCCAAACAGCCACTGTCTTGCGTGGATAAATCAAGAGGAAAACAAAGCTTTACGGAAAAAAGTATTAAATTTTCCATGTGCTCCTGCAGGGATGGGCCAGGCACTCGCTGTTTATTTTTTGGGCTCTCTCTTTGCTAGTACTGTAAGTGACACTGTGTTTACAAAAGTTTTTATGTCATCAGAGCAAAGTCACAGCTCAGCTTCCTCTCCTGTGTATTTTATGTAGATGGATGTGTCTGTGAGGAACATTCAAACTAAACAGAGAGCTGGTTTATAGGAAAATGTATTTATTTGAAAAATCGTAACTCACAATTTCGGCAAAACCGGGCTCCACATTTATTGCTGCTAATGGGGTGTGGCGGCCATAAATTAACCTGGAAAATTGCTGCGGCCATTTCAACAATGGCTCATTGTGCTGATAGAACAGCAGCTCCCCAAAGACGGCTCATGTCAATTTGCAATTAAGTTTGGATGCAAACAATAGGTAAAGGGAAGGTAACAGCAGCCTAACTGCTGGAACCAGCCCCAGAATCATTCCTCTAGGCTGGCATGGGTGCTCTGAATCTCACTTAAAACAGAGCTGTTCCCTCATCTGATTGCCCTGGAAATCAGTGGAAGGAGGCTCCACCTGCCATAAGGGGAATTTCTCTTTATATTACATTATCTGTCATAGGCACGTAATTGGAGATGACAGAAAAACCCAGCCCATGAGCTCTGACTGGCAGCCCAGGTGAGCCATATGCTTGGAGAGCCCATCCAGTTGCTCCCTGGTTGACCTCTCTTCTTAGAGGAAATTTTGCACAGAATCAGGAGTGATGCTCCTACCTTAAAACCTCTTATTTCCCCACTCAGATTCCTTGCTGAGACAAACACTGTTCCCCAAAGCCTTGAGGCTGGCTGCTGACCCTGGAGTAGAAGCTGCCACTGTCATTCTCCCATCCTTGATCACCTGGCTCAGGGCAGGGTTTGGCTGCTGACACGTGGTGGCAGCTCTCCACTCGTGGGAAGTTGTGGAGAAGAGCTCCCAGATGATTCAGGTCCCTGACAAAAACCAGTGCCTTTCCCTCCTCAAACCACTTTCCACTCCTGAAGCAAATTTACAAGGGCTCTAAAATGTCCTGCTCCAGGGCATCAGCCAACTGCTAATGGCTGGGGATTGGGAAAGACATTTCCTCTGCTGAGAAGGATTGCATAAGCGCTTATTAAGGCAGCTCCTGGCGTCTTCGTCAAAAGCATCTGGTTTGGGGCATAGCTGGAGACGAACTGCTGGGTCTGGATGGGCAGAGCTGGACTCGCTGCTTCCAACTTTTCCCTTGGTCAGACATGAGTGCAGGTTTGGGTCATCTCCTGTGTGCTGGTGGGGAAAGGGAGGTGGGTCATGACATGAGATGTCTCTTTCTCCCTGTCCCCCTGCTCTCCATCTCATCCTGGTGCTGCCACTGTGGGGACTTCTCTTCACACTCCTTCCAACTCCAGGTACCACGATGCCCCATGTGCATGAGGGATTTCCCTGGTCCCTGCTTACACCAGCATCCCACATTCCTTGAAAGAGGGGCTTCCCTCCTGTCCCATTGCTACAGAGACACGTTGGCACAGAGACTGACATGACTCGGTGGGTGAGCTCCTGTTCTGCACCGCGTCTGTGTGACATTGCAGGTAAATGGCTTTGTGGTGGGAAAAGGCTGCTGACAGTGGTTCAGACCGCTGAAATAGGTTGGGATGCTTTTAACAGGGCTCTGCTGTGTCACAGGCTCAGTGTGATGTGCTGGCACTGCGGAGCAACCAGAGCCAGGGAACAGCATCCTGTCCATACTTCCCTGTGGTGGGACCATGTCCTGGTATCCCAACCTCCCACCTTCCCCTCTGTGTGGATCCACACGGGATTTTTAATTCATTTTGTCTCAAAGATTTTCAGGGCAACTCCAGGTCTCATCACACAGTGCCTCGTGCCAGGTCCGGCTATGCCTTCCCAGCTGTTGCAGGGTAGGAGGATGAGGACAATTAGTGGTGCCTTATTATCCTGGTTATCATTGGCTCTCTCAAAATTCCAGGTTTTCTCTCCCCTCAGGTGCAGGAGTTACTGCTCACTTCCATGGGAGCAGAGGGATTGATTTTCCCTTGGTTCCCCCCACTGCATCCTGAGATGTCTGTGCAGCTTCCGGGCCAGCCATTACAGCAAGACTCTCAAGACGGGTTTTCCAAGGTTGGGTTTTTTGCAGATTGAGATGGTTTTAAGAATTAACAAGCATCTGTTAATACTTTTTTTGCAACTGAAAATTATTTGGGAGTTGGGGGTTTTAAATAATTTTAGTGCTTTTTCCCACCCTTTTTTCCCCTGTTTTATAAATGGGAGGTGGCAGAAGCCTCCCCAGGGCTCATTATTCCCCATTCCAAGCTGGGATCCAGCACCCAGCATGGCTGTGCTGCTGCCTTCACAGGCATAGGGGGAGGTGGGGGTATTTTGGGGCAAAAAGGCACAGAGACACTGAGTGTCCTTTTGTCACTATGGTCCATGGTGTCACCATGGGTATCACTACCTCCTTGCTTTTAGGGAGTCACAGGATGAGGACATGCTGTAAAAAGTGAATCCAGACCTCCAAAGAATAACGCTTTTATTGTATATCAATATATACAGTAAATATGTGACTCCTCCTAACATGCTCTGGAGAAAAAAACTGTCTGAAATGGAGCTTATTGGAAGGAAATAAATTGCTCCCATAAAAATGCTGATCCCTCCCTACTTCTCAAAACTGAAACAAAATCATTTGCTGTGAGCTGAAGACATTTCTTCCCTTGGCTCCTGGTTTTCCAAGAAGAGCAGGGAACATGAAGGAAAAACAAGCCTTCCCCATTAAAACACGCTTAAGCGAAACTCCAGTTTTCTCTTAAACTTTGCTTGGAAACATTTGGAGCAGCTTCGTGCGAATCAGTTCTGCTCTTTGAAAGGCCATTAAAATAAAAAACACCCAACCCAAAATAGCCATCTCTGCAAGGAGCATCTTGTTTGGACAAAAGTGGTTTGTTTTACACCGTAAATCCAAACACTCCTGGGGAAATGTTGTGAAATCTGCCGTGCTGGCGGTGCAGCGGCTCCAGGGATGTTTTGTGGGACATGCACAAAGCTGGTGGGTGCTGGCAAGGTGATGGCCACCACCAGCACTTCACTGCTGATTATCCCAGCTGCTGGAGTATCTCTGACTTCAGCACAGTGCATTTTCCATCAGGGTGAAGGCTTGTGGGGTGAGTTCTGGCAGGGAGGGATTTGTACCAGCATTCAGCCCCGCTGTGATCTTGCCCCAGAGCTCCTGTGGCCTCTCTAAAGGGCCCATCATATGCAGGAGCTGAGAACACTCACCCTGGGACAAACAAAAACCACTCTCCAACAAGGTGTTTAAACCCTTCTTAAAGTTTTTTTTTAACATGCTCCATGTCATACCTAGAGCACAAAAAAAAAGGCAGTAATTCCTAAGCCAGCAATATACACACCAGCAATCCTGATACTGTATTTACAGATAGATAAGAATATACTTGCTTATATAAATCAATATTTTAATATATAAAAATAAAATAAATGTAACTATGAATATAATTACAATTGCAGTTGTAAATATAAATAAATATATATATAGTGTGTGTATATATATATATGTATTTATGGTGCTGCTTTTTCTGCTAGCGGCATCAATCTGTGATTTAGGCACAAATATTTCTATCCCAGGGTCTTTGGCAGTGAAGTTTTGCCATGCAGCTGCCCCTCCTGTGCAGCAAGCCCATCCTGGTGAAGCCCTGCTGGGAGCCCAGCACTCATGGAATTAGGGAGAAGTTGTTCCTCACGGATTTGAGTGAACCCCGCCAGCTTATGAGGGAAACTGAGATTCTCTGGATGGGCACTCCTCCTCGCTGTGGCTCCCCAGGAGGTAGCTGGCCCAGCATCATCCTCTCGGTGTGATGCTGAAATTGTGGGATGGAGGGTGGTGAGCCCCCAGCACCGCGTCCTCCCACCCCTAGAGCTGCCGCCACTGCCTTTGCTGTGGAGGGGACAGGGGGAGAAGAGGCTACACTGCTGTGAAACTGCAGTTTTAGAGGGTGGTAGTTGTTTTCTTGGGCCGAAAGGACAAGAAACATCATGTCTGAAGATGACAGGCTCGATTTGCTGTGTCATTAACCAGAGCCGAAACTCTAGATGGGCTGGGTCTCCTGCGGGCCGCGCGCTGCTTCCCGTGCCGCTGCTGAGCTCTGATTCTGCCAGATAAAGGCCTTTGCGGATGCATTTCTCTTGCTCAGACCTTGTTTTAATTCCATGGATGCTATTATGCAGTCTATGGGATGAGGAAATTGTTTCTCCCCCTCTCCCACATGCATCCGTAATGGATGAATGCGCCCCCTAAAATGCACTGGCTCCCCAGCACACGTGTGCTCCCCCGGGTGTTTGCAGGGACTTCAAATGAGCGGAAAGCATAACCCTCTTTCTCACCAGGAAAAAACCCTCTCATTCTCAACCTTCCACAGCCTTGAGATCTCATGGAAATAAGCCCCAGGATCCAACCCAGGAGTGGTGTGGTGACAATGGTGTGAGGTGCAAGCGGGCAGCAGGATCAGGAAGGCCCACAAAAGCCCCATAACCACCCATCTCTCAGTCCTGGTTGTGGTTACAAACCCCATTCCAGGTTAAAAGCAGCTGCTGAGACCCAAATAGGGTGGATGAGGGAAGCAGCCACCAGCCAGGTGAGCTGGGCTGCAGCATTCAGCCATGCCAGGGGCTCTCCTCTCCTATGCTCATGGACACCAGCACCTAAACACAAAGCACTTTTTAAATGAACACGGGTGCTCTGGGCTCTGAGCAGCCCCTGCCTTGGCAAACAGAAAGCTGGAGGTGACAGGGCTCACACGGAGCTTGCTGGAAAGGGAGCAGTGGAGCCGGGTGTGCCGCCTGCCTGCGCCGCGTGAGCCGGCTTAGAGCACAGTAGGAAAAAATACCGCAATAGGCAAAGCATCTCCCATTTGCCCCTAAGCTCTGGCTCTTCCTGTGCTGATAACAAGCCCAGTAAATCTCCTTACAGCAGTGAGACATTTTTTCCCCTCTCCTTCCCTCCTCGCAGCCTTGTCAGACCACGCTGGCTACGGGAACTGTAGTGGGGCCGCCCTCCTCACCCCTCTGTGGGGAAGTATCCCAAAGCATGCAGCCCCCCGAGCATCCCAGCAGGTTCCAGAGGCTCTGAGCCCTGCCCTGAGGTGTGGGAAGGAGCTGGGTGCAGGCAGGAGCTGTCTCCTCTCTAATTGCCCCCAGAGCCCTATGGCTGAGCCACTTGCTGCTATCTCAGGCCATCAGAGCTGGTGCTGGGTTGAGTCAGGAGAGATACAGACTGATACAGACCCTCTGTCCGACTGACAGGGGTGCAGGGCAAGAGTGGAGGAAGAAAACCTGGGATACACATATCTAAAATCTCCCTGGCCCTAGTGCTTTGGCCAAAATAGGGAGCTTAGGCAGTGAGCAGGTTCCCATCAGCAGTGTGGTGTTCAGCCCTGGGTTGGATGAGTCCCAGTGACCTGTTAGATGTGGCTCCTGACCTGGGAGAGTTTGAGCCTGCCCAAAGCCAGGCAGAAAGAGCATTGATGCTCTGAAAAAGCAGCTCTGGATGTGCTTGGCAGCAGGATGGGGTTTACTCAATCTAGGAGTTGTGGTGGGACTCGGGGCTCATCATTTCCCTTGCAGGAGATGGCCATAGAGCTGCCTCCCAATTGCTCTTTTTATGGCTGAGGGCCAGGGCCCCTTTTTGGTCCAACCATGCTGCTGTTCCCTCCCCACAGCCAGGACCCAAACTGCCCCCAGTAAATGCCACCACCCCATGGCTCAGTTGCTGCCCTGTTGGGATCTTTCTCCCTTTTGCATCAGCAAATGCTGTTCATTTTCCTCTTCCTCTCATGAATTCCTCATAAATTTCCCACTGCCGTCTCCACCAGCACCATGTTCCCATTAAACCTTGCAGGCTGATTGCATCTGTTAGTGTCACTGTCTGGGGCTGGAATGTGTCACCCTGCTCCAGAGGAGTCATGTATTCAGCCATGGCAGAGCATTTCAGGACAAAGCACTGGGTTGGATCACGGTGGGACAGTTTTCCTGCAGTGGCAAGCACTGATCCATCTTGCGGAGCGGGGAGAAAGCACCACCTCTGGATTCTTTCCTATTTATTTTTCCTAAACAGAGAACTGAGAAGTGCAAGAGTCACCTACCAACAGGATCCTGAACTTTGCTGGAGTGTCCTAAAGAAAGGGAGTTTACTTTAAAAAGCGTCCAAACCTATGAGTCTGGGGCAGACATTTTTTTCCACTGTCCCTGTCATGTCTCACCGCTTTTGTCCAGATTCTTGGGGTGCCTGGTTGATGGCAGGGGCGGCCCCAGAGGTCCATGTACTTTGGGGTCCCTGCTGTGTGGTAGCAAGGGCTGAGGCTTGTAGGGTCTGGGATGTCCACAGTAGTGGAGGAAGCAGCTACAACCACGACCCAGCACCTCCCTGGGTCCCTGCAGGCAGCAGGGACAGGGAAACTCTGGTGGTGACTGTGCAGCAACAGTGGGGAGCAGCCAGCTATGACACCCCCATGCCCACACCACACACAGCAGGTCCCTAATGCTGAGGAGGGGGGGTCTCTTGAGCCATTAGATGTGATAATCAGGCATTCAGGGTTAAAACATAAAATGAAATTATGCTTCTGCTCTCATTATCCATATATGTGTGCAGCCCATGTGCTGGGAAATACTTCATCCTGTCTTTCAGGAACTTCATCTCCCCTGTCCCTGCCTGGGGAGATCTCATCTCGCAGGGATGTGTGTTTGGTGGGGCATGGAGTGAGATGAGGAGATGAAGGCACAGCTGTAACCTTGAGGACAGCCACCCTTGTGCAGCAGGAGCGAGTCATTCCTGGCACAGCAATGGACTCAACTGCCTTCCTTTGGGATACATATCCTTGGATGGTACCGTGCTACTGGGGACAGGTTTCCCATTGCTTTTCCCCAGCTACCTGTGCTGGTGTCCTCCGAGGGGGGCTCAGATGCGCCGGGAAGCGCCTCTCCCCGGGGTGCTGCCCGGTGACCTGCGTATGGTAAGGGTGGAAGAGACAGTCAGTCTGTGTTGCTTTGTTTATAAGAACATATTTGCAGTGATTGATGCCTGAGCTGGGGAAGTATGCTTGCAAGTGAGACTTTAAAACATGAATCAAACAATGTTTGGAATATGTATGCTGCTCTGTCAAACATTTCTCGGCGTTTGGAGTCTGCAGAGCCTGCGCGTCCAGAGGTACCAGTGCCTGTGCAGAGGTGTCTGCAGGGAAAGCATCCACCCCACTGTGAGGGTGAGTGTGGGCATCCTTCAGCCTCACCATCACCTCTCCACACCAGGAGGCTGCTGGGAACAGTTCAGGGTTTGCACCCGTGGCCAGGGGTGCATGTGGAGGTGTCCCATTAAGCGCCGTCCATCACGGGACATTCCTTTACGCGACGCTCCTTACTGCCAAGTTGTCCCTTGGGCTTACTGAGGAATGAAAGCGGCCCTGGAGGACAGAGTCAGCTTTCAGGCTTCCTTCCCCTCCAGATAACCCGACTGCCCGTGGAGAGAAGAAAGGTCTGGAAGGGGCGGGCCGTATCCAGATGTTCACTAAGTGCATTAAGACCCTCAGCCAGAGGAGCACATGCTTCAGGTTAAGCCCCTGAGCAGTCCCAGCTGCAGCAGTATTAATAAAGTCTTCACTTAATCGCTTACTGAATGCTCTCCCTGATAAGGGCCAGCATAGTTTATGGTGGACAGGGAACTTTCTCAAGGTTTCTCTTTGCATGTCCTGCTTGGGAAGTCCTGCAGGGGCATCCCTCCACACTGGCAGCCCTGCTGCCATGCCAGCTCCGTTGCCCATGGAGAGATGTGGGTTTCCCAGTTAAGAGAGCTGCCTGCACCATAATGCAGGGATTGTGGATGTGGTCCTATACTTTCTGAAGCTCTGCTTTCTCTTCCATTCATAGGGATGTTCCACTTTCCATTGCCCATAGAGTGGGACTGGACACAGCTCATCTCGACAGAACCAGCTGTTGAAATCACTGCCAGCTCTTGGAACAGCTCTGTCCCAGCTGCTCCATCCCTCTTCCTCCAGGTCTCAGGGGATACCTTGTTCTTCCTTGCCGCAAAATAGCCCTCAGCCACCATGTCACCCCACAGAGAGGATCCAGACATTCCAGTTGAGGTGAGTCTCAGGAATTTGCACACATGACCTGATGGCATGAGGTGATGTGTTATGCTCAGAGTATCATCCTCATCCCAATAAGCTGTCCTGGTGGGCAGATACCTGGGGTAATGCCAAGCCCACCTTTCCTGGGAAAGAGATTGGTTGGGAACAGCCTGAGAGGAGCAGGTGCCAGCTGGCTGCCATTTACTGCCCATAAATGATGTATCCAGCCCCAAACTGGGTGAGGGCATTTGGAACAGTAAGAGACACCAGAAACTGGGCATCCCTCCAAGATGGGCAGACCTTCCTCCTCTAGGCTTTCTGCCCACTGCTGCCCATGGGGACAGCAGGTCTGCCTGTCTCATTGCTCCTCCCAGCCATTATTTATTTATTTGTTTTCCCCAGGAATCCCAGAAAAACCATTAGAAAGTCTCCTGTTCCTCCACCCAGGCATGTCACTCCTTGTGCGAAGCCTCTCTAACTGCGCGCATGGAAAACACATCCCACGAGCAGATCCCCTTCTCACGGGTCCGCTGTCGTTGCCTTTTAGCACAACGGAGATTTATTCACTCCACGGGTATTTTTAAAAGGCATTTTTTTTATAGCTGGGCTTCTCCTACTTAGGGGAGATTAGGAGATCGTATTTCATGACTTCTTGTGGATCCCCTTTCGCAGGTTCTAATGAACTATGGATGAGTGACCATGGTAATCCAGTCTGTGCAGGACCTCATTAAAGTCACCAAGGCCGTTATAATAACTGGCTACATCTGATCACATTACTCCTTTAAATCGCTGATTCCACTGGTCTATGAGAGCCTGCTCTAGCCCAGCACGGGCAGCAGGAGCTTTGCTCTGAGCTCTCACCTCGTGTGCCACTAACAGGGCACAATTTGATTAACTCCCATTGCAGATTTCCCTTCACTGTTTTGCTCAACCAACCTCAGCCAGAGCAGGCAGTGTCCCATCCTGCTGGAAGCAGGTGGATGGTACAAAGAAAGGATCCAGACATTTCCCAGTTATAAACAGAATTTTGGGAGAGGGCTGGCAAGTGGCTGTCTGGGGCCACATCCAGCCTGTGCCTGTGTGATGGCACCAGGGGAAGTGACACTTTCAACTCCATACCTTGTGAAAAGCAGCCTGGAGCAGCTCCTCACTGTCCTGACTGGCAGCTGCCTGCTGCCAGCCCTGCTCTTATGCTTGCCACCCCAAGCCCACGGCATCCCCACAGTGGCAGGGCTCACAGCCCCAGAGCCGTGGGATGGATCCCACCACGGAGTCCCACTAAAATGGGGCCCAGCCCTCCAGAAAAACAGGCTGCAGCCCCTCTGGCAGTGGGGTTTGCCCTCCTGCCCCACACGGGGGTGGTGGTCCTGACCCCTGCCCGTATCCCTTCCTTACTGAAAGCAGACGCAGGCAGCCCAGCAAATATCCAGAGGGGCGGGGGGGGGGGGGGGGGGGGGGGGGGGGGGGGAAGAAAAAAAAAGCCAGATCCATCTGCAAAAACCCAAGCAGAAATGTTTCTTTGTCTTGGGAAGTGTCAGCGAAAGAAATTCCCTTTGAGGGTAGGTTTGTGTTTGCAAGACTTCAAACCCCTCATCTGGACAATAACAGCTTCTGTCTGCAGGAACCGGGGCCGCGAGGTACCGGCCGAGCCTGCGGTGTTAGAGGTTCGGACAGTAATTAGGGCTCTGGCGCTGATAAGGGCGCAGAGCTCAGCCACCTTGGGCTCTGCTCATGCCAGAGCAGTGAGTATGCATCACTCCGGGTGCGCAGGGCTCCGGCGGCGCGGAGGCACCGGGGGATGTAAACAACCACGGCCAGGGCTCTCCATCCACCGCTGCCGCACCCCGAGCTCAGCAAAAGCGGGGTGTGCTCAGCAAGCATGGCAAACACGTCCTCGCCGGCAGCATAGCACCAAACCTGATTTGGGAAAAGGGAAATAAAGGGGTTTTTTTTCTTGTCTCGGCCACCCGTGCCGTGCCAAAGCCCTGCAGCTCCCGCTCAGCCGTGGGTTTGCCACAGGGCACCAACTCCTGCCAGCGCGTGGGTCCCTGATGCACAGGCACACCCAAACACGTTCAGGACCAAAAAACCCCCTGTGTTCTGGGTTTTACCGCTGCTGAAAACCAAGAATCTGCCTACGCTGCCTTCTCAGCCCGCTGGCAGGGAGCCCCAGGCTGGCAGGGGCTGGTGCCAGAGCTGTGCAGCCCCAGGCTGCAGAAGAGGAGGTTGATGCACAGGACTGCAGGCAGAGGAAGGCCGCCGGGGACTTCTGATCATCTCATTAACCACGAGAACGGCAGAAAATAATTGCTCGTGGTTCAATGCAGTCCATCTGTGTGGGATTTTCTCAATAATAAGTGCATACGGCCTGGTTTTAATGTTTTTCAACGTTTTTTAAACTGAAACATTTCCTAGTGCCGAAGCCCGGGCAAAAATCAGTTCCAGCCCTGGGGGCAGTGAGGGGATTTAGAGGCACAAGTCTCAGGTTGACTTTTTAACAGGGTTCGTACAAACTATCCTGCCCATAATGCTCGTGTAATTGATGCTTTTGAATACTCCAAGGAGGCCAAGGTCCTCTGAGGCTTTGAAAGTATGTTTTACAGTACTTTCTGATGTGATATATAAAAAAACCCTGATCATGAGTCAGGCAAGCAAAGCTCTTGAGACTGACTTAAAATTATTTACATGCACACACACCCCTTTTTAAGTGATCACACTTAAATCTTTTCAAATATTTGGTTGTTTTTTTTTTTTTAAGAAAAGCTGATTTCTCATGCAGAAAACAGAACTTCAGGACTCTGGCAGTTTTGGTGTAAAAGCTGCCCCTCAGCCAGCTGCAGGGATGCAGGGAGGGCAGGACAAGCTGGCTGGACAAGATTGGGCTGTACCTTCCTGCAGAAGAGGTCATACCCAGAGCTGATGTGTCTTATTTCCCTGCAAGATGCAGGTTGAGGCTTAACTCTGGCCAAGCAGCGAGTGACTGCAAGGAATTTTGCTCATCAGGATGGATGAAGCAATGGGCTTGGTCCTTTCCAGTTCTTCCCAGTCCATGAAAGCCAAACAGGTAACTGGAGCATTTTCCCTGGGATAAGGGAACTTAACAGACATCTTGCAAACACACACATGCTTGTTAAAGTCACTGCTGTTAAAGTGGCACTCTGCCCCACCAGAACTCCGCCCTAATAATTTCCCTGTGTGATGAAACACGGGGCACTCATTGTGGCTTTGCTCTGCCACCTTCTCCCCAAACAGAGGCTACACACCCCGCCCATCCCACTGCTCAGCCCCATCACCAGCAGCCCCAGCCCCTCCTGCTGACTGGGGAGGGAGTGAGGAATGACCCTCCTAGTCCCTTATCAGGCTTGTGTGCTTAATCCCTGTTTAAAGTGGCACAGAGTTAACTGGCTCCCTTTCCTGGGGCATTGCTCGGGGGAGAAGAAATGCTCCCCACGAGGGTCATGGTGACCCCCCCATGGCCCCTCTGTGCCTGGACCCCACTATGAGGGTGCCAAAGCCCTGGGAGCAGCCAGCCCTGGCTGCCTCACCTGGCTCTTTCTGTTTGGGGCTGCCTCCATGAGACAAAGCATTCCCTGTCCCCCTGTCCCCGCTCCCATGGGCATAGCAGCACCCACCCCAAGGATCTCCATACAGTGCTACAGCCAGGGGTTATTTTGGAGAGGATTTTTTCCTGGGAAACCATTTGGAAGCCTGAGCAGCACAGGAGTCCGAATCTGGCCCGAAGTATTTCAAATATGCCTCGCTGTGGGCTGGAGCACCGAGCCTGCCTTAAGCGGGCAAGGGATCTAGTAATCACAGCCTCCCATCGTCCTGCCAAGGCCACAGGAGCACAGCTCTGGCCTCCACAAAATACTCTCCAGAGGCTGAATATTGCACAGATTTCCACCTATCCCTGAAGCCCACAGTGGGAAACTGGGGCTGAGCTCGAGCTGTGGCGCCTGCCCCAGCTGTGGCTCGCATGATGGGGGCTTGTAGGGTTTCCAGGGGCTGTTGGTTACTTGGATGATAACATCACTAATTGTTGTGATTAGTGATAATCCAGGAGAGAGAAACAGGAAAGAGAAAAATTGGATTTTGGGTGTCTCTGCATCACCCTTGGGGGGGTTCTTCCAGCACAGTGGGGAAGCAGATGGCGTTTCACTGAGCTCAGCATTTTGGGAACTGCCACCAAAACTGAGAGCTTCCCTTTCCCACACACTTACTGACTGCTTTGGGTTTCACAGCGCCCCCCAAAAATATATAGTGGGGAAATCAGTGATTTTGGTACAGGAAAGCTACCAAGAAGCTTCATTTAAAGGTTGCAATGTGCTTACGTGATCCAAATTATACTGGTTTGGTTTGGTTTTGGAGGAGACACTTTCCAGATTTAACCATTTTTTTGCTGAGTCCCTTCAAATCACAGAATGTGCACTTAGGGCACAGAGGAAACTTCTCCCAGACATAGGAAACCAAGTCATATTTTTAAATGGCACTTGGGCCTTCTCAGCCCATACTCCAGGCATCCAGCCTTGCCTGAGTTGAGAGGAGTTTGATTAGAATTTATGAATAATTTTGCTTACCTCCAAATTTACACTTTTTATAGTGAATATATACTTCTCCAACAGTTTTTTTTTGTTGCTGACGGGCAAGGGCAGTTTGGGCCATGAAAAGGAAAGGGTGGAAATGGGGTTTTTCCCTGCATGACTTTGCCAAGAAGAGGGAACTCCATGAGCAGTGGAGCCTGGACAGCATCCACAGCAGGGACACACACTGGGAACAGGGTGATCCATCCTGGAATGCGGGTGACAGGCTGGAAATGGAAGACATATGCTGGGAAAGGTGTGATGCATGCCAGGAAGATGTGGCACACTGCAAAAGGGGTGACACATACCAGGATGGGGCTGACACTCACTGGGAAGGAGGTGACACAAGCCAGGATGGTGGTGACACAGATGCTGTGGAGTGTGTGACACATGCCAAGAACAGGTGACACTTGCTGGGAAGGAGGTGATGGACATCAAGAAGGGAGTGACAGACATTGAGAAGGGAGTGACAGACATTGAGAAGGGAGTGACACATGCCAGAAAAGACATGATGCCCATCAGGAGAGCAGGGCAGGGCCCTGCACCCCAGCCCAGCAGCTGCAGACGGCACAGGGCACCCAGGATGGCATTGGTGTGCAGCAGCATGGCCAGATCCTTTGGTGACAGGCCACCTCAGCTGTCACACACGTGCCCACATGTGGAGCAGCCCGACAAGGAGCGACGCCTCACAGAGCTGCTCCCCTCTGCCCAGCAGCAATACCCACCACTGGTGCTTGAGCTGTGGCTAATGTCCTTTCACCGTGTATTATACAAATAATATAAATAACTCCTCCTCGGACTTCAAACATGCCACTTCAGATGTATGGTGGGAGATTACAGAGTTTGTTAAAACTCAGGTCTTCAATCATCTGGGCAGTTTCGAAGCTGCTCACTAAAATACAGATCAATGCTTCAATTTTATGGGAGGCCTGTCCCATGTGACCAGACTCAAATCCCTTATTTTATGGCTTGCTTATACATTCCTGGTGAAAAACGGTTTACATTTTGGGCCCCGGGAGCTCTCCTAAATCAGCTGCCAGGTTTTTGCAGCTGGTAGTAAAGGGAAGTGCTGTCATCGGGCTGCCCGGAGGTGAACAAACGAGCCGCCAGCCACGGGACTGACGGCTCGCCCCGACCCTGCGCCAGCTCCCCGGCTGCTGCTGCCACGGGGACACCGACCTGGCAAGGGGACACCGCCTGTGACACCCTGGGCACCCCCCCAGAGGCGCCATCCCCACGGTAGCATCTCCCCCTGGGAGACCCCAAAGCTTCAGGACTTCGGAGACACTCAGATGAAAGGGTTAAGCCGGACTGGACGGCTGGAGAGGAGAGGGATGTTAATCCCCCGGCTCTGGGGCTGCTAATTATTTGCTGATTCAGCTGCTGAGCAGAGCCCAGCTCCAAAGCAGGGCCTTGGCCCTCGCCTGCTGTCAGCACTGGGGTGCTGATGCTCCTGCTGTCAGTTTTGGGGTGCCAGGGCTCGGGCTCACCTGTTTTGTCCCAAGAGGCAGAGCTGAGCTCCAGCTGTCCCTCTGTCTTGAGAGCAGCAGTGTGTCACAAGCAGGTTTTGCAGGGAAACTTAGGCACAGGTTATCCCTGGGCAGACCCAAAGGAGTCATGATTTTATCCTCTTTAATTTTCCAGCAGTGCTCCACCCTTTCCCTTCACTGGTGAGCATGAGAAAGGGGGCCAAGGGCTTGCTCCTCTTGGAGGACCCTGAGCCCCAGCAAGGAAAGGAGCTGCCACTCACCATGGTGACACAGGGACCTGCAGGAACACGGCACAGCGAGCAGCATTTGGTAGCATGCCCACCTTTCCCGACTTCATTGCTCCCCTCCTTTAACGATCACAACAAGCTCCCAGCATTTCCTGCCATCCAGGATCCCTGAGTTTACCACTAACCAAGTCCCCTCCTAAGCCCATAAACCCCATTGTCAGCTGCCACCTCACCCAGGCAGCTTCAGCACCGAGTTACGGCCGTGACTCTCGGCTCTTGCCGGGGGAGCAGAGGTGCCATCGGTAGCAGAGGTGCCATGGCTGTAACTCCCACACATTTAAACACCTCCTTGCCCAGCTCCTTCCCAACAGCACTGTGACAGAAAGCAGCTGCTTTGACACAGAAGGGAACTTTGGGCTGGGGAGTAATGGAGGTGAAAGGAGCCTGAAGAGTGAAGGTGGGTGCCTGGGTGTGCTGGTGGGGCAATGAACCCAAGCAAACCTGAAGCAGTGGTGGGATGTGGTGTTGCGGGATGGGAGGATGGCTGAGCCCATGGGCTCAGATTTTCCCTTCCATTGCTTCTCACTGAGGACACTGTCATGGGAGCAGAAATCCCCATGGGGAGGCTCATCTATCCCACTCCCTGGCTCTCCTGCACGAGGAGATTTGTCTCCTCATGGGGCTACCACAGATTTTCCACACAGTAACTCTGTGACAGGATGGTTGGATGAGATGCATCTAAAATCTATCTGGGCTGACCTCCTCCAGCACCTGCCCAAGTGAACTTTCATGGTACCTTGGTGGCATCTTGAGGAAATCCAGCTCCTTTGCCCTGGCTCCTGACCTCCTGGTGTGTCAGGAAGCTTGTCCCCTGCTCTGAGCATGGCTGGGCAGGATTCCCTGTCCCCCACTCTGGTAACGGCCAGTAAAACACCAGGTAATCTTATCCCACCCTTATTAAACAAAGCTGAATTTCCTTCTTGGGGAAAGCAGACAGCATCCTCCTGCTTCCACCTATTTAGGGGATAGCTGAAGGTTTGGGGTTTTTTCTCTGTTGCAAATGGGTAGCTTCATAAAGAACAGAAAAAGTAAAAATGGCCACATTCATCTTGCTTTGAAAATGCTGCAAATAAATCAGTTCACTCCCAGAATAAGCTCTGCCTTCTTTTTGCGGTTGACTCCTGCCAGTGCTAATTGGAGCCAATAGGCACATCACGAGGGGAGCAACCCCCTTTACAGGTAACACTTCAGCCTGGCGAGCATGTTTACAGCCTTATTTCAAAGCCTTAAGGAGGAAGGATCTGTCATAAACCCTGGCAGCTTTCACTGAGCAAACAGTGCTGCTAGAACAGTTAAACCCCCAGCATTTGGGTGGAAAAATATAGAAAACACGTGTGTTTCCATGCGAGCTCTGCTGCTGTGCAGAGCTGGCTTTGTGGCAGTGCAGGGCAGCTGTGGAGCCTGGCATGTCCTAGGTGATGAAGAGCCATCTCTGGCAGGGCTCAAGGACACTGTTAGGTCTGGGTGACCCTGAGGACCCCCTGGGACCCTCACCCTGCCCATGGAAGGGCATCCATATAATCCCAGTGCAAGGTTTAAGGAGATATATTCCCTTTACTGCGCTTGTCCTAAAATGAGCCCTTCAAATTTTGGGGTGTCTGAAGACAGTGATCTAGAAGAAAACCACCATTCCCAATTAGTGAAGGAGTTAGGTGTTGGTTTATTCATTTAAAGACAAAAAATATCTTGGGGAAACTGCAGAAGTTAGTCAAGACATTTTCAGGATTACTTTTATCTGAAGAAAATAAGGAGAGATTTCCTGTAGTAAGGATGTCAATGAGGTTTATAGGAAAAGCTCTGTGCACGTGTCGATGAATGTGTGAAGGAGCCATGCTCAGGGACTGGGATGGGGAGACCATGGCCTGCACCTGCAGCTGATGCTCCCGATGCTGGATGCTGCATCTCTTGCTGCAGCACCATCTGCTCAGCCATCCTCACCTCTAACACTTGGGGATAAACTCAGTGTGAACAACTAGCAATAAATCAGCTCTTCCTTGCGCAGACCCCCCTGATGGTGCCCTTTGTCAGCCCCCCTGCACAAAGTAGCTGATGGTGTCATCTCCCACTCTCTGCAGGGTTAGGACCTCTCCGTCCCTTCAGGGCAGGGAGCAGGAGGCTGGCAGGACTCCAGCAGGGACATGGCACTGCCACAAGACTTCCCCCAAAGATGAATGGCTGCCAGTTTTCTTAATCCAGCCACTTTGGAAAAATTGTTTGTTCTCATCCTGTTTGAAACAGCTTCAAAGTGGCTCCAGTCTAGACTGTGCCAAGATAAATTACAAACCTAAAGCACTGATATAAACCATAGGGGAAGGAGTCATTTGCTCTAATGTAATTAAAACAAGATATCATAATGTATGTAAGTATGTATATGTGCAGGCAGGCTCTCCTGGCAGGGAAAGAGCAGGGTGCTGCCAGGCTGTCCCCAGCAGGGACCATCCCTCCTGGGCTGGGCGTTTTGTCCCTTTAAGGGGTGGTGGAGCAGGAAGACCACTCCTCCAGCATCTGACAGCCAATCAGGCTGTGACAGATTCCTGTGACATCACTACAGCTGCTAGAAAAGGTAACAGCACTGAGCTCTGCTGGGTGGTGATTGGACATTGTGGTTGGTCGTGACCCTGGTTCATGGTGGTTGGTCATATCCATGACCCTGGTTCATGGGGTTGGTTACATCCATGATCCTGGTTTATGGTGGTTCATCATATCCGTGATCCTGGTTCATGGTGTTTGGTCATGCCCATGATCCTGGTTCATGGTGGTTGGTCATGTCCATGATCCTGGTTCATGGTGTTTGGTCATGCCCATGATCCTGGTTCATGGTGTTAGGTTCATGGTGGTTGGTCATGTCCGTGATCCTGGTTCATGGTGCTTGGTTACATCTGTGATCCTGGTGTGCAGTGGTTGCTCATGTCTGTGATCCTGGTGCTCATGTCCATGATCCTGGTGTGCAGTGGTTGTTGGTGCCCATGATCCTGGTGCATTGTGGTTGATGCCCATATGTGGGGCTGGTGTGTGATGTCATTGCTGGGAGCAAAGTGGAAGGCTCTGGAGAGGTGGCAGTGTGACAAGAGAAGCCCAGACCTTGGTCATGGGAGGAAGGGAATGGCAGAAGGGGTGTCCTGATGGAGGAGATGAGGCAGGGAATGGGAGTCTTCCAGCATCCGGATGCCTTTTGTCGAAGGGTATTTGATGGGAGCTTTCCTCCAGACCACCTGTGGAGGCAGCTGAGGAAAAGGGCTTTTACTCCACAAAATACAGAGGGAAATAAACACTTCTTCATCGAATAGCTCTAATTTGTGATGACTAGATCAAATGATAAGCAATTGTTCCGCTTCAATTAAATTCAACTCAAGTGAAATAGATGAGGATCCCCTTGTTCTTTAAGTCTCCTCTCATTCGCTGAAAATGAGGAAGGAGGAGAAAAAGGAAAGAGAACAACCTTTGAAATTTGGGGGAAATTAAAGTAAATAAAATTGTGATTAAAATTCTAATTCTGAGTCATTTTGTCGACAAATAGAGAGTCCTTGATAAGTAATGATTATATAAATTCAAGAGACTTTATAAAAAGTTAACGATCATTAATTTTTCACCATGACTTGGGATAGAGACAAAGTTCAATGAAAGTGAATCCTAGGACAAGAGCCAATTGCCAGCAACACTGTGTGTCTTTTTGTTTTAATAGCATTATGACACTTGTAAATTCAGGTATGTGTATGTACAGCTGGAAGTTAATAAGTGTCTGAACATATGTGTATGCAGAAGTGTTTGTGAGTGGACATGTGCTGTACATCATCCCTCCACTCCACATTGCTGTCCTCCCCAAGACCACAGCCTGGCTTTAACACCTCTCGGATCTCCTGTCAGGGTCTCTTTCCCTGGAGCTTGCAGCAGTGGATCATCCAGACACCATCTCAGGTGTGCGATGCTTTCACCCCTGCACTAAGCACAACACAATTCTTTTGCCAGTCAGTCCTGAAAAACGTCCCTCTGGTGCTGCCCAGACGCCGTCCCCAAGGGTGCGGTGGCAGCGCGGGAGGGGTGGGGACACCACCGCGGGATGCCCTGGTGTGATGCCTGATGGATGCGCGTGGAGTTTCGGCCCGTGCCACAAGAGGTCTCACGGATTTCATCGGGACCATCGGAGGAATAAAATCCCTGTTAATGCAAGCGGGAGTAACGCTCGTGGGACCTCTCAGACGCAGGTGGAGTGTGGCTGTTGGAGTGTTCCCTGGGAACAGCCCTCAATCTCCCTCCTGACAGCCCTCGAGCCGGTCTCCAAAGGTACTTTATGCCTGTGACAAGCAATTGTCCCTCATCACTCCTGGCAAATCACTTGCAGTACATTTTTATGGGATGGTTTGGGAGCCTGCAGGCACAGAGAGCCCATGGCCATGGAGCAGAACCCCGTCTGGGGCTGAGCTGCTTTTACCACTTGTGCCCATCTCAGTGCAGGGTAACCTGCTCTGCTCCTTGCCTGCGTTCCCTTTACATTCCATTTGTCACATCCACAGCTCCTGCAGGCAAAGCGCGGTCCCCTCCCCACGTCCTGCCCATGTCCCCACCCTGGACTGCCCGCACCCTCCCAGCACCCACGCAGTCTCTGTGACCACATAAATTTCAGCTCGGCGCTTTGAAGTCCCGAGGAGGGGAGTTGTTGTTTTTGTTTGTGAGTGCTTATCGCCGCGATGCTCCCGCCTGTCTCTCGGCGATGGCTCCGGCCTGCTGTCCGTGCAGCCCCGCTGCCAGGGACCGCCGGGCTGCCAGCGCCGCCTGATAAGGATGATGGATGGGGATGAGCTTGGCTCCACCATGGCCGGCTGCTTACTGGGAGCCAGAGCCGGCCCAGCGCTCCCTGAGCCTGCAGGAATGCGAGTTCCTGGGATGGAGAGCCGGCACGGGATGCTGGGCCCTCCACCAGCCCTGACAGGGGGTGTTGGTACCACATCAGTCAGGGTCCTGTCCATATCCCCTTGCCCACGGAGCAGGGTGGGCAGTGCATATCCAAATCCACAGCCTGGTTGAGGAGCAGTGGGGAGGGGATGCTCCCACCCTGCTCCATCACTTCCAGGGTGGCTCTGCAGCCCACCCTGGTCCCCTCGATGGGATGAGGGCAGTGGGTGGCTTTGACAGGTGATGGGGGGACTGCCACCATGCTGCTGAGGTGACACCACATCTGTTAGCAGCAGCGTTATGCCGTAGGGAGACCTGCAAGCAGATGGTCCTCACTTGCTGTGCCAGGGAGATGCTTTTGTTTAAATTAGGCTTCCTGGGTTGGGAGCAGGTCTGAGTGGGCTCTGCACACCCTGATCCCTTCAGGAGGGTGGGCTCCAGCATTGAGGGGTCCCTACCCTGGGTTTAGGGCATCCCAGCTTTGAAATGATGGTGCATCACATGTGGGTCTCCCCAGCCTTCAGGGAGGCTTTTGCAGTGATTTTCAGAGCTGAGCTGCTGCAAACATACCTGGAACTGCTCTCTCCATGGGCCAGCTCTTGTTCCCGACTCAAAGCAAGCCAAGGGAAACATTTTTGTGCAGCTACCACAAGGCCCATGTTGTAGTTTCTTTGCAATGCTGTTCTTGCTTCTCTCCCTTACCACAAGTTTTCTTTGCCTGCCTTTGACCCAAACCTCCCTCCCTTTTGTATTTCTTTCCCACTCCCTTTCTCCCAACCTGTGCCATGGAGGACTCAATGCCTCTGCTCTCAGGTGTGAGCTGCAGAATTCAGCCAGCCCAAACCCTCTTCCCCTGGAAAGAGTCTGGATCTGGTTCCCTCTAACAGGCAGGATAACGAAGAGCCCAGAGCACGGATATTGCCTCTAGTCCATTCCCCACAGCATCTCTCACTGAGCCCTGCCAAATGCAAACCTGGGATAAAACACACTAATTCCAGCCCCTCAGTCAGACAACGGAAAAATTGGATGCCTTTCCACGCCAGCCTCATTACGAGGGTTTCTTAAATGGAGGTTGTGCTTATAATTAAATAGCCATATCTTGGCTCCCCAAGACAGGCGGAAAAGGCAATTTGAAAATGTATTAAAACAGAAAGTTTGGCAATTCTCCTGGATTCAGAACAATTCATGGATTTAAATTGTTCCATTTCAAAAATGTGTGCTTGCTTTCAATGGAATTAAATAAAGATGTGCAAGATGGAGGGAAAGCAGTACTTTCCTGAATGTTTTTCCCTCTCTGGCTATGAAGGGAAGGGGTAAGTCTGGGCTCTGAGAACTTCTTTGGTAGCCATGTGGGCTGCTCTGTGTGGCTGATGCATTGGCTGACTCAGCTGAGGAGTATAAGAAAGCAAGAAGTCCTATTAATGCCAAACTTTCCAAAATTTTTCATCCTGGTTTCTGGTTTTACTCTAACCTCTGGCACTCCCTAATGTGCTCCTGCCACTGGTGGGACCAGCTCCCCAGGCATGAGCTGTGACTGTCTGGGGATGGACAGGCTCCTCTTCTCCAGCTGCTTTCTTTTCGGGGGTGCCACATTAAAAATAATGGTCTCAAGGTCGCTAACAAAGGACTCCTCAGGCATTTTGCACTCTTTGATTTGGCATGAAACATTAGTAATAGCATCATTATACAAGTTTCCACGTCTACAGGGGGAAACTCATGAGATATTTGAGAACACATCAAAATCTAACACCTCTTTTACTCCAAGAAAATATAAAAAACACCCTTAATTTCTCTTTAGACAGCAGCTCTTGTGCTGGGAAGGTTTAGCTCGGCAATAGCAGACGAAGCTCCTCACTTGACCAGGGGTAGTTACTGGGGAGGAATGGGAAGCTCCAGGAGAAAGTAACCCCTTTGCAGAGCACTTGCACACCTTTGCCTGCTTGTGCATTTAAGAGTCACTTATTCTAAGCCCCAAACAGAAAAATCCTGTCCCTGCTCCCTCTGGCTCCTCTGGCACCACACGTGCATGTGTCAGCTGGGAGCTGAACGGGAGATGAACTGTGAGATGACTTATCCGGGTAGCAGGGAAGATGGAGGAATAGTTTGAATCCAGACCAAATCCTGAGCTCTGTGGGCTTCACATAAGCATTTAAGCCTTTGGTTGGGATCTGGTGATAGAAGAGGGCTGGAAAGCACATTTCTTTTGTGGTTAAAGGTCCTTTTGCCAGTCCATAAATCCAGAGGGAGGTCTGTTTATTCTGTTTACTGCAGTTACCTAACCTGTGAGCCTCTGTGTAAATCATGGCAATTTGATTTAGGGGGCAGCTGCTCTCCCTGTGGCGTGTGCACCGTGTCCCTGCCCAGACCCCCACGCAGGCAGAGGGATCTTCCAGAAGCTGGGAGATAAGAGCAATAAAAGCCGCAGCTCTCTCCAGCGCCACTGCCGTTGCATTTGCTTTGGCACAATCACACACTGCTGTGAACTGGTGGGAAGAGGGACCCGAGCCCAAATTATGCTTTTTCCTTTCCTTATTTTAAGGAAGCAGCAGGCATTTCCCAGAGCTCCCCAGATGCAATGTCCCATTTCCACCCTGTCACCCCAGGGGTGTCTGAGAGCTGCTATCTGATGGGGCTTGGCCAGGTGAGGGGGTGGCCAGACTGATAACCCCCCCTGACTGCACAGCACGAGCAGCTGCTGTCCCGGCCTTCCTCACCTGAGAGGTGCTGACTCTCCAGAGCCAAAATCGGCTGCCAGATAAGGGAATGACTCCCAGATAATGGCGCCAGCTCCTCCAGATGAGTCCCCCAGCCCCTGGGGAAAACTGTCTGTGTTGTCTGTCTGTAGAGCAAGAGGAAGAAGAGAGTTTGGGCTGAAAGGGAAAAATTTGAAGGGGGAAAAAAAAATCACCTTTGAAGCCCCAGGCTTGTCATGCTGGGGTTGGACACAGGTTTGGCAACAGAAGAGGGGTGATGCAAAGCTGGACTGCAGCAAGGGAGGAAAGTGACTCCAATCCAGGGGCTCCCCACTTCCCACAGCCTGGGCTCCATCCTCCAGAGTCCCTTCAGCCCTCTCTCCACCTCCTCCCACCCGCCTCCCTTAAGCAGCCACAGGATTCCCTTGGCCTTCTCCTCTAGAACGCTGCTGCCAGTTTTGATGCAAACCATTGCGCTCTCCCGATCCCCCCCCATTTCCAGGCCAGAGCAGCGCAAGGGGGATCAGCCCAGGTCCTTGCTGTTTAGTCTACCCATCAGACTGGTGACGAGCAGTCTAGCAGCTGGCAGAAAGCACTTTTCTAATTGCTCGGGTGCCGGCTCTGAGCTGTTTGTCCTGTGGATCTTTCTTTAAATCCTAGAGTGGGGGAAGGGGAGGATGATTGGCAGAGGGGTGGGTGAAAAATGTTATGTTCCCAGCATTGAAGTCTGGGCAGCTGGAAAGCTGCTGACCTCAAATGAGAGGGATTTGGGGTGTCGTTTGCTGGGAATAATAAAGTCAAGAAGCACAGCATCCTCTAGTCTGGGATAGCTCACTCCACCTTTGGCTTGGAGAATCCTCGACTGAAAAGCTGGACAGGCAGCACGTGGCTCTGGGCGTGCAGATGTTCATGCAGATGTGAGTGTGCATTTGGTGGTGAGGGTCTGAGGACCCCTCAGCCTGGAGCATGTGGGCAGCTTGGTCCCTCCAGTTCCAGATGTGATGCAGGGGGATGTCCTGCCTCGACTTCAAGGCTTGAAGGGTTGAGGAGCCGCATTTGGCCTCAACTCACGTGTGCACTCGAGTACGTAGGCAAAGCAAGTGACTCAGGGCGTTGGGGTCCCTACTTTGAACACTGATCAACGTGAACCCCAAGAGCTCAGGGCTGCCAGCTCAGGGAAGGGTGTAGACACTCAGAGGAGTCAGTGCAGCAGCAGGAATGACAAAGTGGGTAGTCCAACCTGACCAAAGAGATGGGCTTTGTTTTCTCTAGAAAGCTGGAAATGGAGAGGGACATGATAAGAGTCTCCCAGGACCTCTGAGACAACAGTGACCAGTTGATCTCAGGGTCTGCTGAAGTTGGGACAAAATGTAATCAACTTAGTTTGCAATGAGAAAGCTCACAGGTCAGGTATTAAGACAAATGATTCAGGCACCATAGGACAGTCAAGCCTGTGCCAGGTTATGTGATGGGTAAAACCAAGCTGGACAAGGCTGTGGGAGGGCAGTCAGGTGCAAG
Organism: Corvus hawaiiensis; assembly: GCF_020740725.1. NCBI lineage: Eukaryota > Metazoa > Chordata > Aves > Passeriformes > Corvidae > Corvus > Corvus hawaiiensis. The sequence goes on along the minus strand of NC_063227.1, from coordinate 5,687,927 downwards.
TGTGGGGCTTAGAAGGGCTTTAATTCCCTGAGCTTGGTGGTCAGGCAGGGGACACACAGTGGCATCATGCACTGAGGACATCCTTGTCCTGCATCCCTGGCTGTCCCCATTCCAGCAGCTCTGTCTCCTAATTGGCTGGACAGGCTTGACCCAAACCATTCACTCCTCTGTCACAGCACAGCCTGAACCACTCAATGTCCCCTCAGCAGCTCCTGCCCTGCAGTGGGACAGGGACCAGAGAGATCTCCCCAAACCCTCCCTCACCCTGTGGCTCTGCTCTGGAGGTGGCATTTCTAAGCCCAGGAGAGCAAAGCTCGGCAGCTTTTAGACACTTACAAGATATTTTACAGGAATTTTCAAGCTATTTTCTAAGCCTTGTTTTGGGCTGGTGCCTTTTGGCATTTTAAAGAGAAAAATTATGTGGAAGCTGAGGCTTATTAAAATCCAAAACTCGACCACTCCTGCAAAAACAACCCCGTTTGTTCCAGGCTGGCTTTTATGGCTGCCTGTGCGTGATGAAAACTGGCTGGGGCTAGCGGCAGAGTGGTGTGGCTATTGCCATATCCCAAACCGCATGTTCACGGGTCCTGATTTGTTGAAGCGCTCCGACTTTGGAAAGGTTTCGTTCAAACAGAGACGGTGGGGAGCGGTGCTCGTTTGGGGTTTTGTGGTTCTTTTCATGTGACTTTGGATCTCTGGTTAAAAAAGCAGAATTAATCAAGATTAATCAAAAGAAAAGCACTTTCCTCCCCTTTCGCAGGCTGCAAGGAGCACACGCACTCCACAGTTACCGTCTGCAGCAGGAAAGCTCCCAAATCCTGGATCTCCCCAGCTCACGCTCCTGCCCGCATCCTTTCTGTCGCAGTCTGCTGGTGACTAAGGAGGTTTATCTGCAGGGCTTTGCAATCAAAGGGCTGCGATAGGCAGGGAAGGATTAACCCCAGAAGGGGAGGAAAATCCCTCGCCGCCTCCTGCTCCATACATCAAACGCAGCGGCCGCGCGGCTCCTCTGCAGCGCAGCCCAGCAGTTAATCACGGAGGAGCCCGAGCCTCGGAGACGGACGAGACCTGACATCTGGCTCCTCCAGCCAGCACAGGACCCTTCATGCACTCCCTCAGCCTGTCCCAGCCTCGGGGCTCCCACTCGTGCCCGTCACCCTCCTCCGGGCTGCTCTCCCCAGTGCCCCCACACCAGATCCCGTGCGGCCGGGCGGCCACTTGGCAGCAGTGTGTGTGCAAAGAGAGATGGGATGGTTCATTCCATGGTCATGGGACAGTCATCAGCTGTGCCATTGTGGCTGCCAAGCCTCCCATCCTGCCCAGCCAGGGACGGGGAGGCACTCCCTCCTGCAGTGCAAGGCGCTGCTGTGCAGGAGTACAAGCGTGCAAGCTTCCCTGGGACCGGAGCATGTCCCTGGCATTACAGGGCTTCCCCCCATGCGGTTTCCATCCCATGGGCTAATGTCTATTGATAGTGATCCTTTGGAAGCGTTTTGCACTTACCACGAGAGACAGCAGCTCGCTCAAACTCCACAGTCCAATGCGTTCATAAACTTTTTACCTGAGCCGTCGCCCCTTCCTTTTAGTCCAACCTGCGTGTCCTGCACCCCAGCCCAGCCCCTTCCCTCCAGTGCCAAGTGCTGGATCACACCCACTGCAGGCTGACAGCAGCGAGATGTCCCACCTGGGCGATGCCAACACCCACAAATGGCACCGTGCCACACGCTTTCCCCCAGATGATTAATCACCACCAGGACTTCAGAGAGGAGAGATGGTAGCCCTGGGAGCTGGATGAATGTTTGAGCTAGAGTGCACAGCTAATGCTGTGATGCCTTGCTGAACACATCCAAGAGCAGCTGTAACATCCTCCTGGCAGGTGAGTGGTCCCTGAGCAAGCAGAGTGATTTGATGTTTGGAGGAAAGATCAAGGGACTTTTAAGGGAAAAGATCCTGGTTTTGCAGCCATAACAGTTTCCTTAGAAGACACAATGGCCATCCCTGCCCAGTCCACAAGCCAACCTGTGGGAGGCATCCAGGCATGGATGCTCCAGCTTGAAGTGTTGTGATCCATGTCCACCTTCAGTTTAGCAGGAAGCACTCCTGGGACCCTCATGGCAGGCAGGAGGGGAGTATCCAGCCCAGAATGGAGGATGTGTGCTGCCACTCTGGCACTGCCACCTGGGCATGTTTTCAGGCAGCTGCTCAGTGCTGGCCATACCCTTGGAGACCTGATGAATGCCCTGCCTCACTTGGAACATGATCCTGGCAGCTCAAAGTGCTGTGTTGGGCAGGATGGGGACAGCTCCCATGGCACAGGGAGCGCAGGCAGGCTGGCAGCAAGTGCATCCCATAGTGCATCCCTGCTCAGGGAATGGTGGGGAGGCAGGATCCCCGGAGAGGGCTCTGCAGAGCAGCACAGGGCAGTGCCAGACCCGTTCGTGACGGGAGCTGATGGCCAAGAGGGTTATCCCGGCCTGTCTGCAGCTCCATCTGCCTCCCTGCGCACCCGCAGTGGGAACAACTCAAAGGAGCGATGCAGGATGCGTGCGTTCACCGTGCTATAGGGATTTTCCTCTCACAGGTGACCGTCACCTGGCCGGCAGCATCCCCAGGACGGGACCCAGGAGAGCGGAATCGGGCCAAGCCCCGAGTGGAGCCGCAGTCCACATGTGCCACCCCCTGGACACTCGGCGTAACCGACTGGAAACCTCCGATCCCGCGGCAGGAGCCTCAAATCTGGCTGCTGGCGGTGGGACACGGAGATATTTGGCACTCCTGGGACTCTTCTCCCGGCTCAGCGGGACCCAAAGGGGCAGCGGGGCTCAGAGACAGGACTCTGGGCGAAGGGCGTCGTGGGGTGACTTAACCCACAGCCCTGTAAGCGCATTCTCCCAGCTGGGCTCTTGCTGTTTGGGGAGTTTGGCTCTCCCATCCCTGAGGACTGCAAGGCACCGCAGGGAGCAGCAGGGTTTAGGAACTGTTACCTTAAACTATCTCCAAATTTGCAAAGAGCACAGAACCTCTGGGCTTTTTCACCTCGGGATTCTGCCAACCCAGCCCTCCAGGTGTAGCTGGGGTTGGAAGCAGCTGTGTTGTCTGTAGAGCTGAAATTTGGGGAAATGAGGGGGAGGAATTGGCGCTCACTGGCCCTGAGAGCAGAGGACGCAGAAACAAAAAATCGCCTCTTTTGGGAACCCTTGGAAAATGGGATTTATTTGTTGCACAAGCGGGTATTTGCATCTCTCTGCACACGCAGGCTCTGGCAGAGCGCTGCTGCTTGGCCTGGCACCGGAGCCGCGGGATGCCGGCTCTGGGAGCTGAGATCTTATCTCGGGGATGCCCCAGCCAGAGCCAGGGCGTATCAACCCGTACTGTGCTGAGGACACCTTGCAAACGTCCCAGCGTGTTCCTGGGATGTATTTCTGGGATGAAGCCAGGCAGGAGGAAGCTTTCTGCTTTCCTGCCCCGGGCAGTTACTTTTCAAGCAAATCCTTTGTTCCCGCAGGACAAGTGTTTCCCTTTGGAAAGAGAGAAAGGGTTTGTTTTCACGGTTTTTGGAAGAAGGGCTGAGCAGCGTTCCGGGCTCCCCCCGGGCCGGGCTGCCGGCGGCAGATGGCAGCAGAGCCGAGCCGGGGCTGCGCTGCGCTCCCGGGGCTCCCCTCATCCCCGGACTTCCTGATCCCGGGGCTCCCCCGCTCCCCGGTCCGTCCTGGAACGAGCCAGCAGCAGTTTTTCCTTCCAAGCCGATTTTCCTTGCGGCGCGAGGAGCTCCTCTGCTGACTGTGCCGTGCCCTGGCTCCTTTCCCAGCAGGAAAGGGGAAGCCCCCAGGCAAATTGAAGCTGGCTCTGTGCTGCTCCCCATCCTCAACCACTCCAAAGCTTCCACCGTGACCTTGGCAGGGCCCTGCTGGGCACGGTGACAGTTCAAACATCTCTCTGCCTGCACCATCCTGGGGTCTCATGCCTCCCGGAAAGGGTAATTAATTCCCACTGCACCGATTTTCTAATGCCTCTCAAGAGAGAGCCCCGGGGACCAGGGAGAGGGGGAACCTCCTCTCACCTCCAAATACTCTCTGGAAAACAAAACAGAAAAAAAAAGCACAGCACAAGGCTGCGGGAGCCATAAACAGGTTTTCAGTGGGTTTTCCATGGCACCTACCACCTGCTGGGAGCTCAGCCAGAACCCACGGCAGAGCATGGCTGGCCAAGGCACCAACCAAAGCTCTCACTTGGCTCCGGTGCAATGCTGGGAGGGGGCCAAGGACACCCCCCTTCATCCTTGGGGTGCTCTGGGGTGCCTGTTTACAGGGTCAGGTGGTTTTGTTGAGTCACGGGGCAGGGCTGGCAAGTGCCCAGAGCTGCAACATCAGCTGGATGGAGGCTTGGGGCTGTGCTATCCTCAAAGAAATAGAGGGGGAAAGAACTGTAACCCCTGGCAGGGAGCTGGGAGCATCCTCCCCAGACTGCCATGCTCCTCTAACACCCTGCTTGGTCAAAAAAGGAATAAATTAAAAACAGGGAGAGGAAAAAACTCTGTTTTGAGAGCACAGATCCCTGGCTGGTGGAGCAGCTCCTGCCAGGAGCGTGGGCACAGGAATGGGATCAAGCTATCCTGAGAGTCATGGTGTGGGCTGCAAAGCTGGGACCAGGTCCTGATTTGGAGCCATATGATTTTAGGAAGCCCAAATGTGGCCACAGAGGCACATGAAAACTGCTGCAAGCAAGGAGAGAGTCTCTGAGCTTGTATGTGCTTCTGAGCAGGACAGGAGGTGGTTGGGGATGGGGATGCTGGTGATGGAGGATCTGCAGCCTCAGATGGTGCTGAGCCAACCTCAAATATCTCCCTTTTACTCCCTGGATCACCTCTCCCTGGAAGCAGGGACGGGGGAATTTCCACTGCAGAGGCCCAGGGTGAGGGAGAGGGCACGAGAATGGCACTGCCAATTCCCAAAGGACTGACCATGCAGGGAAGCCCACCACAGCTGCACAACTTCTTGGGCCGCACTGGCACCTGCCACGGTGGGAAATCCTCCCTGTCAGAGGCAGCCCCTCTCTCCCTTGCCGGCTCTGTCTCCTGGCACACCGAGTTATCTCCGGCACTGCCATCCTGGCTGCCTGTGTCACCCCACCCAGCCTGGCTCACCACAGATGCAGTTAAGAGCTGGGGCTGCCCTCTCCTGATTACACACAGGGGTGCTGAAGCTTTTATCATGGGCAAAGCCCTGCTGGCTCACTCCATCCCTCTGGCCTCTCCGAGTGCTCAGAGCCCGGCTGTGCTATCTCCCCTCCTCATGTGAACTGCACGCCTTGCAGCCTGCCTATCTGCAGAGCCCTGCTGAGCAGGACAGGGTCCCTGGCCTCTGCCCAAGGGAAAGTCCCATTTGCTGCTACCTGGGGAACTGGTTCTTCCAGGGAAGGACAGATCCTGATTGCTCTGGTGCTGGCATTGCAAACCCCCAAACACCAGCAGCTGCTCCTGGGACAGGTGCAGCTCAGGAGCTGCCTCCAAACCCTGTCCTGTCCCTGGGAGTGGGATGAATGGACAGGATTGCCCTCCAGTAGCCAGCAGACCTTCAAGATGGGACAAAAGTGTGTTAGAAAAAGTTTAAATGTGAGCAGCCAACCTCACTGCAATTTCCTGGGAGTTTTCCTGGTGTTTGGGCTACCACACAAGTGAGCAGGACACTAGAGGGATTACAAAGAGAACAGCTTCAGTAGGCAAAGCATCCCAAACAGCAGCACTTGGGGAACTCCATGGATTCATCTTACACTGCCATCCCAAATAGTCCTCAAAAAGCGATTGCACTGCATCTGTCAGTGGACCCCCTGCTTCGAAAGGGGACAACATGGAAGTGTTTAGCCCCCAGAGAGTGTGGGGAGGAGGAGAAATGCTGAGGACCCTGGGAGGACATGTCTGTGTTTGAGGATGAAGCAGACAGCATGCCCCAGTGCCTCACAGCAGCAGCAGCTCAGTGCCCCGGCCTTGGCTGGGATTATCAGTGACCATAACACGCCATCACCATGTGGAGAAAGGCAGGAGGTGCCTTAATGAGGCTCGCTAAAGTTAATTATTAAATTAACAGCTTAGACAGTACAGCTGCAGAGACGGCCAGTGCTGGCACAGGAACGGCAGTGCCACGCGGAGCAGGATGGCTCCTGCCTGCCACAGGGAGTGTTCAGGCAAAACCACCTCAGGACCTGCTGGGAGGAGAAATGGGGCTGGATTTGGCAGGTGCAGGGAGGGAGGGATGTGTGTGCAGGGACACTGCCCTGGGGTTTCCCCTCTCTGGTGTCCCCATCCCACCAGGCAGGAGAGAAAGTCAAAAGCAGCCACTAACGTGGGTTTTGTGTCGTGTCGTCCTGGGGAGGTCTTGTGGCCCACTAGCATTAACCATCCCTAGCTGCTCTCCAGGCTCCAGCTGCCATCCTGCTCCAGGCTCTGGGCCACCATCACATGCTCCTCCCTGCTCGGATAAACTGCAGGGATGTTTTGGTTTGGCACGAGCTTTGGTTTTGTGTCTTTAGGAGAGGAATTACAAAATAATAAGATAAGGCTGTAGACTGGAAGCAAGCTCAAAAAAATCCCGTTCCAAGAGTAAAGATGTCTCTCCTGCTGGGCAGACTTACAGGGTGATCTTGGTTTAGGACAGAAATTGCTGTCAAGGGTTTCTGGAAAGCTGGAAAGACCACCTTGAGGTGGAACTGTGCTGACCTTGTGCTGGCTGTACTGAAACAGAGGCAAGATTTCACTGTGGGAACAGGAGCTTAAGTAACTTGGTGGGCTGGAGAGGGGCAATATGTGCTTTTCTCCTTGTTCTTTTTCTGAGGATGGAGACAACCTGAACAATGTCTCTCTCTGAAGAGGATAAACTCCTCTCTGGCTCCTGTTGTTTCCACTCTGAAGTCCTGGCCTTGCTTGCTGTCGGATGAAAATGTGTTTAGGAACAAACAGTGTTAGCTGAGAAGCATGAAAATTGAACAGACTGAAACACAGGCGAGAAATCCTGGCTCTGACTGCTCACGACTTCACATTTATTTTGCTCATAATTTGACTTCAAAGTCTAACAACAAGCCTGGCAGGAGGACAGACTCCCTTACAGGTCAGCACTGTTCCTCTCACCAGACAAGGGAAAGCTCTTGTATCACCGCCAAACTGGGCAGCCAAAATATAACAAAATCCACCTGCAAATTCTGCACTTCTGGCCTGAGATTCTTTCACCAAATGTGGCTGGAGCTGGTCAGTCATTGTCACTCCTGCATCAATCTCCATCACCTAACATCCTCAGGACTTCCTCAATCACTGGATGTAATTGATATTGCTTGATGTAATTGTAGAAATGAATTCATTGATGCAGAACATGGCCACTGCATCCCCAGATTTGCAATTAAACTTCTCATCCCACATTAATTTCCCCTGACAGCATTGGAGGCAGAGGATATTTCAGGTCCCTGAGGTTAGTCTCTTTTCCCCTTGTTGCTTGTTCGGCTGTCAAGAACCTCAGGAGCTCATTGGGAAGCACAGGGACAGAAGAGGCAAGGGGAAATATATAAATTCATAAAATACAGTATCTTGAAGCCTGGGCTCCTGGTCCACTGGCTCTCTGTGGTCTATGGATTCAAGATCTTCCTGGAAGCTTTACAGGAGCATGTCCATGAGCATCCCATAGTCTTGCTTGCCCCCTGGAGCTGGGAAAGCAGACAAGCTATATCCTGGGGTTACTTAGAGATACTCTGGTTAATGCCATTGCAGCTGCTGACCTCGATGACTCTTTCCTACAGCAACAGCTCCGGGCTTTTTAAAACCACTGGTGGAACAATTCCTTTCCTTTGCTCCCATCTCCAGAACCAGGTGAGGTTCTCCAGCCCTCCTGAGGGCCACTACAGAGCCAGGGAGTTCCTTGCAACCTTCCAGGCACTACAGCATTATCTGCCATCCCCAGGCTGGGTCTCTGCGGGGAGGGGAGCTGGGGTACAGTTCCCTTGCCTGAGGCCAATCTCACTCTGCCATCCCCAGCCCTGTTCCTCCTCTGGCTGAGAGGACTGACACAGACACTGCATGTCCAGCCCTCCACGACCCTTTTCCATCCCCACTGACCTCCCTGGGGACAAAGCATGAACACGAGCCCTTTTAGCTGCCGTGTTTGTGTACACAAGCCCACTGCTGACACAGATCTCTTAATCCCCCTGCCTGTGTCCCACAGGCCATGCTTGTACAGCGGTGGCCACGGCTGGGTGCTGGCACTGCACTTTGCTGAAGCCCTTTTACCTCTGACTCGCTGATTAGCTGCTGACAGGGTGTTATCAGGAGGCTGTGGTGGGTGCAGTGGCAATGCCAGCATCCTGGCTACGGGGACTGTCCCCAGCTTCACTTGGTGGCACCAGGGCAGACTGCCAGGGGGCGAAGAGGACTGGTGTATGTTGCTCTACGCTTTGGCGTTGCTTTGCTTCTAATTTATCGTCTCTCCCACTTCATGGGCTTCAGCTCGAAGGTGGAGGTGGCTTAGCTCATGATTCAGCAGGCTGATGTTTCCTTTGCACCAGCAAAATATTTGGGAAAGCAAACACAAAGCTGGCAAGGCTGAGTGGGAGTCACAGCCGGAGGGCCTGGCTCGAGGCAGAGCCCGAGGGGAGGGGATGCTCAGAGCATGGAGCCATGTCCCCTCCATGCTCCCTGGGTGCTGGGTGCACGGGAGAGCTGTGCTGGCTGCACGGGGAGCATCTGTGCAGGATGGAGCCCTCCCAAGTCACAGCGTGGGGAGGAAAGGCAGGAAAACCTGAAAACTGAAGCTTCCCTGCAATGGAATGGGAGCAGAAACATATGCAGTGGAGGAAGAACTTCGTGATACCAGGAGCACAACAGGCCCACACAGCACATCCCAAAATTAAAGGAGGCTCATTTAGTCATGCCTGGGGGTCAGGTGGAGTCAGGCATGGAGCTGCCCCTGCTCCAGCCCCTTTGCTTACGTGCACGGTGCAGCTTTTGGACACAGAGATGTGCTGTACCCTCCTGGGGTCCTTCGTCACTCATGATGTGATGGCTGGTGCTCAGGGCAGGCAGCCAGGACCGGCTGGACAGGGAGTGGGTGTGTGCTGACCCTCTGCTGCGGGTCACAGGAGGAGACCTGAACTCTGTGTGGGACAGCTGGGCAGGCAGCTCAGCCCCACCACTGCAGACTGGCTCTTGATGGGGTTCCTGCCTGGTTCCACCTCCTCTGGTACCCCCAGGACGCCTGTTGGAGTCCAGGCTGCTGGCTGCTTGTGCCTGGCACCAGAGTCAATGGGGCTGCAAAAGTGGGAAGGAAAGCATTTGGGGTAGGATGCCCAGTGCCCTCAAAAGTGGGGGAGCAGAAGTCTGAACTCTTGCACACAAAAGAGCAAAATGATTTTAACTTCTCACCAGTTTTCAGTCCCCTGGCTATCCGAGGAGGAGAGCAGCACCCATTGGATCTGTACCTACTGGTGCAACGCACAGATCCCAGCGTGCTGCCTGCCAGGGAAACACCTGGCAGTGAAATCCTTGTGCTGTGGGTCAGGCCAGGATTTGAATGGCAAAGCCCAGGGCTTTGCTTTGACTGCAGAGGGGTAAAACAGTATTTAAATAACTGCCAGCCCCTGAAAGGAGCAGAAGTCCCACGGGAAAAGAGAGAATTTGCGGCCATGCGTGGCTGATGGCTTCATCACAAATGTACAACCTGCAAAGGGAGCAAGCGAAGCTGCTGGGAGCTGCCTCTGATTTAGTATTTCATAAGTTTGGTGGTTGACTCCAAGCATTTTGGCTGTTAATTATCCTTAGGTGCTTAGAGGAAAATATCCCAGCAATTCCACCCATCAATCTTATTGATTCTCACCTTGAGTCTTTGGGAGCTTTTAGGGCACCTGCACAAGCTGCCACTGCTTGAATTAATTGAGCTCTGCAGAGTAGCTGCTGGCTGGTGCCTCCCTGCACATCAAGCACAAGGCAGAAAGATGTATGACCCTGGCCAGTGCTGGTGCAAGGAGCTGATGGCAGGGAAACACAAATTCCTGGGAATCACAGCACATTGCCAGCATGCTTTGTTTCTCCATAGGAATGGCACATCCTTGGGCGAGCTGAGTCAGGGACCTCCAGCACTGCTGTAGGTGGTTGGGACCTGGGAAGGATGCAGGACATCGCATCTGAAGCAAGCAGAGTTTAAGGCATCTTGAACAAGGATGTAGAGGTCTTATATCTCCTTTCTCTTTGTAGAAGTGTCTGAAATATTTCTGCTGAAATTCCTGATGGTAGAGGGGTGGCATGGAGGGTAAATATCCTTCAGAGCAAATATCAGGCTCAGTGGTCATCTTATGTCATGTTTTCACGAGATCCTGGAAATGGAAGTAGTTTAGGGGACATAAGAAACCTTGGGCTAATATATCTCCAGCAAAATATACAAAGTGAGAAATTGTGCTCTAGAGGACATATTGCTTTCAAAAGCCCATGTCATCAATAACTAGGAAATGGGGGAATTTTTCTCAAGCAGTCAAGATTATTTATTGGCTTTGGGGGAGTCCTACAAGAACTGTGGCTTTTGGAGGGAAGAGTTGGGATGGTAGAAGCAGTTATGTATCATTTGATATCCCTCCCTCCAATCCGCTTATTAAAAACATGCAAAAACTCCATGGCAGTCTTCAGACTTTTAATTACAGGATATTTGCTCACATTTCAATCTAACTTCCTAACACCAGGAAAACCCATGGGGTGCACTCTCAGGCACGAACACATCTGCAGCACCACTTCCCAGTGTGCAGAGGATGGGTGGAAGCAGCGAGGGGCCGGCGACTCCAGGAGTTGGTTCCTACCCCATGCATGGCATGAGTGCCCTGAGAGCACAGTGGCTTTGGCATCAAACCACTGAGCCCCAGCCCCTGGGCTGTGGAGTCCTGCTAAGTGAAAGCACTTTTTAATGGGCATGTAATGGAACTCGTTAGCGTCTGCTGTTTTATTATGCAGGTTGAAAATTACTTATTGGTGGGAATGTGCTCACTCTTCATGCTGATCTTTCATATGCTTTGCTAGAATGGTCCAAAAGTGAATTAATCTCAGAGCCAGGGAGTGTCTTCCATCTCTGTGCATCACATGGCTGCAGATAGAAAAAGCTTGTGGGACTGTCTGGGAGCACTCAGTGTGTTCTCACTCCTGGGCCCTGGCAGCAGAAGTGGAGAAGAGGCTGCGTGTTGTGCTTTAGTACACGGTCCCTCACTCCAGATCAGGGGTGGGAGCTCTGGGGTTAAAAACACAGAGCAAGGAGAGGCTAAAATCTGGGTTAAACAATGGGATGTTGGAAGTCTCTCTGGCAGAAACCTGCAGGAATGGGCACTTTCTTCTGGTTCTGAGCTGAAGCAGCTTGAAATGTGAGTATTTTGAGTAGTAGAATAAAAGGTTTGGGTGTTTTATTTTAAAAGTACTTGAGTCCTTTGTGGTGGCCACAATGTGCCACTAATAGGTGTCTGCTGGGGTTGGGAGGCACTTGCCATGGCACGGTGTCAGGGATTTGCTGGCAGCCTGCCCTCAGCCCCACTCACCAGTGGGACAGCAAACCAGGACTGGAATTTGGGTTTCCACTGCCTTGTGGGAAAGAATCTCACCCAGACTGAAAAGGTTGGGTCAGATTATCCTGATGAGCAACTTCAGGGCAAGCTGAGTATTTTTCAATGGGAAACAGTCAGGTTTCCTGAAATTGAAAATTCCCATTTCAGTCTCAGAGTTGTAAATGCTGGCCCGGAGTCCTGATAATGGTTCTGCACCAGCATACCACCCTCTCAAAGAGAAGATGTTTCTCTTCTAGGAATGAGCTCTGGGTGTTCTTTGAAAAGCTTTTCCCTGTGGGCACCAGCAATTGGATGGTCAGGCTGCATTTGCAAGTCCTTTGGGAGCAGGACTTTGACACCCCTCAGGGGCAGTGGGGTTTGTTGGAGGGCAACACTGCAGGGCTGCTGCAGGAAAGTCAGCCCAGCCTTGTGTGCATTGTCCCTGACAATGTTTTTGCCTGGCAGGGTTCATGGAGCAATAACAACCACATAAATAAGTCAAAGCATATGACTCAGGATAGGAAGCTTGGACTTGCCTTGGCAAAATCCTCTTTCTCTTTTGCAAAGCATTAAAGATGCCTGAGCCTTAATATTCTGCCATCCACGTGTAAAGCTTGGGCATCTCACCAGGGAACAGCGTGACCAGCACTGGCAGCAGGCAAACTGGTCTGGAGGTGCTGGGCAGAGAAAATTCCCTTGGGAAGCACACTTCAAATCTGAGCTGACTGCGAGGTCTGCACAGCCCCTGGATGCAGGGAGAAGAGGTGTGATCAGGAGTGTGCTGCAGACGCTGATCAGCATTTGGCACCAGACTAGAGCAAAGGTGAAACTGCAGGAAACACTTTTAACGGTGACCTCGTTGCCACAGCGCTGGACAAAATTAGGAAAGTAGAACCTGAGAAAGGGGCTGAACTACCAGCCAAACAGGATGGTGAAGTTAAGGAGCGTATCAGTCACATTGGCTGCTTTGTGCTCCTTGCCATGCACAGCCTTGCTCCACACCACTGAACTAAAGCTGTTCCCAAAGGGAAGGTTGGGACCCTAGGTGAGCTTGCCAGACCAGCAGAAATTAAGCTGGGGATATTCCAGCCAAGCAAGACCCAGAGATGCTCAGAGACATTAATGGCCACCATCAAAGCATCTTTAAACCTGCAGGCCAGCACCAAAGCAGCCGGCTGTCTGTGATAAATATGCAAGCCACGCTTCAGTCGGGGAGAAATAAATAAGCTGTTGTACATGGAGCAAGGGAGGTGGGGAGCTCCTGCCCAAATCACTGCTCAGCAGAGGAGTTTCCCTGGAGACTGCTTCCTCGGAGCCTGCGCAGGGCCAGCACAGCGCTGGGAGGCAGCACCCAGAGCTGCTTGATGTGGTCTGGGCAGGCACAGGGACACATCTGGGGTGAAGGATGAGGTGGAGAAGCAGGACTGGGGATGCTGGTCAGGTGCTTTCATTGAATTTGGGGAAAGCGGAGATGGATTACTTCCTGCAGAAATGTGGAGACTCCTTGGCTGCTTCTCAGCAAGCCCCTGGAGGGAGGAGCAGAATATCCAAGTGCCGTGGATGCTGGGCAGAGCAGGGGAAGATGGGTCCAACAGAGGTGAGGACACCAAGGGGAGAGACATGGCCGGTGTGTTTACACCAGCTGGAGGTGGTGCACACTCAGCTTCCCTTCCCATGAAGGATGGGGTGTTTGAGAGCTGACCTGCCAAGGTGATGTTCCCTACGGCTGATGCAGGAAGCTTGCATGGACACTTCCCTCTCTCCCCCCTCGCTTGTGCATTTATTTTCTAGCACTGAAACCCTGCCAGGGTTTGGCCTGGCTGGGCACAGCATGAGGGTGAGACTCGCCCAGCTCCCTCCTGCCTGGCAGCTCTGGAGCCAGTTTGGCTCTTGGCCACCGCGGGCTCCTTCCCGCTCACGTGGCAGCAGAGCAGCGTCCCAAAGGGACCGAACTGGAATGCTGCACACTGGCTGGGGGACAGGTGAGGGACACCACTGGGCTGCAGCTCCCCTGGCTGCAGCCACCTTCCTCACCCCACTGTGCTCCCCACCCAAGGAGCTGCTCCTAGAGAGGGTGTAGGTGGGAGACTGGCTGGGGGTTGTGCAGCTCCCAAGTCACACTCATGAGGAGCGCAGGGACGCCTGGCACATCACGGACTGGGCCATACAGAGCACAGGGTGTGGCCTGGGTTACTGCAGTTGAGGTACTGAGCCAGCCAGGCAGCCAGGCCAGCAGACAGCTCACTGGAGTTATATTTAAACTTCCTTTTGGAATTTTACTGGCCAAGTTCTTGAATGATTTGGGATAACTGCTCATGATTCCTGAGGCTGTGGCACAGGAGGGTACTCTCTTTGCCAAGAGGTTGGGTACCAAGGGATGCAGAGAGCCGAGATGGTCTCAGTGGAGCATCCCTGACAGCCTGGGACTCCCTCTATGGATCTACCAGAGCCCTGACGCTGTTGCCCTTCCAAATGTTGTGCTGAGCTCACGTTTGTTTCTCACTTTCTTCTTTCCTTCCAACAGTGAAATCAGCTTTTCATCCTTCTCCACGCATCAGCAGCTGGGAGCTACGTCTTCAGTGCCTTGTCATGCTGACGGGTCTCCTGCAGGGATTGCATAGATGTGTCCCTGGGGCTGCGGGACATGCTGGGACTTCCAGATGAACCTTTCCGGGCAGAAGCAGAGTCGCGTGGTTGCTGTGATGAGGGAAGAGGCTGGGAGAGGCTTGCATTGAATAAAAAAGGCATCAAGTAAGGGCTGCTGTGAATTAGGCAGGTTGTGCTAAATGGTAACAGCAATGCAGGTTGCCTTTTAAACGTGTATAATTCATGTGCACATACACACAGAGTCTGCAGCCACTGTCTTGCTGGCTGCAAGAACTGAGGACAAATACCAGAAACATTAATGATGGTGATGAGCATGTGACATTCTATTAGCTAGAGATCAATTATGTATTTTAACCTCCTCAAACGAAGGTTTTTCTGGGCACAGGAGACAAGAGGTGGTCTCTCCCCCATCAATGTGTATAAATATCTGAAGGGGGGGTGCCAAGGAGATGGAGCAGGGCTCTTCTCGGTGGTGTTGAGCAATAGGACACAGGCAATGGGCAAAAATTGATGCACGGGAAGTTCCACCTGGAATATAAGGAAGAACTTCTTTACTGTGCAGTGACCCTCACTGGAACAGAAACCAGAGAGGCTGCGGAGTCTCCCTCAATGGAGATATTCAAGAACCGTCTGGATACAACCCTGTGCCATGTGCTCTGGGACGACCCTGTTTACACAGGGAGGTGGGACCAGATGGCCCAACCAGACCGTTTCTGTGATTCTGTGTTCCACAGGACACGCACCGAGTCCCTTTCTGCACTTTCCAACCAGGTTATCCGTTATCCCCGGCCGGGGATACTGTCGGATGCCGGCCGGGGAGACTGTCGAAGCCGGCTCGGGGACTCCGGGGCTCCACCGGTGCGTTCGTCCCCGGAGTCCCCGAGCCGGCAGCGGCACCCCTGGCCTGAGCCCGGCATCTCCCGGCTGGACAGTGAGGCCGGCAAGTCGGGGAAGGGGCCGGTGCCCTTTAAGCCCCCCCCCAGCTCAGCCGGGCGTTGCATCAGGCCCGTGCGCGCCGCCGGCCGCCCCGCGGGGGCGCGCCCCGCGCGGCCCCTCCCCTCGCCGGCGGCGCGCACGGGCGGGCGGTGCGCGCCCCCGCGGCAGTCGCGTGGTCCCCGCGCGGCTCCATATTGCGGCGGCACCGGGGTCGGGGGGTTCCCGGCGGGGCTCGGGGGCGCGCAGATGGCGACGCAGGTGGAGGCGCTGCTGCCCGGCACGGCCCCGCTGCTGCCCGCCGAGGAGCGCGCCCTGGTGCTGAAGCCGCCGCAGGACGGCGGCCGGGAGAAGGGCGAGCCGCCCATGGGCCCCGACGGCGGGCCGGCGGCGCCGAGGCCGCCCAGCGCCAAGCAGCAGAAGGAGGAGAGCAACAACCAGGAGAAGGAGAGCCTGCTGAGGGCCGGCGGCGAGGCGGAGGACGGCGGCGAAGCGGGCGGCGCGGGGCGCCGGGAGTTCATCGAGGCCCCGCCGCCCAAGGTGAACCCCTGGACGAAGAACGCGCCGGCCGTGAACGGGCAGTCGCCTCCCGGTGGGTGCTCGGGGGTCGTTG
Source organism: Corvus hawaiiensis (assembly GCF_020740725.1). Lineage (NCBI taxonomy): Eukaryota > Metazoa > Chordata > Aves > Passeriformes > Corvidae > Corvus > Corvus hawaiiensis. Next base: position 5,672,227 of record NC_063227.1, on the reverse strand, counting down.
GGAGCGGAGCGGGGGGGGCCGGGTGCGCCGGCGACCGCGCCCCGGGCGGCCGCGCCATGCGGCACACACGGCGTGGGGCCGCGCCCGCGGCCTGCGGGGCCGCGGCGGGGCGGGGGGCGCGCTGGGAGCGGGGGGGAGCGGCGGCGCCGGCCGCGGCCACGAGGCGGGGAGGGCAGCGCGGCCCGGCCATGCGGCGGCGGGGAGCGGAGGGCGCCGGGGGCCCGGCGGCGGCGGGCGGGCCCGGCGGCGGACACGCGGCGCCCCCCTCCCCCTCCCCTCCCGCTCCCGGCATTCCGCCGCAGCAGCGCCGGCAACGTGGTCGGTTCCCGGCGTGCGGCTCCCCCGGGAGCGCGGTCCCGTCGCCCCCGCGGGGGCCCTTCCCCGGGCCGCGGCCTGCGCTGCCCACGTGTGCGCGGCCGCGGCTCCCCCGCGCAGGCCGCGCCGCCTTTCTCTGCCGACTCATGGCGGCGGCGGGGCCGGGGGCCGCGGCCGAGCGCGGCTCTGCCCAGCGCGGTCGCTGCCCTGCGTTAGGGGCACGGCTGGGGAACGGGGGTCCCCGAAAAGGGAAGCGGAGGGGCTGCGCTGTCCAAATCGCGCTTGTAACACGCTGCTGTCGTCAGCAAAGGCTGAAACTGCAGAACACCATTTCCTCGCCTGTCGGGATGGGTGCTGTGCTCCCCTCGTATCTGCTTCAAGTGAATCGGGAGTAGGAGGAAAACACAGAAGTTTTCACTAAGCGTCTTGTTTGGGAAAGACTTAATCTTTTTCTACCTGATTCTGTTAACTCTGAAATCACACTGCCAGATGTGACATCAGATTCCCAATTACTGTATGTGCTAGTGTTTTGTAGGAACTGTTACTGCCTAGCATGATGATTCATCGGAGTTATTGATCTTTGGGAGACGGACAGCTCTGCAATTTCCACCTGGAAAGCTGTCATCTTAATGGAAAGTATAGAGGACAAGTTAATCGTGGCAGGTAGAAGTCTCTGTTCGGATTGTTTGGTGGTTTGTCATTGTAGTCATGGACATAAGCAAAGCTTAAGGAAATCCAGGACAGTGTCACTGTCTGCATTCGCCTCGTGCGTTATGACACAAAACTGGTCACATCGCTCCTTTGTGTGAAGGTTGCACTCTATTGTGATGCCTTCTGAGATAATGATCCTGAGAAATAAACCAAAAAATGCAAAGTTGCGAGATTAAACGTTCCTCTTTGAGTCTCTTGTGTAAGGGGTGTCCAGATTCATTACCAGGCCTGTCAGTCGCAAAGGTGCATGATTTGTCAGAGTCAGCAGCAACGAGGCAGCTGCCCAGCACAAGCAGGGGGCCCTTGCAACTCCTGGGATGATTTTTTGAGGGAGAGAGTGAGAGTGTGTCATGAGCGTGTCCACACAGTTGCAGGGTAAGGGAGTAATGCTGCAACACTCAGAATTGTCCTTGGGCCCAGCACAGTTGTCTCTATATTCCCAAAGGTGTTTAAAAATTGGAATTTGTTAGTGGTGTGTTCTGGGACTCTTGGCAGGAGCGACTGGTTCCAGCAATGCCCCCAGTGCTGCTACCTGGCTCTCCTCTCTTGAGCCATTGTTTCTTTTGCTGCCTGTTCATTAGCAGAAGAGAAAATGTGTAAAATAAACATGGCTGGTGAGCTCCCACGAGAGGCAGGCTGGCAGCTGACCTTGCTTGGCAGCCCTGCACCGAAGTACCTTCTTTTAGAGTTTGCAGGCTCATGTTGTGTCTTCATTTCATTGGGTGGAGGATTTGTTTTGGCAGACACTTACCAAAAAAGATCTGGAACGTGAATGTGTGTGAAAGAATCAGCTGGTGAGGTGAGTTGTCATGTTGTGACCTCCAGGACGATCACCGAAGGAAAGCAACTCTTTTCTATGCTTGCAGTGGATTGAGAACTTCTAAACTGTGGAAAGTCATTGCTGGAAGTCTTTGGTTTCTCAGCAGAGCTTACAAAGCCTTGGCTCGTAATCCAGCTGTGTTCCCAGTGCAGTGCTTCTGTGCTGGAGGTACATGGGAAATGTTTCCAGCCCTGATCTGCCAGAGGTAGCGAGGAGACCAGACAGTGTAGTGAAGACAGCTCTGTAAAGATAAAGGGATCCCTCTATGACTTGTTTTACAGGCTTTGAAAGCCCTAGTTTTTTTTATAATGATTATATTAATTATAGAGCCATAGAGCAGATTTAATGGACAAGACCTTCTCCTTAGGTGTTCACGCATTCTGTAATGGCCTGTGTTGGAATTGGTGCTTAGAATAAAGCAAAAGCATTGAGCTCAGGGATAACAGAGCCACAGATCTTGCTGAGTTTCTGCTGTGTGTGTTGGAATATGGATAGGGAAGAGCTTAAGTCCACCTCCAGGTGGTCAGAACACCAGGTTGTTTTGAACACTCACCATGGCTGGGCACGTTGAGTGCATTGGGGGCCTGACACAGGGACTGAAGAACAGGGTCCTTTTTTCATGGATTAGGATTTACCTTCAGAAGCTTGTGCCTTGCCTACCTGCTGCAGTATTTTTATGCTCGAAGTTGGCAGTGAAGCCTGTGATATAATAGGATGTTTGAGCAAACATTTCTGCTTTTTCAGGAAGGAGGGCTCTTAAAGCAAAGCTTCTCCTTGCTTCTTAACCTCCCAAAAGCGCAATGGCTTGGCAGTAAGTGGGGCAACCATTAGGTTGAGTTAGACAGCAGTGATATTGCTGATGCTGTGAGCAGAGGCCGAGGCTCAGCTGGAGTGGCACACCAGAAAATTTTTGTGGTGTCTTGACAAGATGCACGTTACCTTTTTATTCATGTGTGTTTCAGAGTCGGGGTGCAAAGTGCAAAGAGCAGAGGGGGGGATCCTTTGAGTCCTGAGATACACATGGTCCTGTCCTGTGTGGCAAGGCTTGTACTTGACGCTGCTGACTGCTTGTGAGGGTCGCTGCAGAGCTGTAATGATGCCTCATTTTTACTCTCTAATGATCTAGTAGCAAGGTCTGTGTGACCATGCCCTTGTTATTACATGTTCCCTTCTTATCATGTAAATAAGTGCAGCCAGCAACCTGACTGACACATGATGGTGTTGTGTGTGTGTCTGCGGTAGAGAAGAAAACATTTTCTGGCAAAACCAGCTTTGCACTACTGGCTATAAACCAAATTCAAAGTGTTTTCTCCAGTTCTTCTGTAGATGAGAAGTGTGGCTTACAGTTAAAACAGCTCGACCTTCTGGAACATGTTGTACTCGTCTGCTGTGCCCTGCACTAGGGCTGGTGCTGATGCAAGCATTGGTGTGGACAGGTGTTAACAGCACCCCGTTTTGAAAACCTGCTGGATGTATTTCAAGAAATGTTGCATCAAGGCACTTGGCACTTCTTTATTTTTAAAGCCATTTACATCTTGGAAGTAAGAACGCGCAGGTTTTAATGACCGGCACTGCAGTCGCTGAGCTTTGCATGTGCTAACTTTTTTCATTCTCCTTGCAAGTGCTTGGCCAGGGAAAGCGGTGCATTTCCTAGTGGAGATGCAGGAGATGCTTTGATTTCTTGAGTAGAGTTTCCTGCGTGCTGTTCGGCAAACGTGCTGGGTGGATAAGCAGTACTTTCCAGAAGGCACACCTTAGTTGCTAGCAGCAAGCACCAGGGGTGAGCTGACTATTGTTCAGAGAGAGTGCATGTTGCTTTATGCCTGAGCAGAGGCTGACTTGGCTACCGGTACTGAGGACAAGGCAGGGGAAGATTCATTAGCATCTCAGCCCTCGCTGACTAACTCCCCATAGGGCCTTCCTTGAAACCAGCCTCCAGTGCAGGAGATAAGATGGATGGGAAGCTTGTTTTACATTGGCATTTCTTCACGTTCAGAGTAGACATGCACATCTGCTTGCTCAGGTATCCAGTTTGGTAGTCCTGCACACACCTATTTCCAAAGTGTTGGGCAATTCTCACTCTGTCGTGGCACGTAATTGTGGAGCTGTTCTGGCTGTTGCAACAGAGCTGCTATCGCAGCAGGAGGCCTCCCCCCACTACCCTAAGCTTCCTCTCCAAAATACTGTTTTGTTCCGATCCCTCAACTCACGTTTGAGTAACTCTTCCCATCTTGTTGAGGAGGATGAGGGTAACTGGAACTTTTTGCTCAAAAAAACGTGAGGCTTAGTGTTTTCCCTCCCCCGCATACCTTTGCCCTTCAGCTTTGTGCTGGACCTTTGCCCTGTTCTGCACTGTTTGTTTCGGGGAGAGAAGGCTGGGGAATGCAGCGCAGCTCCTGGGAGCTGACTCACTCGGCCTGGTTGCTGGGCTTCAGCGCCTGCTTCTGCTGCGACCTCCTGTTCCAGATTGCCGGGTCTGAGGCATCGCTGAAGGATTCTCTCCAACCATCTCCTTAGCCTCACAACTCTTCTTTTAAACTTTATATTGCTCATGGTGCCATGGAGGTTTCCACCAGCATTGCATCAGGGATCACTGGGTTGGGCAGCAGAAGGACTTGGTTCAGATGTGAAGACAAATTGAGTCCAGAAAGCAGGACTGGGAATGGGGGCACTGGGGCTGCAATGCTCTGCTCTCCCTTCCAAATTATGACACCTGATCTTTTTGCTGTGCTTGAACAGTGTGAAATTATCCTCAGGGCAATGCCAAATGCCGACTTGGATAGAGTTAGGTTGCTCTTTAAATACTTGAGACTATAGTGAATCTCCAACACCATCTCTGTGGTTGTGCTTGTTTGGCAAAATAAGGAATGGGCATTTTAGTAGAAAGCTGTGCTTGCTGTTCAGACCAGGCTGAACGTTTTAACCCTAACAGTTATTACATGTGCTCTTACTGTAGGTCCAGTTGGGACTGGTAAGCTTTGTTCATTCCCAGCTGCAACACACATTTACATTACGGTCTTTAATATGTTAACTTATCCTCTGGTCATCTTGGCATTGGACCCTTTGCTGACTTCCTGCCAGGGGCCTGAGTCTCTGCACTGCTGGCTCTGTCAAATCCCTGGCTTGCTGTGTACACAGGGAGCTTGGGGAAAGAGGTGATGCAACCTTAGTGATACCTACTGAGCTCTCCCATGGTGATAGTGCCGTCTAGGTGGAGCTTTTTATGGCCGAGAAGTTGTCTCCTGGGGTTGGCTAAAGCTGTGGGTGGATTTCTGGATCCACTCTGTGGTCTCTGGCATGGCCAGCTCTGCATTTGTTCCTTTTCTCACTTCGGTTCCACTTGTTCTGCAGGTCCAGGTCCTTGTTAGTGAGGTCTGAATGGAGCTGGGAGACTTATCTCTTTGCATTGAAATAACTGGCTAATCTGAATATCTTGTATCAAATGATTCAGCTGCATGACTTGAGGTCAGAGGAGAGGGGAAAAAGAAGGGCTTCAAAGAAGTTAAGGCAGTGCTGGGATAACTTACAGCTACTTGTGTATTTAGGTAACACTAATGGGTGACCAGAACAAATGGGAACTGAACTTGGCCTTGAATAAATCAATTACGAGATTTCTTTGTGGGGAAAGTTTTGGGTCAGGGTCAGTCTGGATTGCTTGGCAGAAAGGAGAGGTGGGTGTGCACATGAATGTCCTGCAGCTGTGGAGCAAAAACTGGCATGAGGTGTTTGATGGAAATAGGCTTGCTGATGGCAATTCTAATGCTGTGCAAGATAAACTTTTGTTTTTGGGAAAGGTTGTGGAAACTGTGGTCAAGTGTCAACATGTTTCTACAGAAAGCTCATCCTGTAATTGGAGGTTCCCAGAAGATCCTCTTAACTGAACTTTCCTCTATCAGAGCACTCATTTGTGCTGCACTTTGTGGGGGCTTTGTGGGTGAATTGCCTTTCCTGAGCAAACTGGTGTGTGATGTGTTGTGCCTCTGCTGGTTTGAGTATTGCACCAGGCTGATGGTGCTAGGTGAGCTGCTGGAACCATCCTTAGCAAGTCATCTGGCCCAACTTCGGTGTGGCACTCACTGTGGGTATTGCCAGGATCAAGAGCTCTTCCTGCGGCATTAAAGCTACGTGTGCTGGGGGATGTTCTGCTGAGACGTGCAGAGAGGGAGGAAGGGCTGGGAACTGGCTCATCTAATACCTGCTTTATCAGTGGGTTACCTTCACTGTCCTTGGGGAGCAAAGCTGACTTAGGAGCAGAAGATTGCCTTGACGCTTCCATGTGTTTCAGCATTGTATGGGAACACCCAGCACGGTTCAGTGCTCTACAGTGGTTGTGATTTTATTTTTATTTTGTGGGTTCAAGTCACCCTGTTCCTCTATGTGGTGACAAACCATAAGGTTTGGTAGAGTTCTCTGCTGCAGATGATGTGTTGGAGGTGACCATGGTGGCCCTGGCTGGGTTGGTGCTGTGTCACAACAGGCCAGGTGGAAACCTTAATTTACTTTAGAAATGGTCAATGGGGCTGGTTGTTGGTGTGACTGAGGTCTTGATCCTGCTCACTCTGGCTCTGGTGACACTCAGAGGTGACACAAATGCCCTTTGTTCTCTTGATCTAGAAAACATCACTCTGGTTCCTCCAGAATACGTGTGACACTCAGAACGTGCGGGTGGGCACAGCCTGCCCTGACCTGTGCTCCTGGGGATGCACGTTTGCTTCCTGCTGAACAGCCCTTGAAGTGGCTGGGAACAGGTCTGCAACCTGCTGCTGTAGCAGGTGCTTGCTTCTCTCCTCTCCCAACTTGCTCCCCAAAGCAGCCCTGGCCTCTGACGGGGCCCAGGAGAGGCATCCCTGCCCCACCAGGAAGATGTTGGAGGAGAAGCATCTATGGTGCTCCTCAGTGTCACTTTGGCAGGCTCTGCAGAGATCTCTTGGTGACTGTGACAGCTGGGGGACAACCGGGAGAAATGGGGTCTCGGCTGGGGCTTGTGAACCCCACGTGTCCTTGACATACGAAGCAGAGTTAAAGCGAGCTTGGGAAGCTGGACAGGGGGCGGAAATGTGCTGTGTGCCCTTCCTGCTGGTCGGGAGGGGCTGGCGAGCCCGAGGTGGGGTCCGGCCAGTGGGACACGGGCGCTGCTCCGCTCTTCCCGGCCCCAGGTATGGGGGCGCAGCTCGGGGGGGCGGCGGGATGGGAGGAAGCAGAGCCTGTCCCAGGCACACTGCTGAGCACGTTTTTCCAGCTGAGCGGCGGCGTGTGCCGAGCTCCTGCAGAGTGACTCTGCAGTCTGCAGGGCACGGCTGCGCCGGAGCGAGCCGCGGCCACGGGCGGGCGCGGGGGGCTCTTACATCTTCTCCTTTCCTGGTAGTCGTTTTTGACTTCTTTGACTCACCTGCAGCGTGAATGCATGGAAAGAACAGGGGGTTTTCAGGGCTAGATAAGGTAGCTTTTAAGAAGTCTGAAAAAAACCAGAAGAGGTGAGTTTTTTCCCTGGCTAAATAATGTGGGGAAACAAGTATGAAATTGGAAAAACCACAAAAATGAGGGAAGGGTAGAGTTTTTTTGATGGGAAAGTAAGAGAAAAGGTGTGTGGGGAGATTGGTGTTTTACCTGCCTGGTAACTCAGAGGTGCTGCCAGAGGTGGGTATGTTGCTAAATACTGAGCACTGTCTTTAGGCAGATTATTTATGATCTATAGTCAGCCTCCACACTAAATCACACAGCCTTTTTTATTTTCTTTTTCTTTGCGTGTGCTTTTGAAAGCTTCTGGTCAGTGATATAAACGAGTGATTATTTTAGCAGCTCTTAACTAGCAAACTATCTGGTTTGCATGCTTTCAGATGAGGAAGCTAGTGACAGAATAAAACAGTTACAGTTAGTAAGCAACACTCAAATGTTTGATAAGCCAATGTTCACTTGAACTACAAGATACTAATTTCTTTAGATTCTCCAAGGTCACATCTTCCTTTTTTTTTTTTTTATTAAATGTTGCAAAAGAAGCACTTGAATTTATTCCTGCAAGACCCTTCATATTCTCACTGCAATTTTTATGCCTTTGCTGTAACTGGAAAGGTTACACTTCCAAGTAGTCAAAAAGTCTGTGTCAGCTCTCCTGACCTCACAGAACAAGCCTACTGAAAATGAAGACAACCACAATAACAAATAGCAATGCTCTTGGCCTCATGTGGCACAAAAAGAGACACCTAAAGGAGTGACTGAAGCACTTTACCGTAGCTGTGTTACCTCCAGGTGGGCTCATGTTGGCAGGTCAGCTGCAGGGCTTTGCAAGAGGGAGAGTAGAGGGAAAAACAGCATGAAGAATTAAGTGTAAGGAGTGACACCAGTATGTGTGATGTTGAGAAATGATGTGTCTGTAGCAGCAGATACTGAAATGTGGATAAACACATCCCAAAAATGCTGTTGGGAGGTTTTTACTGTGACTGAAACAGAAGTGATGGGATGTTTATGCATGAGGTTCCACCCAGCAAGACAGAAGAGCGAATCACGGAGGTGTCTCCACCATGTGCTCAGATGACAAAGCATGAGACTTCACTGTCTGTAATCATACTGAATTTCACTTCCCAACTCCCAGCTCAACCTTGAGAGCTCGGGGGAATACCGACTATGATCTCATGCATCTTCTGAGTGCTCAGAAATCCTCTGCCACTGCAGAGGGTCTTGAACTGAGCTGAACAAAAAGGGGACTGTTTTCTTTTGGCTTTTTCAGTCTCAAGTGAGCTCTCTAAGCTCACTGTTTCTGTTTTTTTGGTTTTTTTTGTTGTTTTTTTTTTTTTTTTAACTGTGGAATGTTAAATGTGACATTTGCATGCTCTGCCAGGAGGACTTTGCTGTAAATGAGCCATGGTTTTAAATTTTAAAATTAAACCTGTAAAAACAATTGTGAGAGGAGACATGGCAGATTACAGCGAGATAACCCTCTTAGCTTCAGTTGGAGGTGAAATCTGAGTTGATCTAATTGTCAGCAGAGAGTGGAATCAAGCAAGGATAGAGTTTAGAAGGTGATTGGAATGGCTGAGTGTTTGATTAAAATCAAGCAGTTAGCCTGGACCAGAGGGAGGCAATGCCTCAGACTCCGAGTCTGATGATTTGTAATTCAGTTAAGAGATTTAATTATGTTGTCTTCACTGTGCTGCCTTGTGTATCCTACAGCCCCCTGCTTGGCCCTCTGCCTGCAGCCCAAAGGTGTGAAGAGCCTTGCAATGTTCAGTTTTTGGGCTTTTCATAGGGGTTTATGGCATCTTCGTCTGATGTTATGGGGCATTACCATGATACTGGTGCATTTGAGGAGGTGGTGTGGGATCCTCTTTCATGGAGAGACTGGATTTCTGGGTGCATTAATGGATTCTCCTTTGTGGGGGGATAGATCTGTCCTGCCCGTAGCTTATTAAGCTGTCCTTGGGCAAAGCTTCTCTGGAGTTTGGGTCTGCCTTTGATGTGCAAGCAGAAAAGTGTGTTACAGTGCTGAGTGCAACAACCTTGTCAGAGGGAAACACCATCCTATATCAGTTTCCATAGTGTGGGACTCAGCTGGCTTGTGGGCCACACCAAAATGGCTCCTGTATTTCAACAAGAATCTTTAAGACATGTATATTTTGCTTGATCGTGCCAGAAATTTTACTGCCTGTTCAATATCCAGTGGCTTAAAGAGCAGTTTGGGGAGGGTGATTGTGATCTTTGGGCCCAGACTCACGTAGGGTTGTTCTCTTAGAAGGCCTAAGGCCTCCAGTGGTGTCACTCCATGCTTACTGGTGATTAAAGGATGTGAGGCAGAGAGCTGGGTCACCAGCTGCTCTATGGGAACAGTAATTGAGCACCTTTAAGTTGCCTTGGACTTTCTTTGAAGCCCCTTCTTGGGTTCGTGATCAGGAATGTTGGGATTCGTGCTGTGGAGCAGCAGCACTTCGCTGCTTCTCCATTTTGGAGATGAGAGGAAGGGGTTAATGGGAGAGAACACCCGGTGTTTGTTCTCTCCAGTTCGAACACTGATAAGTGGATGGGAGAAACAACAGCCTGTGACCTTCCAGTTATTCCTTGTGTGCCTGTGCATATGTGAGCATTGGATTCACAGGACTGTCTGTTTGGAGAGCTTTCGTTCTTCTGGTCAGGTTCCCCAGAACCCCATTGGCATCTCTGGTGTTGGGAGAAGAGACCTGGACCCTCTTCCATATGGATCTCTGAAAGGTGTTTTTGCTGGGCACAGTGCTGGTCCTTCTGGCGACTGTGTGTTCAGCTGGTGGCACAGCCCTGCTGGGTCTGCACTGCTCCCCTTCGGTCTGGAGGAGACTGAACGTCAGCACTGAGGTACTCATTTAGTGTGTGGTGTGAAGTTAGGGAGTTACCTCAGATAATGCTCTGATTTTGGAGTAGGTGATGTTTTCCCCAGGGTTGTTCCTCTTGAAACTCTGTGATGTTGGAAGTCTTCACTACTTTTCAAGTACATGAAGATATCACGAGCGCCACAGCTGAACTTCACTGAACCCACAGCTGTTCATACACTGAAAACCTATTTCAAGCATTTGTTTCTGTGTGGTTTGTGGGAAATTGATGTCAGAGCTCACAGTGGCTGCAGCTCTTGAGCCAGTGCAGGTGATGGGGGTGTCTGAGAACAAATCTAACCTCTCCTCTGGACAGAGAACAGAAAACCCCTTACCAGGTACTGGTGGTCTGGATACCCTTGCAGAGGAACTGATTTGGGATAAACCCTTACGTAGCTTTTTTTTGTTCCTCTTGCACAGACCTTAGTGGTGTCTTGGGACCTAGCCAGCATCATGTTAGGATTGATCCATCTGTCTCATGCTTCAGCTTCTCTTCAAGGGGGTAAAGATATTATAGTAAGTTGAGAGGCATGGGAGGTGTTTGCATGCATCTGGCAGCTGGAGAGGGTTGGGACGATCTGGGTGACTGAGAGCTGAACCGTCCCTGATCCTGCTCAGCAGGTAACAAAGGAAGGGAACAGGAAACAAACAAGATCTAGGGAGGGATATAATTGGCCATGCTAATCTTCGGGTTTAGGGTTTCTTGCTTTGCTACTTTTCCCTAGCAGACCTCACCGCCTTCTCCTGAGTGCTGCTTTGAAGAGGCCTGTAACTGTCTCGGGACCTGTGCAGACACTGCCTTGGCCTCCGAGGGGGAGCCAGGTGGCAGAGGTTTGAACTGAAGTGTTGCATGGAGCTGGAGAAGAGATTCAAGCAGCTCTGGTCTCTTTGCACTACATGCTAAACTATGTAATTTGGACCTTTTCCCTGCCTGGATCGTCCCTGCCAGGCAGCAGGTCAGGTTAGGAGGAGAGATACCAATCGATCCTGCCATCCGCCAGCACTTCCTTCCCCGGTCCCTCTCCTGGGCAGTCAGTGCTGCCTTGCAGCTTTCGAGCCATTGTCATGAAGTTCTGGTCACGTCTCTGCTGCCGAGTCCCCGCGTGACCTTGGAGAGGTCATTTTTTTTGCTGACGTCTGAGTCTTTTGTCTGCAAAACGTGGAGGATGATTTGGTTACAACTTCATGGGTCGAAAGCCAGAATAAATCAGCTGGTGTCTTCCTGTGGCAGTGTGGATGAGCCCCATGTCCCACTGGGAGCAGCCGAGGAGCTGGCTGTCATCTCTGCACTTGTACCTGTGCGTGCAGAGGCACAGCGCTCACCCAGCACACTGGTGTGCTGGTACCAGTCAGTGCGCTTTGGTGACTGGCAGGTGACATAAAGCACTCTGAGGTCGTTTTTCCCCCTGTTCGGAGAGCAGAAGGGTAATGGGAGGTGGGGGCCAGCAGGGAGTTGGTTCCTGCTGGGGCTTGGCCTGCGGCCACGCGGCCCCTCGGCAGTTATGGCTGCAGGTTGCTGTAATAACGAGTCAGTGTTTCTCTTGCGTCAGGGATAGTGAGCTGCTCTTCAGCCGCTGCCTCCCAGGCCCTGCCAGGAGGAAGCAGTGTCTGTACTGGAAAAGGGTGGCTGGAGTGGGTGGTGGAGGTCCCTTCCCAGCTGTAGCTCCTGAGCTGGGAGAAGACAGGCTTCCTGTGCAGGCGTTTGGATTCAGCACTGTGAAGCGTGGCTGGTGGAGGAGCATGGTTGGCGCATGCTTCCGCAGAGAGCAGCGGAGGGGAGATGAGGGCTCATAAATGGGGTGACTTTTCTGGACCTGTCCCAGATACCTGAATAGCAGCAGTAGCCAGATAGCCCCTGGGGAGGGGGTATGTGTGTGGATGCATCAGCTTTTCTCTTTAAATGCCCCATTTTAGCATACGGTCTTCTCCTTTGTGTAAAAATACCATCAGGCAGAAATTGAAATTGAGATCCACCCCCAGCACCACCTAAATTAAGGACAACTGCCCTCAATTTAGTTATATCTCCTGGGCTCAGTGTGCAGCAACTCTGGGTATTGGTGCTCAGAGCAAGCACCCCTGTACCACATCTGCACCTTCACGTGATGGTCCTGAAAGGCTCTGTCCCAACATCCTGCCAGCTGCCATGCACACCCCTGACCTCATCCTCCTCACTCCTTCCTCCAGCCCCCCTCCCCCACCCGCCCCTTCCTGATAATAGGAAGATTCACAGAATGTGTTTTCTGCTGATCTGTTGTAGGCTGTATGGATACTCTGCAGGGCTGAAGAGAATGGTCAGGGGCTTGGGAAGTACCTGGCTCTGCAGAGACTGGTGCTGCAGTGAAGAGATCACTGGTTCCTGTGGTGACTACAGTCCCTTTGTTCAGACACCAGTTTTTGATTTTGAGCACATGCTGAGAAACAAAAGTGTCTGCATGCAAGAAGGGGAAGGAAATGTGAGACCATAGGGTCCAAATTTCGTGGGTCTGCTCATTTGCATTGTGATACTGTTATTTTGTGCTCCTTCCCACTGAGCTGCCTGGAGGGCAGGCTGGGCATGGCTGGGAGGGTGTTGTGCAGGCAGGGGCAGAGCTGCCTGGGTCCCATGTAGGGATTACCTGCTGCTGAGCAGGTGGCTGATGGGATGATGAAGAGCTGCTGTGAAGCACTGTCCTGCAGCATCTGGCCAGTGTTGGGATACCTGGCATCGGGGTGCCTTGCAAGGTAGCAGGTGTGTGTGGTGGGAGGAATTGGTGGGGCTGGTTTGCTGGCTTCACCTTTCTGTGTTGGGACTTGGAGCAAAATCCCATCCCAGTCTCTGTGCCTGGGTCCTTTGTGTTTGAGTTTTAGCCTTGGGAGAGCTGAAAAAGGAGCAGCTGAGCTGGGCAGGCAGCCTCAGTCCTGCAGTGTAGGAGATGGGCTCCTTGGAGAGCAGTCCACGGCTTTACCCATTGGCCACATATGTTTCTGCCTCCTTCCCTACCATGACTTTCTTGGGAAAAGAAAGCACTGCCTGATTTAGACTTCTCTTGGGCACCTGAGGTGCTGCCCTTAATTGGAAGGCTAATTTTTAATTTAAGTTACTTGTGCTTGCGGGGGAAGAAGGTGTCCCAAAGGGTCGTTGTGCTTGCCGGTCCCTGACTAGCCCTGCCTCAGATGTGTCCTCCCAGCAGCACCGTTTTTCAGAGCAAGTCCTGCAGACTGATTGCTCTGTGCTTGCTCTCAGCTCCGGGAAAAGCTGCCTGCAAGCCCAGTGTCCTCAGTGTCTGCTCTGGAGAGCTTGGAGTCAAATCTGTATTAGTAGTAGGTGTGATGAGTTGGACATGCTCAGCCTCTCCCAGACAAGGGGGCTGAGCACTGGATGCAAGTGTCCTTCCTTAACAGGAGTTGCCCCGGCAAACCCCTTGAGGTGAATGTGAGCTGTATCTGCCCTTGGCCGTCACATGTGGTCCTTGCTTTCTACGGACCTCAGCCACTGAGTAGAGTCATTGCTTTTCTAGTAAGTGTAGTGGCAAAGCTGCTCTAGAGTTGTGGCTGAGCTCAGGAGGAGCCAGGAGAGCCTTGCTGCACATCTAGAGCAGGACAGGGCAGTGGGGAATACAGCGGTGAGCTGAGAGGAGACCTTGAGAGAATGCAGGTTTGGAGTTGTGGTGGTGACATGTCTGATAGGAGATATTGCTGAGGGGTCACCTGCAGCTGCTGCCTGATTTGGTGGCACTTGTGGTGTCCAGAGCCTATTGTGAGTGGCTTGGTTCTGTGGTGTGTGTTTGATGAAGAGTCGGCTGGACAGCCTAGCAGGAATGCAGACTGGACAACTGCACCCCTCAGGGCACAGCAAGGGGAATGTTTGCCAAAGCCGGGCTTTGCTGAATTCCTGACTGGCACAAAGGAATTTATTTTATCAACCATTGTGTTGTTGTTATTTATTTTGGTTTTTGGTAACATCTGGTACCGCTGGCTGATCCAAACAGGTGGGATGTCAGTGTTACCACCTTGTTCCTTTGCAGAGAAGCCCAAGTAGGGAAATAAATTGTATCTCGTTTGAGATGTTAAAGGTCTTTTCCAACCTTAACCATTTTATGATTCTGTGAAGTACAGGGTGTTTCAGCTTGCTGATGGAGAAGCCTGAACTCATCAGTGGCCATCACAGAAATATAAGATGTTTAAATGCATTTGGGACATGGGCTGGTGGAGGATTGCAGTAGAACATCCACCTTGCAAAGGATCCAAACTGGTGCTTGGAGACTGTTCTGGATGTGCTGGGCTGTCCTTGATATCATGCCTTCAAATGGCCACAGACCATAACTGTAATAGGGATGGAGGGAGTCTTGATTTAACTTCTGGGTATTTTTGCTCCGCTTGGCTCTTCCCGTTCTTATGTGGGATGAAAGCATCCCTGCCTGAGGATGCATTGAACATGGTGCAAGTCAAAGGAAGAGAAGTTATTTTGGCAGAGGGGTGTTTTTGCTGTTTCTGCATGAGCTGAGCCCAGGCCAGAGAGCATTGCCCCGCCTCAGAGGTAGTCCTTGCTGCAACTCTTGTGATTTTCCAGCTGAATGTGTGTTTTGGGTAGCTGATAAGCAGGAGCCAGGGGTCTGCCCCTGTCCCAGGAGGACCTTGCCTTGCTGGCAGCCTTCCTTCCCCCTCATCTTTCAGGATCCTTGAAGAAAACATAATGTATTGCTCTCTCAAAAGTACTGTTTTCATATCTTCTGGGGGAGCTGTTATCAACAGGGTTTTTCCACACACACTGTCCTGTGTGCTCCTCAGATGAAAAGTCAGGTCCTTCACAGCTACTTAAGTAAATATCTTCCCAGCAATACATAAGGTCTTCCAAGAGAAGGGCCTGTACCTCTAAGTGGAAAGAGCTTGGGGGGCTGGGGAGGTTGAATAATCTGTTTTGGGGTTTGAACCCTCCAGACTCCATCTGTCCTGTGCAGCTGGCTGTGCCTGCTGACACAGACTCCTGAGCTGGGAAGGGGTTCTCCTGGTGTGATGGGTGTTGTGCCAAGGCCCTGGGTGTCCATTTGGTGATGAGTGTGTGTATGTCTGGTGTAGGTGCTGTGTTAGAGCCAGGCACAGCTGCTGATGTCCCTTGTGGCTGCAAAAACCAAGGACCATCAGGAGAATGCTTACTTGGCTTTTGCCTTGGCTTCCAGCTGTGCTCCCTGTTAGATGTTCTCTGTAGATTTCCATCTGATATTGCTGCTCATGGAGAGTGTGGGGTGCCACCAAGCTCATTGTGTGGATCTCTGTACATCTCAACAACCTTTTTTATTGCTCACTGCTGTCTGCTAGAAGCCAATACAGAAGGTTATTTATGAGAGCAACGCATTCAGGTAAACACAGACCCCTTCAAAATCTTTCTCACAACAAGTGGTTGAATTGTGGTGGGTTCCAAGCTGGATTGATGTTTAACTTGAGATACTAAGAAAATACTTCCTCTGTTTAGCTAAAGCAAACAAATCGAGAGATGAGACCTTTTAAATGTGATTTGCACTCCAGCTGTAACCAATACTGATTTTTTTTTTTTTTTTCTTTTACAGATATATTTCCAACTGATGGCCAGTCTGGTATGTACTAAATAAAAATGGAGCTCTTGAAACCTCCTTCTCCCTTGCCTTCCCTGCACTTCTCTTCCTTCAGAGTCAGCGCTAACCAGACTTAAAAGACTGGTACAAGAATATGCAATGGACATTAATGTAACAAAAAAACTCCAAACCAACAAAAACCCCCAAAAAACCAAAGCAAAACAACTTCGTAAAGAAAGTACAGACCTTTAATATTTGGCCATTCCTGTATAGCAGGGAGATCTTTTATGCTTTCATGTAGTGATGACTAAACTGCTGGAAGGTTCTTTCCTCCCGTACATTGTAGCATAGCAAATTTGGATGTCCAGGGTGAAAGAGTTTGGGAACTTGTAGGTCTTGGTCATCACACATAATTGAAAACACTGATGTGTCAAGATGCAAATGTAGCTCAGATTGTTGTTGTTTATACGTTACCTGTGTACAGATGGACGTGCCTATGAACCCGAGGTTATATATTTGAATTTGCAATACTTCGGGAAGACACAGACCTCCCCCATGGCTTGTAGTCTGTGTGTTGCTGTTGAGTATTGCTGTTAAGGACAACCAAGACAACTCACTGTGTTGCCATCAGTGCAGAGAAAAGACTTCCTGGCCCCAGTGGTGTGTGCAGCCTTGCTGGGAGGGAGGTTGCTCTGGATGGAGGTTTCAAATCAGGAAAGGAATTAGTTTTCTGAAGCAGATACTGATGATCTCAATTCATGCCTTTCCCAAATTGCCAGAAGCTCCTCATCCAGGTTGGTGTTGTGGAAGTGCCAAGACTGAAGGAAAGGTTTGTGTTTTAACCAGTGATACCAAGATCATTCAGTGGGAGCCTGTTGTCTCAGAGCTGTGGTGCCATGTGGGGATGTCCTATAGCAAAGGCACTGGGAATGGAAGTCAGTGCCTGATGTGGCCTTGTGTCACCCTAGGCATGTCACTGTGTCCACCTCTGATGCCCATCTTTGGCTTTTCATGGGATCCCATTTCACCAGTTCATGGATAGTGTGAGGGTAAATTGCTGTTGATGGTGGAGGTGTTGGAAGTATGGAAATCAGCTCTGTTGCCTTAAAGCTGATTTCAGTAAAAAAAAAGGTGGTCTGGTGTAACATTGGAGGCACTGTAATTTAAGTTCCTGAACTGATCAGAGGGATGGAATTTGTGGATGTGTTTCCAGAGCTCTAGCCAGCTAACAAGGCCGTGGTATACAACTAGATGCACTGGATTAAGGCTTTGATTCCACAGTTGTAAGTTTCTCATGATTCTGTTGCTTTCTCAACATGTGAGAGTTAAATATTAAGGTTTTGAAGCAGCAAAGGTATATTCCCATCTGTTGAGTTAATAGGAGGCTTTTCTTCACCCTGCTGAAGATCTGTCTTCTTTGGGTATTGGGTTTTGTCTGCCTGTGCTGCAAACTCAGAGATGTCCTTTGTTTGGCACAGCTCCATCCTCTGTTCTCCAGCTGGTTGGGGACCTTGCACAGCTGTCTCCAGGGTGGGGCATGAGTGTGTGTCTGCAGCAGATGATAGTGCTTCAGAGAGTGTTTGTTACATGTCAGTAGTGTTGCAGAAGACATTACCTACAGAGCTGGGGGCTTTTTTACAATTCTGTATGTTTTTTAGGAGATAAGTTAAAGCTTAAACAGGATTCCTCTAAATGGTGGCTGCACAAGACGCTGTGCAGTCTTTCTCAGAAAAGGCTTAAAGCTGGTGCCTTGCTTTTTCTTCCCATGCACTAAGCTTATCTGGAAGCTCTGGTATCTCAAAACACATTGAAGTGTGAAGGCAGCAGGCGAAGGCAGAGTAGCACTGCTCCTGCTACCAGAGCTGTTGTGCACTCCTGAGGTTGTTGGGTTTGACTCCCTCACCTCCTTTTCATTGCTGAGGTTACTGAATGAGTTGATTTGCTTTGGTCACCAGAACTCCCACACCCGTGTCTGGTCTATTTTTTAAGGTTAATCCTAAAAAGTCAGGTGGGTTTCTATGGCTGGTTTTCCCTCCAGGTGAGAAGTCTGTTCTTCTCCCAAGGAAGTGGTTAGCAGAGTGATGGAAGATGCTGAGTTGCAGTATCAGGGTTGGGAATTGCATAGGTGGGGCGCCTGAGCCAAAAATCTGCCATTTTGTAGGCTCAGTAGCTGTAGTGTGCCCCAGAGCATGTTCCTGCTTGTTAGCATATGGATGCCAGTGGTGTCCTGCCCTCAGCCTGGATCATCCCCATGTCACGTGCAAGCGCTATGGAGGTGGAAGGGCAGCAGTGTTTGCATCCCAGTTACCTAATAGTGTTTGCAAATAAAGCAGTTGTTGGAGAGAGGCCTCACTTTCCTTCTGTCTGGCACAGCAGTTCCTCTGTCCTCTCCTCTCCCACATCCCACATCCCACAACCAGGATTCAGCAGCTGTAGGGTGCTTTTCAGAAGAAGCCACTTCAAACCATGTGATCTGGAGTTCAGATGGAAAGTTGGGAGACTTCAACACCCTTGAGAGATGCAGGGTTGGGCTTGGTGGGCAGAGGGATGCACTTTGACATTCCCACTTCTGCTGTTGAGGAGGACTGGGGGGGCGCATTTGTAGCTGGATGTCTGCGGACAACTTTGGTGTGAACACCAAACTCCTCTGCCAGGTGACCGATGCTGTTCAGCTCCCAGGACTTGCTACTATGTGAAATTTGCTGCCTGCTCTGGAAGGGAATACTTTTGCCACTTCAAATGGATCTCCTGCTAGCTTAGTGTGCTGTGCCTGTGCCCTCCTGGCCTGCTGTGTGCTGCAGCCAGCCCTCCGCCTCTCCGTGGTGGAGGATCCCAGCCTTTTTAGTCTCGCCTCTGGAGGAGCTGCCTCTGGGTGGTTTAATTGCTTTTCTTTGAGCAGCTGTAACAGCTCTGTGCCCTTGTTGAATTCTAGAGACCAGAGCTGACTGCAGGGTGCAGTTGTGGATGCGCTGATGTTCAACAGAGCAGCAAGTGATGCTCTGTCTTGGTTTCACCACTCCTGATGACTCTTTTCATCTGCTGCACCCTGACCTGATCATTTTATACAATTGTCAGCAGTGTCTGAGATATCTTTCTTGAGTTTATAAATGCGCCTTTGAATTAAATGCTGTGAAGTTTTCCGTAAAGAGATGAGGGTGATGCTACCACTGCAAGGAAGTGGTTTTTAATCCTTTAGAAAGAAAAGGAGGGGAGATAGATCTTTAAATTAGGAAAGTGCTATGTTGCACTCTTTTGTAATTGGGTATTCCTGACTCCTGTGGGAAAACTTAGTTGGATTAGGGTGTTGTACTCTTTTTATGCTCTGTATTGACATGGGAGGTAGCCACCTGTAGCACAGGAATTAGCTTTGTTAGAGAGTGGTTTATGCATCAGGATTCATGTGATTGCGAACCCAGGAAGGAAGCTGCTATATCAGAGTGATTTATAAATAACCCAGAATGTCACTGCATCTCACTTAAGCTGGGGGGCATAAGTGAGGATGGTGTATCTTGTGCTTGGAAAGCATGCCCTGAAATCAGCTCAGCTGAGGTACAGTAATCCTGAAGTAACACAAAAAGAAGCCCTTCTGCTTGCACTCAAAGATCACAGGGATATTTGAGTACCTTGTCATGGTTTTAATACTCTGGATTCACCAACAGGAGGAAGCCCCCATACCTGTGCTTAGTTTAATCCAGGTGGTTACGGGACTGTAAGATTTCTTCAGCGCATTTATGGAGACACCTTGATTAGTGGGTGACCTAGGTCTGACCTCCCTAAATTCCTGGGAAAGTTTGCTGCACCTGCTCCTACCACCAAATCCCTGTTGCTTTCTCCTGCCCCAGGAGATGGGGCTGGATTTCTGCATGGTGCTGGCCTTGTCTTCCTTGGCCTCACAAGCCGAGCTGCTGCTCAGTCTCTTCTTGTTCTATGCAGTCAGGGAGGCAAGTTTGCAGCTGTGTAGGCTGAGGGTGAGGTTAAGTGGTCACTTAGCAAGTGGCCACTGCTCAGGGGACACTCTGGCCTTGCAGGGATGCTGCTGCAAAAGTTGCTGGTCAGGTACAGGAATCACAGTGGGAGGAACTCGGAATGATGTTATTTAAATTACGTCACCGTCTCCTCTCTGGAAACCCATTCTCTTTGAGATGACAGGTTTTCCAGAGGCATATTTTGTGCAGAGTTTGTACTTTTGCCTTGTACAACCCCTCTCCCCCTCCACTGGCACAGTGGGAGCTGCACAGTCTCCTCCTAGACAGTGCGAACGCTTGGAGCTGGAGGGTCTCTCTGCAGGCGCTTGGCTCTCGATTCCTGTCTCTTTGTTGTTAAATATTTACAGTGAGACGTACCAGATGCTTCCCAGGAAGGGTTTTGTCAGCTTCCAAGTCCCCAGATGCAGCTGCAGAAGAGGCTGACGGCCATTAAAGGGATCGTGTCAGCACGGCGCCCTGGGTTCGGCAGCGATGCAGTGACCTCCTCTCGCTCGTGCCACGGGCGCCGCCGGTTGTGCTGTCTCATCAGCCGCAGCGGGATGCAGGCAGAGAGCACCCTTCTGCTGATGACAACAGATTAATGATGTCTGGTCCTAAGGCTTTTTGTTTTTCTTCTGCTTTGACGCTCTTTCACTGCAGAGGGAGCAGGTGATGCTCTTGGATTTTGTTTCTGGGGCCATCTCTCCGCAGTGGTGCTGCCTTGGCTCCCACTCCATTCTCAGCACGCCGGTGTCTGTCTTGGTCACCCAGGTACTCTGAGAGGGAGGCAAACTCCTGTCACCAGCTCTGGCATGGAGAAGCCAGCAGCTGGAGCATTGCTGCTGAATGCCTCTCCTGTGCTGGTCACACTGGTCAGGTTCCCAGTGTGCCTCCTGCTTTCAAGATAAGGTCCAGGACCTTGGGCTAGGCCCCTGTTTGTTGCTCTTGCTGCTTATCAGCTTTTGCTGCTGACAAGGTGACCCATTCCAGAGCACTGAGGATGGAGAGGGAGGGTCCCCCCAGCCTGGACTATGTGCTGGTCTGGCCCCTCCACCCGGGATAACCTGGACATGCACACAGGGCTTGCTCCCGTGCCAGGTGTCCCTGTTTTAAGTATTACAACTCCTGCTGGATGAGGATCTTCCAGGGTGCCGTGGAGGTAAGATCTCGGGAGGTGGCAGGTCTGCTCCTCTGAGGGGGGGGCCAGGGAGGAACAGGCTCGCTAGGTCATCGTTTTTCCAACTAAATATAGTTGCCCGTGCTTTCATAAGGTCGGGATTTTTGCATCACGTGACTGTCTTATCCCTCCCAGCCGGCAGTCAAGAGTAGGGGATCGGCAGTCAAGAGTAGGGGATCGTGTGTCTGAATGGGTAATAATTAACTGTTAACTAGCTTTTCATTAGAGCCTGGCAGAGCTACGGGAGCTGAGGGAACTGCTCCTGATCCCTCCTGGAGGGTGGACACCCCCTTTTAATTTGCAAATCAGTTGTCCCCAGAGGTGAGTGGGGTGGGATTTTTTCTGTTTTATAAGGAGTTATGAGTCTGGTGTCTGTCTTTGCTGTCTTGTAGTTCCCGTTCATGTCAGCCCTCCCTCTCCCCCGTGACTGATTTTATTTTTTAGGTCGTGAACTATCAACTGGTCTGTGAGCTGGCTTGAAGGAGGGCCTGACCCTCCATCTCCTCCACGATTTGGCTCACTTGCATACCCTGGGCCCCTGCAGCCTTGCCTCAGGTGCCCTCCTGTCCCAGCGCTGAGGTGTCCTTGCTGTGCCTCGTGCCTGGAGCGGCAGCTGGATCAACTCGAGCCTTTTCTCAGGGGCCCAGACTGACGCGGCGTTTTCCCTGGAGTGTTTTCCCTGGAGCGCGGCCGGCTTTTCCAGCCCCTCTCCCTGAACCATTTAACCTGACCCAGTGTTCACAGGTGTCCTTGAAGGCTTTTCTGTCTTCCATGCTGGCAGAGGAATTGCTGGTGACATGCTCTGCCAGCTGGAGATGTGTCTGCACCAGACGTGCTGGGTCAGGCACTGATGCTGGAATAGCCTCTCCTGCGGGGGTGGTGAGTGCATTTTCCCTGCTCAGAGACAACAGGGCGGCTCAGCAGCTGCGGGGACCTGAGCCAGCCCAGCTTCCTCATTTTGAGTTTCTGAAGTCTTGTCAGCTGGATGACCTTGGCTGTATCCCCTGTGTGATGCTTCTTGGTTTCTGGGAACCACTGGCTTCCCCTGGAGAGCCCTTAGTTTAGGATTCCTTTTTTTTTTTTTTTTTTTTTTTTTTTTTTTTTTTTTTTTTTTTTTTTTTTTGTAGAAAAGTGGTTGGGGGGTGGTTCATGTGCTGTCTCATTCCGTGTGTGCCTGGCATCTCAGGGATCGTGTGCAGCGCTGTGAGCATGGGTTGTGTGTCAGGAGTTTCCTAGAAATCCTCCTCAGGAAAGAGGTTTGCTTGAAAAGGCGGTGGAAAGATGTCACTTGCCCTTAAGAGGGAGTTCATTTGCTACCTTTAATAGTAGCTGTCTGTGCCAGGAAGAATCCAGGGTGCCCTCACTGACACTGTTAATGTTAGAAACGCCTGTTGGCGTTTCCTAACCCGCTCCTCCTGGAGTGTAGCTTGGTCACAAGTTGGAGCATTTCTGTCTTGGACTGAGAGGCTGCAGGGAAGATGATAGTGCATTTTTGGTAAGTCCAGACCCTTCCTGCCCCTCATTTGCTCTGGAAATAAAAGTCAGACCCTGCAGATAACGCACATGTGTAGAGCTTGTAGCAGCTTTGTGTGTTTAAAGGAGCAGTGCTGTTCCTCAGCTCCCTGAGAAGGGCTGTGATCTGCCTGGAGCCCCTGCTTGCTGTGAGGATCTGTGCTGCCCGTTTGTGCTGTCAGCAGATATGGGCTCTGCACGTGTCTTGAGCTGCTCCTCCTGTTCCAGGGCTTTCAGGACTATCAGCTGAGGGATGTGAGGGCTTGGAGAGCTGGGATTATAACTCGGATGCCCACACTCAGCCTGTGACAGCGCTGTCCTCGCTCTACCTGCCTGTACCCCAGCCTCCCTCCCTGTGCTTTTCCAGGGCAAACTCCTGAGCTCTTGGAGCTGCCTAGGGCACCCAGGTGGGAGTGTTCTCATGCTCTCTGTGGGGCTGTCAGATGCCCTTTTTGAAGTTATTTTTAGCGAGTGATCTCTGCAGCAGTTGCAGAGCTTGCATTGCAGAGAGGTGTAGGCAGCTCCTTGCTTCCTTTGCTGTTACAGTAGGGCTTGTACAGTGGAGCTTCTGCTGAGGAGCTGTGGAAAATTGCTTGGAAGGCTTTGAGCTGTGGTACCTGCAGCTTATCTCCTGCTCCGGGCTTTCCACATGATTTACAAGCCTGAATACTGCTCAACCATTCACCTGAAGGATCCAGTCTTCTGCTTGATCCTGACCTTGGCCATACTACTGCAGTTTTTCTTGCATGTACAGGAAACTTCTGATATTGCTGAGGTGTTGCAGATATTCCTCTTACCTTTGTAAGCAAGGCCAAATGCTGCCAGCTGGGAGCTGTGAGACCTCATGCTGCAAATGATGAGGCTGACTGTGGTTCTCCACAGTCCCCAGGAGCAGGTGGGAGCCCCTGTTGTGGAGACACCAACCCCTTTGTGCTGGAAGATTCCTTGTGATAACATCTCATTTAAAGCTGTTGGAGAACTCCATCCAGTGCTCCCTCGTTTCCTCCTCCATGCACTCACACGCCTGTGGCTGTGATTTGGTGGGAGGTAGAGCTGTAAAACATTGCAAACCTAGAGGAGGTGCAGTCTGCGGGCTGAGCCTGTCCTGAACCTTTCTGGCTTTGTGTGCCTTGTGATGCCTTCAGCAAAATGTGAGCATGCCAAGCAGTTAGTGCTATAAATCCCAGGCTTTTCCGCTCATGTGTGGAGCTGCAGCGACAAGTGTTTCCCATCTCAGTCTGGCATTAGCTCTGGCACATGGCTGAGGCCGTGCTGGGAGCAGCTCCTTGGGAGGCAGGGCAGAGGTGGATCTGCTGGTGTCTGGGGGTATCTGCACCTCTCTGCACACAGGGGTGCTACCAGATGGCTCCCTGGGGAGCCTGAGGTCCCCTCCCATCTGCTGCTGCTTCTTCCCAGCCCCTTTACAGCAAGGGTGTGTTGCCCACCACAGCTTCTTACTGATGCAGAAACGGGTGCAGCACCCACAAAAGGGGCATTTGCCCATCCCTCAAGGCTTCTCTGCCTTTAAGTTAAGTTCAGGGGGTCCTCTTGGGATGGACTCAGAAAGAAAAGAGCTTTGTCACTGTCTGCAGGAGACAGGCTGCTGGTGGGAGCGGGGACTGTTGTTGGCTTGCAGGTCACATCTGGCCTGCAGGACTCGTCCTGCAAATGTCTCTGTGTGCTGTTGGTGGACATGAAGCTCACCAGCTGTGTCCTCTGATGGCTTGGTCAGGCTCAGACTCCATGTCCTGCATGGAGTGCATGGACAGTGAGGAGTGCCACAGGAGAGTCTCTGAATCCATGTCGTGCCTCTGCTGCTGTGCAGATTAGGCCACCCTGAGAGAGAGATTGCTTGAGGCCTGGAGCAAGGACAGGGACAGGGTTGGTGCCCTGAGTTTCCCATGTTGGCATGGTGGGGATGCACCTTTGGAGCTGTTCTCTGTTGGCTCCCTAAGTCTTCTCCTAGGCCCGGAAGGGGATTCTTGCCGCCACGGTGGGGTCCTGGCAGGCTTGGCTGTGGCTAGCTGCCTGCTGGGTCTGTCTTAAGGGAATTTCTTTGCAGGTTGTGGTCAGTATCCCAGGAGGGACTCCCCTGCCCTCACAGAATGATTCCAAAGGAGCTATCTCTCTCCAGGGAGAACAGCTAATCCCAGGCAGAAACATTTTTCTCAGTTCACCCTTTTCCCTTTTTCTCAGACGTTTTTCTCAGCTCACCCTTGCCCAAGCTCCATTTGCTCTTTCTCACCTAAAAACCTCAAAGGAGCATTGTGTTGGTTGTGACTTACAGTCTTCACATGTGCCAAGAGTGTCCCGTGGAGTGTGGGAAGGAGGGAGGTTTGTTTGGAGACAGAAGAGTTGAAGTGGATCCTGGTGGACTGCTGGGCACGTGGCCGTCTGTCCCACGCGGCACCGTCAAGCTCCTGCCAGGGCTCTGGGGAAACTGGGGATACTGGTCTGGCTCTTCCAGCTCCATCATGACCTGCATCACAGAGCATGCGCCCCTGCCTCAGCCTCTTCAGCACAAAGTCCGGGCTCTTGGCTTGGAACCACCTTTATCAGCAGTTTCTCGTAGGTGCCAGGCTGTGGAGCAGGGAGCAGGATGGCTCCTTTCTGTCAACCTGGCTGCTGGGTAAGGAGGGGGTGCTGTGTCAGGGACAGTGTGCCAGAGCTGAGGACTCTGCGCTCCTGCTGGGAGCCTGAGCTGCCCCCTGAGGCTGTCCTAGCTGCTGCTGGGGTTCTCTGAGCCCTGGTCTGCACTGCACATGAGTGGTACACCTGGAGCAGGCATTACAGCGTTCTTGCTATAGGTACAGGTATTTCTCCAATAATGCCAGGTCTCTGCCCAGCACTTCAGATTTATTCCCTCTCTTCATTTACCTTCTCTAAAATTCCATTATAAATGTCATTGGATGCAAGAAAAGGCAGGAAATGAGACTGCTGGGTGTTTGGTTTCATTTTCCCAGATAAGGCAGTAAATATGTTTCCTTGGCTGAGCTCAGTGGTCCTATGTCACATGTCCCTGTTGGGGTGGAGGGACATTTAGCTGTGGATCTGCTGTCGCTCTGGCTGTCTGGTCCTTGTGCATGGGCTCCTCTTCCAGATAAGAGGCATGTGCTCACCTGGATGCCCCTGTGAGCCTTCCACCTCGATGGCTCTGTGCCCCAGACAGGTGTGGGCTGAAGGAAGGCACGAGGTGTCTGCACAGCCTTGCCCTTGGTGTTTGTCAGGTGTGTTGGCGAGTGCTGTGGCTGTGGCACAGCCACGGGAAGGGTTTGACTGTGATAGCAGCATTGGGGCTGCTGTGGGTGCTGCCACCTGTGCCTCATCCCCTTGGTTGCTAAGATGTAGTCTCCTCGTGGCTGGGCAACCCCACGGCTAGGCAAACGATCAGGTTCTGGCTGCAGGCAGCAGATCAAAACTCAAGACCTGCTTTTCTGTTCTTGGCTGTGCCAGCATCTGCCCTGTGGCTGCAGGCAAAGCTGCTCCTTGCTTCCCTGCCCGCTGTCCCCGTGCCAGCCTCACACCACTGAAACTCTGGCTCCTGCTGCAGCTGTTCTGTCTGTCCCCTCACACAGAGAGGCCCTGTTTTTCGGGAGGTGGTCAGGCACTGCTAGTGCAACTGAAATTACTTACTGCCACCAAACAGATGCAAAAGGAGGGTTGTGAGACGCCCAGGGGTCTGAGACATCTGTCAGCAGCTTTTAAAGGCTCGGCTGTGAACCAAGGCAGTATCCCTCCCTGCCTGTCCTGAGCTCCTGTGTGGGATGAGCAGCACTGACTTGCTCTCCATGTCTCAGGCGGATGCAGTGAGGTTTTCCTGCAATGGGTCTTTTCAGCTGAGGACCACAAGACATGTTGCTGGTGCCCTTGATTATGTCACTGTGCCCTGGAGGGTGCCAGCCATGCGTGGCCTGTGCATACCGTGGTCTTGACTCAGAGGATGGTGTGTCTGACCATGTGTCCACCAGCGCAGTCACACCCTCTCGGTCTCCACCGTGAATTGCTGGATCTCAGCTCCATCCATGCTCCAAGCTGGCCAGAGCTGCCCGCAGCCACAGCCCGGAGCAGCCTCCCTTCCTCCCTCGCTGCCGGGCAGCAGTCCTTTGCTTTGTGTTTTGTCTTCCGCAATGCTCTGCAAATGCTAATTAGTCTTCTCAGCACCTCAGCGAGATAAGGGATCCCTGTTCATATCTTGCAGATAAGGAAAGCGGCAGAACTTGTTTCAAACAATCTCCTCCCTCCCCCGCAGAGATGATGGAGTCTGCAGCACCCGCCCCTGCAGCCTGTGCCCCTTCATCCTCTTTCACGGGTACTTGTGAGGGCCCCTTCTCTGACTGGTTCCCAAAAAAAAAGCACAAGAACATCTATGGCCTTGAGGGCTCCTGAGCTGAAGCAGCTGGAGGAAAGGGCTGGATGCCATTTCTGTGGTGGGAGCAGGCGCCTGGATGGGATCCTTGCAGGGAGAGAGAGAGCCCTGCTGTGCCCCAGCCCCGAGATCGGAGCCTGATGAGGCTGTGCCAGTCCCATCAGTGCTGTTGGAGCAGGCAGGGGTGCTCTGTATCTGTGGAAAACCGGGCTGGCTGTGGGTTTGTGCTGTAGCTCCTGGTGCCTTTTGAAGCTATATTTAGTTGGTGACATCTGTGGGCGTTGAGTGGAGGATTTTGGGGGCTGTTTTGAAAGCGCTGGCTCTTCCTACACTAGCAGGGAAGTTTAAAAGGCTTGTGGCAAGCTTTGTGCCGTGGAGCCAGGATTCTCAATGAAGTGCACATGGAATAAATGAGGCACACGTGGGACTGCCGCTGCTCATGAAGGGAGGCACTGCAGGTGGGTTGGGGAGGTCCTGGGGGAAAAAGGGAGGGTTCAGGGACCCAGCTGAGAGCTTGGACTCTTCTGCAGTTGAAATCCCTATGTGGGAGCCTTAGAGAAAGCAATTGGGGAAGGGGAGTGCACATGGTTCTGTCCTGCCGTGTCTGACTCTGCCTTATTGACACTTCAAAGCCTCCTGCTCTGAGCAAGGCCAGGATGAATCACTGGTTTTGAGGCTCAGAAGGGGACCGGTTTTGATCATCCAGGCAAAGTTGTCCAGCCTTGCGCAGGAGATCAAAGGCAGCTTTGAGCAGAGCTGAGTAGGCTACTCAGGGTGTTTCCCGGGGCATCCCCAGATAGCCTCTGCTGATCCTCTCTCCCTACCCCAGTCAGGGCTGCTTTTCTTCTAAACAAAGCCAGTGAGTCAGCAGAAATCCTCACTGCTGGAGCCTGGCACCTGGCACAGGCTGTCCCTTGGGGCAAGGCCCAGCAGGCTCTCCTCCCCCTGTGGAGCACCAGTGTCCTGGAGGAGACCCTCCTCGTGGTCCTTGTGGGGCTGGTTTGTGTTTGGTAGAGTCGTGCTGCTCTGTTGCTTGGACTCTGCGTGCCGTGTGTGAGCCTGATGGGGAGACCTCGCAGCCAAACCTGAGGGAGAAAGCAAATTGAGTTCCTATTTCTGCTTGTGAGGAGGTGGTGTGTGAGCAGGACCCAAGATGGGCCATGGTGAGGTTGAGATCTTGACTTGCTGTGAGGTCTTTGGTGGTGTGAACCCCAACGGTCTCACTCTGATGTGTTAAAACACCCCAGAGGTGCTTCAGTGCCTAAATACTTTCAGCTGTAGCAGGATTTAGGCACTTGATGTATCTGGCTCATTCTCTCTGTACATTTCCTCTTGTGAACTTGCTGTCCCTGCTGGGATGCCTGAGTTCAAACCAGGATTCAGCAGCCAGAGACTTTTGCATCCCTCTGTTGGAGCCCTGCTCTGCTCCCTGGGCAGCACCGGCCTCATGGTGCCGTGATGGGCCTTGGCTCTTCAAGGGCATGTTTGTTTTGCTGTTCTGTGGGTGCTTTGCAGAATGAGCTGAGCTCCTTGTCCCCCTTCCTCCCTGGCTGGCAAGGCCAAGAGGGGAGGGCAGAGCTAAGGCAGGGAGTGCCTTCCTGCAGCAGGTTAGGGTTAAAAGTCCATCTCTGACCCACCTGGATTGGTCAGGAGTTTTCTGATCTTAATGGGGCTGTTCTGAGACTCAAGTCAGGAGCTAGCTGTGTTCTCTACTCACCTTTTCCTCTTAGCCCTCCTTTGATAAAGGGGGAGCTGCTTTGCTTCCTACCCACTTCTCTCCAGAGCCAACACTCCCACCCACAGCCCTCAGCTGTGTTTTAACACTTTTGTTGTCCTTCTCTTGCAGAACTTACAACTCCAGCGAAAGTGGTGAGGGCTGCCAACCCAAGACAGAGGAAAGGAAGCAAGGTAAGGCTGTGCTGCTCTCCTCTCGATGGCCCCCTATTTCCGGTGCAGTTGTCAGTGCTGCATGAGCCTCTTGAAGGTCTGGAGAGCTCTCCCTTCACAAGCTTGGTTGTGGAGGGGCTAGTGTGCTGGCCTTGTTCTCTATATCCTCTTCAGCATTTTAGGGGTCTTGCATGTTGCTTTGACTGGCTTTCTGCCCAGCTAGGTCAGGGGAGACCTTCTCACCTCCCCTCTAACAGGGAGGCACCTGGAGGAGTCCAGGATGTGGGAAACATCTCATGCCACTGTGAGGACATCCCAAATTCCTTGTGGGCTCAGCCTGTGCCCAGCTTTGCAGTGCAGACAGGGTGGTGACAGTGGTGTGTCCGCAGCTCTGTCCTTCCCTGTGCAGTCTGTTCCTCACTGGCACACAGAGAGCCACAGGAATTGATGTCAGACAAAGCAACTTCTCTGGACGAACCAGGGCAGTTTGTTCCAGGCAGTCAGTGGTGATGGAGGGACAGTTCCTTCTGGGGCACAGCTCGGGCCATGGGTTGTTGGTGTTGGCTCCCAGCAGCCAGTGGAGATGTATCTGCAACTTGATAGGACTTTTCTCCTCTGTTCCATTTTGGAGAGAGGAGGGCCCTGGGGATGAAAGGTGCTTCTCTCTGTGAAACAGGCATGGCCCTGCACTGGAATTGGTTTTCCCAGGAAACTTGCCTCCTGGGCAGAGGAGCATGGCACCTGCATGTAAAGATGTGATCTCTTGAGGGATAAAAAATTAATTTGACTCCACATTAATTTGGAAATAACAATCCCACAAGGGCAAGGAGGAGCCCCTGTGCCCACATAAACTCAGTGCCCAGCCATGATTCATTTGGTACCTGGGCAGCTGTTTGGCTTCTTTCCTCTGTCCTGCAGATTCTCTGAAACCTGAAAGAGGTAAATATAATAGTAGTGACCAGGTCATTTATTCAGCAGAGAAGTAGTTGATGTTCCCCTGTGTGACCATGGGGTGACTGGAATGAGGGAGTCCTCAACACCTGCTTGAATTTTCTCCCCCGCCACGAGACCATTCCCTTACTTTGTTGGCAGCACGTGGTGGTTGTAGCTGGGCACTCCAGTGGGGCTGTGCCTGGCTGTGACTGCCGCTAGGTGGAAGAGCTTCTTCAGTGGGATGTGGTTGCTTGAGGTGGATTTAGAATGCTGGAAGCTGAATGCTTTCCCTGTCCAAGGGATGGTGCCTGTGACTGAGTGAATTACCCTGGGCAACTTGCTGCTGGGGGAGAATGTTTGGTGAGAGGCTGGGAGCTTGCAGGACTCGTGGCAGCCTCATTACCATATCTGATGGACATAAACTTGTCTGCAGTTACTTGGGATTAGTTCAGGGACCCTGCTTGGGTGGGGAGAGGGACTGTGCATGTGCAGTGTGAGTGTCCCCGTCCAGCCTCCTGGCGACAGCTGTTTGTGGGACAGTGGTGGGTGGAAAGGATTCTTCCCTGCTGCAGGGAACAGCACCTGCAGCTTTGTGCACTAACAGGACCTTTCTCTTTGGTACAAGGTTGGTGACTTCGGTGATGCCACAAATTGGCCAACACCTGGAGAAATAGCCCACAAGAGTGTCCAGGTGAGAGCACAGAACCATTGTGATGAGCAGGATAAGGCCCTTGCAGACCTCCCTGTCTCTCTGGAAGCACTGGCTGAGCCAGGCCGTTTGGGGTGCTGAGTGTCAGTGCGGAGGCAGCCAGGAATAGCGTGCAGGGAATTTCCTTTTAGGGCTGCCCATGTGGACTCCCTCCCTCAGTGCTATTCTGGGAAGCTGGAGCCCAGTCTAAACTCTGGGTTGGCTGAAGCAGGTAGGGCAACTCCCAGACCTGCTCTTCTCAGGGCTGCTTTGTGCAGCAAGGGGCTGGGCCAAAGTCAGGAGTTTGGTGGGAGGAACTGAAAATGCATGAGAAAGGTTTGATATGCCTGAGGGGCTTGGCCTTTCCTTCCTGCTGAGGACATGGGTGTCATTGTAACCTTTCTATTTTTGGATGCTGCTCTGCCAGCTCCTGGCTGTCTGTCAGGGCAAGGTGGTCACTCACCCTTTTGCCACTGGGACAGTCTGGTTCCTTATAGGACGACCCCGTCCATGAGCACAAGGTCTCCCTGTCAGCCCATCTTGATGTCTCAGCTCAAGCACTTCCCAGCATCTTTGCCCTGCTCAGCCACGAGCCCTTCCCTAGGAGCAGGACAGCTCTGGGAGGTACAGACCAGGGATGCACGCAGCCTAGGGCAAGGTCTTCCTGTTCCTGCTGGGGCAGCTGGGGTCTGCCTCCAGCTCCTCACTTCTCTCACATCTTTCCTGCACTGATGTGTCCCCAGCAGCCACACAAAGCACCATCCCTTCGGAAGCTACCTGTCAAGAAAGACATGAAAGAGCAGGAAAAGGGGGACGGGAGTGATGGCAAAGAGAGCCTGAAAACCAAATCTGATGAGTCTGGGGAGGAGAAGAATGGTGACGATGACAACCAGAAGTCAGCCCAGAAGAAGAAAGGTAAGGCAGGAGCTGATGGGGACTGTCCCCTGGGCTCAGCTTGTCTCCCCCTTCACAACCCACAGGCAGGTGGAAGCATCCTCTGCCTTCCCTGGGGGCCTTGCTGCAGGACACGATCCCAGCACTTGGGACAGCTGTGGGGAAAGGTGTTTGCAGGCTTCAGGTGTCATTTTGGTGGGAGCAGGTGGAGCAGGGCCCAAGGAGGGGCAGGGCAGGAGCCTGCCCTCCTGTGTGCTCCATGGTGGTGCAGAACAGCCCCTCATTGTGGGTTGTATCAGCTGTGGTTGACACGTGGGCTCAGTCTGGCCTGAGCCTGGGCAGGCAGAAAAGGGCAGAAGAAGGACAAGTGCTGTGATAATTGCCACAGGCAAGTTCTGAATCATGTCCCTCCATGTCTCAGAGTCCTCGTCAGAGCTTTTCTGCACCCAGCAAGGCCTGGAGGGATGTCAGAGGACAGGGCCTGTCCAAAAGGCCCTGCTGCTTTCTTTCCCCCACGTGTGGGGGCTGCGTGGCAAGAGGGGGCTGCGGGAGAGGAAGCAGATGCTCTCTGAACCTGTGTCACACCCAAACCCTGTCCTTTTGCAGGCAACAAACACAAGTGGGTCCCTTTGCAGATAGACATGAAGTCAGAGGTACCTAGGGACAAAACGGCCTCTCGGAACAACCGGCAAAACGAGCAGCACAGGCACCCCTCCAACAACCGCAGCGAGCTCAAAGGTGGGGGCTCGGGCTGGGCACCCGCTCCTGGCCTGCTTGCGGGGCAGAGCAAGCCCCGGTGACCAGGGGGCAACTTTCCTGCATTCAGAGGGCTCTGGGTGCAGCGGGCTTGCTTCAGGGAGGTGCTGTTGTGCCCTAATACCCCTCCTGCCTCTCCTTCCCATGTGCTGCAGGCTGGCACCCTGACAACAAGCACGAGCGCAGCTGGCAGGACCACGACGAGACCTCCAGCGTGAAGAGCGAGGGAGGGGCCGTGCGAGGCACCTTCCGGGGCCGAGGCCGCGGCCGGGGCAGGGGCCGTGGCCGTGGCAGAGGAGGTGATCACTGTGTGTGTGCTCTTGTGACTGCAGGGAGAGTGACGCAGTGTGCAGGGCTCTGTGTCTGTGTGCCTGAGAGACCTGGGGCTCTAATGTGGGCTGGGGAGGGCAGAGCACTCCAGGGATACAGGGGAATATTGTGGCAGGTCTTTCCAGATGGTAACTTGAGCTGCTTTTAACAAAGCAAATAATTCTTATTAGTGTTTTTATAAAAGCAAATGTCTTCCTGCTACTCAGGCCAAGCTCTTTTTCCTGTTTTCTGCTCATTGCAATACCTCTGTGAGCAGGAGTTGAAGCATGTTGATAGTCTGTAAAGGCTTTATGCCATGTGGAGAGCCAAGCAGGAGTCGTGGCTTGGATAAGGAAGAGCATGTGCCCTAGCATTTGACTGGGCAGTGTCTGTGCTAGCCCTGATGCAGCTTCAGTGTAGGGCCTTTGTGTGTCAACTGGGCTGCCCAGTTGCTCCTGGGTAAGAGGGTTCCTGGGCTCTTCTGTGGCAAAGGCAGAGAGCAGGAGGATGAGGGACGTGGATGCCCCACTGCGGGCTTCCAGGGGGCCCTTAGGAAGAGGGAACTGTTTGTGTAGGAGTCCAGCCTCATCTGGCAGTGCAGCCTGTGCGGCAAATCCCAGGGGCTCTGTGCTGACCCTCCCTGGTGTCCCCAGGGCACTTTGACTATCAGTACGGATACCGGAAATTCGAGGGCTCCGACGGCTCCCGCACCCAGAAGTACGCCAGCAACATCACCTACTACTTTGACAACATCAGCAGTGCTGAGCTCTACAGTGTGGACCAGGAGCTGCTCAAGGACTACATCAAGAGGCAGATGTGAGCACCACCTCCTGTCCTTGTCCCAGTGTTGGGTGGTGGGGACTGTGCAGCCAATCCCACGGGAAGGGTTAGAGCCGAGGTGTGCTGAGTCCCTGCCTCGCTTCCAGCACCAGCACGCCTGGGCTCCCCAGGCTTGCTCCCCTCAGTGTGTGTGTGGGTTATTTCCGTGGGGGTGCCCAGAGGATGGTGGTTTGGAGCTTCCTCTCACTGACACATTGTCCATACAGAGAATATTACTTCAGCGTGGACAACCTGGAGCGAGACTTCTTCCTGCGCCGCAAGATGGACTCGGATGGCTTCCTGCCCATCACGCTGATCGCCAGCTTCCACCGGGTGCAGGCGCTGACCACCGACATCAGCCTCATCATCAAGGTGAGGGCAAGGAAAGGTGACCTTTCCTCCTTGTTCTGCTTCTCACCACCCCTGTGTGATTGATGCCTGTTTGCTGTGGATGAGGTGCAAGTGGAGCCTTCTCTTGTCCCTGACTTGCTCCTGCCTCCTATTACTGCTTCCAGGGAGGAATGACTTGGGCTGAGGCCCTCAATATGCCAAAACAAAGCCCTAAGTTAACCAAGTATTGCTTGGTTCCAGGCTCTGAAGGACAGCAAGGTGGTGGAAATTGTGGATGAGAAGATCAGGAGAAAAGAGCAGCCAGAAAAATGGGCTCTGCCTGGCCCCCCTATGGCAGACTACACACAGACAGACTTCTCACAGTTCATCAATTGCCCCGAGTTTGTGCCCCGGCAGAGCTTCCAGAAAGAGACTGGTGAGCCCTGGGGGAATGTGGAGGGAGGTGTGGGATGCAGTGCTGGGACTGCAGCACGACTGAGACCCTGAGAGTCAGGAGTGTTCCCCAGGGCAGGGCTCTGCCGTTGGCTTTCTCCTTGGTGGTGGGAGCTGGTGTGGGCTCTGTCCTTGGAGCCCCAGAATGCTGATGCCTCTAGACATGGGGGTGGTGTGAGAGACCGAGTGTGGCTTTTCCTCAGTTGAGGCTGAAGGGATTCAGGGAGGGTCAGTCCTGCTGAAAGTCTCTTGACTTGCCTGGAAATAGTCTACAGCTGCTGGGCAGAGCAGAGGGCACTTGTGAATCCAGCCTTTCTTTACTGGTTGAGGAGATACTGGGCACAAATTGGGCAGCAGGTGTGGAGCTGTCAACCAAGTGCTGCAGAAGGGTCTTCTGTCCTTTGTGGGCTTCCCATGCTCTTGTCACCCCATCCCACGGGGGCTGGCAGGAGCCCAGGGCTGGGCCTGAGAGCCCAAGGTAAGGATCTTCTTGGTGCTGTTTTAAGAGTTTTGACAGGAGAAGTTCTGGCTCCAGACTCTCTTGGGAAGGTTTCCCAGAGAGCAGCAGAGCACCTGCTTTAGGGCTTTGTGTGTCTGGGAAGATGTTACCTGCAAAGCTCTGTGGCCACCCCTGGCATCACAGCCTTAACTGGAGATTCCCACTCCAGCACTTGTGGGCACTGTGCTGGTAAGCCTTGGCCACTGGATGCCAGTTAGCCCTACAGGCTGTGCCATGCTTCCAGAATGGTTGGGTAGTTCGTAGCTACACACACCCCCTGGGTTCCCTCCCTCCCTCTAAAGCACCTTGTGGCTCTTGTTGGCTCCAGAGTCCGCTCCAGGCTCCCCACGTCCTGCCAGCCCAGTCCCTACCAAAACAGAGGAGGTCAGTAACCTGAAGACAATGCCCAAGGGCCTGTCCACAAGCCTGCCAGACCTGGATTCAGAGACATGGATTGAAGTGAAGAAGAGACCCCGACCTTCCCCATCCAGGCCCAAGGTAAGTGATGTAGGAGCTGTTGGAGTGGGAGTCTCCCAGTGGTTGGGGTGACTTGGATCATGCATAGGCAGGCTTCAGTCAAGTAGGATCTGTTGGGAGTGATGTCCCAGTCTGTCCCATTTCCATCTGAGCCCCTTTGGAGCTACTCCTCAGTGGTGTAAATGAGGTGTTCTCCCCAGATGGGCTGGGGTAAAGAAACAAGGGGCAAGAGCTGGGTCTCATGTCGGTGTGTGGTCTTCACCCTGTGTCCCCCTTGCCCCCCTACCTGCAGAAACCAGAGGAGTCAAAGACACCACAGCAGCAGAAGCAAAAGGACCAAGATGAACCCGAGGAGCTCGACTTCCTCTTCGATGAGGAGATGGAGCAGATGGACGGCCGCAAGAACACCTTCACCGACTGGTCAGACGAAGACTCGGACTACGAGATCGATGACCGCGACGTGAACAAGATCCTCATCGTGACGCAGACCCCTCCATACCTGCGCCGGCATCCTGGGGGGGACCGGACTGGCAACCACACTTCCAGGGCTAAAATGAGCTCAGAGCTGGCCAAGGTGATCAATGATGGGCTCTACTACTATGAGCAGGACCTGTGGACAGAGCAGTTTGAGCCGGAGTATTCACAGATCAAGGTGAGAGTGGCTGATGCAAGGATGGGAGGGATCCGTGTGGGCTGTGGAGAGCCTCATTGCAGCAGTGGCTGCTGGGCTGGAGTGAAAAGGGCAGGGCAGCGGGTTGCAGGCTACTCGTGGAGTAGAACTAAGCTGGGATTAGTCCTCTTGCAATGTTTGGGATTCTTGGCTCCCAGCATCATGCTCAGCCATAGCAGCGATAAACACAGCCCTGTAACCAGACGTGAGGCTGCAGCCAGGTAAACAAAGTGCCAGTAGTGAGGTGACCTGGAACGTGGGGTCCATTGTTCTGCTGTCTGCCAGGACCTTGGCTGGCAGTCCCAGATCTGTGAGGGGAACTGGGTGTCTCTGCGCTGCCCGTAGTGCCCTGTGCTTTGTGGTGCAGGCTGTTGGAGACTACACGTGTTGGGAACAAATTCATAGGTGGCTGGGCTGGTCTTGGCCTGTGCTCTTCTCCATTTTGGTGTCAGTTTGCACGGACATGGGCTTTTTATAGAAAGCCCACCTGCTGTTTTGAAATGTATGGGTCCCAGCTTGGTGACTCTCACTTTTGGGGACTTGCCTAGACTCACTCAGTGACAGAAATCATGGCTGTGAGATGGGATGGGCTCAGTGCTTCTATGTCTGGTACCTGGCCCATTGCTGAAGCAGTGCTCTCTGGGGTGACAGAAGCTGAGGGTGACAGGGACAGTGTGTTGGGGGTGTGGGTCCTTCAGATCCATGGGAGTGTTGTGCCCTGCTGCCAGTGTGGCTGTGAAGATTTGGGGAGGGGGGCTCTAAGGACCCAAGATGGTGGCAGGGGGGTCCTGGCCATAAATAGGTCACTGAGCTCATCTTGAACGTTACTGCACTGGCTCTGACCTGGGTGGTAAAAGCCTGAAAGAAGCAGGTGCTGGTTAGTGAAGCTGCATTGTGGGATCCCTGAAAGCTTGGGAGCAGCAATGGCTCAGACCTGGCCTATGCAGTGCCCAGTTTTGTGTCTGCTGCATCTCCCCTTCCTGCCCCTGTGCAGCAGGTGCCCTCTGGGCACCCAGACCCTGGGACTGCACTCAGGACCCAGCGTTGTGGCTGTTGCACAAGCAGAGCCATGGTTGTGATGGGATGAGTGGTTTCTTCACCATCTTCCTCCTCCAATGCAGCAAGAGGTGGAGAACTTCAAGAAGGTGAATATGATCAGCAGGGAGCAGTTTGACACCCTGACCCCAGAGCCCCCTGTGGATCCAAACCAGGAAGTCCCTCCTGGTCCCCCCAGGTTCCAGCAAGGTAAGAGATGGGGCATGAATGGGTGGTACTAAATTTGTCCCTGCTCCTCATGGTGAGAGGTTCTTGGAGGTTGGGTGGCAGCTAGGGAGATGGAACTGGGGTCACAGGTGTGGTGGATTATCTAGTTCACAAAGTTCACAGAATATTCTGAGTTGGATCTTTCCCAGATTAATGATGCTCTTCCAGCTGAATACTTTGGGGATCTAGAACTCACAGTCTTTGTCCCAGTGGAGTGAGGAAACCTTGGCAGACTCTGATGTACTTCCGTGGATTTGGCTCTCCTCTTGGACCCTCTCTGAGTACTTGGGAGGCAGCTGCCTGCTGGGCCTTGTTTGCCTGTGTGACACCAGGGCCGTGTCCTTGGGGACAGGGATTTGTTGCTGCTGTTAAGCACTAGGAAGCAGATACCTTGTGGGGAGCTCAGTCTTTGCATCTGCTGCTAGGATTTGTGCTTTCTAGCCAAACTGGATTTGAAGCTGCTTGTGTGGGAGAGGGGATGTGTCCCTGCATTCCTGCCCCTGCTGCTTCCCAGCTGCCTGATGGTAGTGATGCTCTGGTGCCCAGAGCCCAGCCTGACACAGGGCGGGGGTTTCTCCCTGCAGTACCTACAGACGCTTTGGCCAACAAGCTCTTCGGAGTCCCTGAGCCTTCCACCATTGCCCGCTCTTTGCCCACGACTGTCCCAGAATCACCCAACTACCGCAACGCCAGGACCCCCCGCACCCCGCGCACGCCGCAGCTCAAGGACCCGACACAGACGCCCCGGTTCTACCCAGTGGTGAAAGAGGGCAGGACGATAGATGCCAAGGTGGGACCAGGCTGGGCTGGGGAATGGGAGCTGGGGTCTCCCAGCTGGGGCCTAGGGAGGAAAGGAACACATCTGTGATGCACTGTGTCTTGCAGACTCCACGTAAGAGGAAGACGAGGCACAGTTCGAACCCTCCGATGGAGTGCCACGTGGGCTGGGTTATGGACTCTCGGGAGCACAGGCCCCGGACTGCCTCCATCAGGTACCACAGACAAGCGTGTGGGATCATGGAGGAGGCAGAAACAGGAAAGGGAGGGAGTGTGGGAAGGAAGGGGAAAGGCAGCATCTGGTCTTGCAGGGGATGTCTCCTGTTAGGTGGCTGCAGAAAGGACAGGGATCAAACCTGCCCTTCCTGGAAAGGCTTGGGGAAAATCTGTAGCCTTGCAGAAGAGCAAAATGAGACTTGATTAGAAACACTGGTTCCCTTCCTAGTAGGCTGCTCCATGGCTCATGTCCCAAACCCAGGGTAGTGATGGCGTGGGTGGGACCAACAGGTGGGGTGGAGTGTGACCGTGCTCTGCTGGGTGATGCCGAGGAAGGGTGTTGACAGGAGTCTCTCACGCTCAGCTCCAGCCCCTCGGAGGGGACCCCGGCTGTCGGGAGCTACGGCTGCACCCCGCAGTCCCTGCCCAAGTTCCAGCATCCTTCGCACGAGCTGCTCAAGGAGAACGGCTTCACACAACACGTCTACCACAAGTACCGGCGGCGCTGCCTTAACGGTAGGGACACTGCACTGAGGGGTGGGACAGGGTGTCCCTGCGCTGCTGTGTTTGGGACAGGAGCATGGCAGGGATGGACACAGGCAGGGTCCTACAGGACAGCCCTGCTGGCAGCTGCTGTGTCCCCATGGTTTGTGGGGAGCGTGGGCTGTGCTCAGGGTGTCCAGTGCTGGGGCTGGGTGTCATCACAGTGGCACAGGGCCCTCCTGCCTGTGAGTCCCTGACTCTGTGGGAGAGGATTGGCCTTGTAATCATCTCCTCTTCCCCAAACAGAGCGGAAACGACTGGGCATTGGTCAGTCCCAGGAGATGAACACACTTTTCCGGTTCTGGTCCTTCTTCCTCCGAGATCACTTCAACAAGAAAATGTATGAGGAGTTCAAGCAACTGGCTGTGGAGGATGGGAAGGAGGGATACAGGTAAGAGAGGAGTGACAGAGTGGCCTTTTCTAAGGGTTTGGCCTTTTACAATGCTCACAGCAGATTAAGGCAGTGCCTCTGCCTTGCTTGAAGGTGGGTCTGGGGGTTGCCTTCAGTCACCTGCTGCTGCCCTGTGTTGTGTGCGCCAGTGTCTGAGCTCCACATGCTGCTCCCTTCCCAGGTACGGTCTGGAGTGCCTTTTCAGATACTACAGCTACGGGCTGGAGAAGAAATTCCGGCCAGACATATTTAAGGACTTCCAAGAAGAGACCATCAAGGATTATGAAGCTGGTAGGTGCCTCCTTTGGCTTCTCTAAGATTGGCAGTGGTGTAGCTCAGCTGCATGGTGCTCCTGAGCCTCTTCTCATCATTTTGGGGAAGCCACATAGTGCTGTGCATTGGGGACTGAGATGTCCTGTTGCTCATTTCTCAGGAGAGGGTTGAGTAGATCCTCACCATCCTGAAGATTGCTGGGGGCTGGAGGAGGGCAGTGGGAGGCTGCAGCTCTCCCAAAGCCTTCCTCTAGTGGCACCATTTCCTGTGGGATTTCTCAAGGCCCCGCAGTGGCTGAGCCTTGCCACCACCAAGTCAGCGGAGCCTGGGGACATCCCAAGTCAAGGGGGCTGCCCAGGACTGATGTAGGTTGCTTCCATCCAGGTTCTCCATCTTGCCGAGGCTGTGCCCACCAGCAGGACAGCAGGGTTTGTGGGGAAGCCTGGAGGAAAAGTGTCTTGTTTGTTTTTTTGTCCTGCTGACATCTGGATTTTTTTTTATTCTCTCCAGGGCAGCTCTATGGGCTGGAAAAGTTCTGGGCCTTCTTAAAATATTCCAAAGCCAAAAATCTGGATATTAACAGCAAACTGCAAGAATACCTCAGCAAGTTCAAGCGCCTCGAGGACTTCCGAGTAGATGTGAGTAGACACAATTCCTGCACCATTCCTGGATGGCCCCTGCAAACAGCGCTCTGAGGAAGGAGGATTTTGGGGGTCCCCAGGCGGTGGCAGGAGGGGGGGCAGTGACACCTACTGTCACTCCCAGTCATTGCAGCCAGGCTGGGAACAAACGGCGGGATTGGAATATGGCAAATCCACTCGGTGTGGGATAAGGAGCTGGGTGAGCCTGTCCTCCCTGGTGAGGTGAGGAAAGGGAGCATTGATGGTTTGAGTAGAGCTAGCTTTGTGGGGAGGTTTGGCTCCCAAGCTTCTGGATTGTGCCCCTGTGTGGGAAGCAGGTGACTATGAGCAAGTTGTCACCATTGTGGTCAATTTGGAAGTCAGTCAGTCTTTTTGTCAAATCTGACAGCGGGAAATTTGGACAGAAGGGTAACTGAGTGCTTGGGGTGAATGTGTGTGTTCCTTGTGGGCCAGGGAGGGAAGTTGCAATTGGAGGCTTGTAAGAGGGCTTTTTTCCTGATCCCAAGGGACGGGAATTTGGAGGAGGCTGTGCTCATACTGGGGTGCTTCTCTTCCAGCCACCCATGGGGGAGGAAGGTGGACACAAGAGATACCCCACGACATCAGGGGGAGATGGCAGGAAGCGCTACCCATCCCAGTCTTCCAGCAAAACGGTCAGCCAGTGCCCATCCAGCCAAGCCCACGCCTCACCCAGCCAGCCTGCACAAGAGGATGCCAAAAACCTGAGCCAGCAATCCCCTGCCCCATCAGCTGCAGAGTCGCAGACAGTGGGGAAGTAGAGAGGCTGCAGCATCTGCTTCCTGCCGGGGGGTGGGGTGGGTTGGGTTGGTGGGGAATGGCTCGGAGAAGGGCAGACATGAGGGGGTGGGACAGGAAGGGAGCTGGAAGGTGGGTTCCCAGGAATAGGCTGCTTGGGAGAAACTTCAACGCACACGATTTTCTTCTCTTGTGGCTGGAAAGCAAAGACGATCTGCATCCAAAACACCATTTTGCTGTTACTACCCTGACCAGAGCCAGACCCACTCCCAGCAGACCCACCCTTTCCCTTCCCTCTCCTCCTGTGCACACACTCATGTCTTAGTGTCTCTTCAAAAAAATGTGTTCTGGCTGGGTTGGAAAGGGGAGATTTTTTTATTATTATATATATATATCAAGTTTTAAATTATTGCTAGAAGTTCGTCTGGATTTACCAAAAGAAGTGTGCTCTGTGTGGCCCCAATGAGTCCCCTCTGTGTCCCCCCTTGGATCACGGGGCAGCCGCTCAGGAAGCTCGGAGGAGCGAGGTTCCCCAGTGGGGGACCGAAGCCACAGCGTGTGACGATGCTGCGGAGCCTCTGATCTCCATGACCCGGCTGGCGTCTCCCATTCCACGTACGGCGGTGCCTCTCCGACACCGACCTCCACGACAGGAGCATCGCCCTGTTCGTTCTCCCGCTCCCTTCTCCCTGATGTCTTCACCTTCCCGAGGGTCTGGCTCTCCCTCTGTCCACCTCTCCCTTTCACCACGGACAATTTGGAAGTCAACCAAAGGACCTTTGCCAAGGATAGGCTTGTTCTGACTCCTTCCTGCGAGGATGGCTGGTTGGGAGGCTGGCAGGCACCTGGACTCGAGCCTGCATTAGACGGTGCACCCGCTGCCCCAGGAATGCCCATCGCATGCAAAGACAGGACTTTGCAAAAGGAGCTTTTCTCTTCCTTTTCCCTTGGAAAAAAAATGACAAAAAAAAAAAAAAACAAACCCACAACCCCCTCTACAACAACAACAGAAAAACTCTTTAAAAAGACACATCTCCCTTTGCTTTCTTCCTTGGAAATATTATTGAAGAAAAAAAAGAAAAAAAAAAAAAACAAACAAAAAACCCCAAAAACACACAAAAAAAAGTTGCCTTATGGTGGAGCTGGACCGGGGAGGCTTGTTGGCTTCCTGTACCCTGGGGTGCACTGGGCTCTTGGCTCCCCCCAGGCCCAGAGACTCCTCACGGCATTGCTGCCGAGCTGATCTTCCCTGCGGCCTTTCCTCTGACCCCGCAGCTCTCTCGGATGCCTCCCTGCCAGGCCTGAGTCTCCTGGGGAAGGTGCTGAGGGCAGTCACATCCAAGACTCGTGCTCACGCAGTACTCGCAGCCCCTCCGCCGTGTTTGTACCATGGCAGCCTTGTCCCCACGACAGCGACTGTTCCTGTCATGGCCTTGCTCGCGCCCCCGGCCCTCCCTGGGCGGGAGGTGGTCTGCTCCTGTCTGTGCTTCCAGCGTGGTTGGGGAGTGAGCAGGGAGATTGTCACAGCAGCTGGGGGGACTGGTCCTGGCTGTGAGCGAGGGCTGCTTCTGCTGTAGCCTGACAGGGAGTGAGGCAGCCCTGGGAAACCTGCCCCACAGCAGTCACTGGCTCGGGGCTGCTGCTGGGACTTGTGCAGGGCAGGCAGGAGCCCTGCTTGGCACAGGAGAGCTCTCACCTGGGTTTCCTTGTGTGTTGTATTGTGGCAGGCGGCTGCCTGGAGTCTCCCACTCAGGGCACAGTCCCTGTGCATTTCCAAGGGCTGAGATGACACCGTGTAGCTCCTTACTTGGCTGAGGCAGGGGGTGACTGCAGAGCTGCTGTGGCATTTACTTGATAGATCCTTATATCCAGCACCAGGTGGGCTTTGGCAGGCAAACCCTCCCCAGGCTGTGAGCTGGATCCTTTGCGAGGGGTATGTGTCAGACATGGTATCTCTGAGATGTCCAGTGCTACCTCTGGAGCTGCTCCAGAGGTAGCACTGGAAAGTCATGTTCCTTTCCAGCCAGACCCACTTGCTTTGCTGCTACTGTGCTCCTTGTGATGGGTCCCTGGGATCCCTGGCTTGGCTCTGGCTCTGGGGCTCCATCCCTGTGAGCTCCAGAGCTGTGCTCTTCTGTGCAGTGTGGAGTGGGCACGTGCTGCACCACTCCAAAGGTGCAGCTCATTGCGTTGCCCTCTCTGCAAAGTCACAAGCTGGTACTGGACAGTGTTTTCCCAAGGGATCCAGTTGAGCCAGAGCTGCATCTCATAGCTGGGAGGAGTCATCATCTCTCCAGGGCTGTCCCTGTGCGGCTGCAGAGTGGGTGAGTGAGAGCAGCGAGGAACTGAAAGCAGGAGCAAGAGGGGGAGCATGGACAAGCTGTCCATCAGCAGTGGCTGGGGGTGCTTGTGGGGCCCTGGCTGAAGTCATCACTTCCCAAACTGACACTGCTTC
Source organism: Corvus hawaiiensis (assembly GCF_020740725.1). Classification (NCBI taxonomy): domain Eukaryota; kingdom Metazoa; phylum Chordata; class Aves; order Passeriformes; family Corvidae; genus Corvus; species Corvus hawaiiensis. Next base: position 5,629,470 of record NC_063227.1, on the reverse strand, counting down.
CAGGATGCTGCCTTGGTGGGGGCAGGTGGGCTGGTCCAAGCGGAGTGGCTTCACGAACTGCTGCTAAAATTGAAAGCACAGCTGGGTTTGAGAGGCTGGGGAGCTGCCGCTTGGCCATTTCCTGGTGGTGGGATCCTGCCCTGGTTTGTCCACCCCTGCCATGTCACCCTGCAGCTGGTACCGCTCGCAGGCCTGATTGCTGCAGCAGGCAAAGCCCATCTGAGGCTGTGAACTCCGTTATGGCAGCAGTGCTCTGGGGTTGTGGGGTGGGAACTGGGCAAGATGGGCAAAAGTAACACTTGTACAGTGCTGCGGCCGTGACTGTTATCTCTGGATTTCCCCCTCTCGTGAGCTGGAGTCAGATCTCTGAGGTTACGGATATAGGCGGGTTTGTCCCTGATTTGGGAAGGAGGAGGCTGGAGAGTCGATCAAGGACATTGTAGATGTGTTGCTGGTTTTTTGAGAGTGCAGGCAGGTCTGGATGTGCCACAGGTGATCCTTGCTGCTGTGTCTGTGCTCCTTTCTCGTGCTTGTTCTTTCTTGAAGCCAATTGTCTGCGTTTTAGCAACAAATTAATAGGAGATGGGGAGGGATGGGCTGCTGCTATGGAGTTGTTGCTTGTGGCGCAGACTGTGAAATTGCTTGGGTGGTAGAAGAGGTAGGACATTTCCCAGAGAATTTCCCAAAATACTGATTGATTTTGAGTAATTTTTAATTTCTGATCCTGAGGCTCTAGTCTTAGCATGGAAGTGTTTTCCCTTCCCCCTCTGCCAAGTCAGTGGTTTGTCATTAATGTGTGCACCCAGGGGAAGGTGGGTCAGAAGAGCGATCCCAGCGGTCCCAGTGCCCTCCAGGTTTGTGGACTGTGTGCCTTGTTTTGCTGTCCATGGGACAGCAGTGGGCAGGACAGAGCAAAGATGGACATGACAGCCTGAGGCAGCTGCTGCTTGCTCACACCTGTCTTCCTCCAGGGAAGGGAACACAGAGCTGTTCCCTCCCGCTCCGTGCTGGGGTGGGTGCTGGTGGAGGGCAGGGAGCTCTCCAGGTGCCTGGTCCATGCCCGGCTGGGTCAGGAGTGGCTGCAGCAAGGCTGCCGCTGCACGCAGGAGGCATCACATGCAGCTCATGTCCCCACTGGATGAAGGGACAGCTGTCCAGAGGGGGTTTGCATTTGAGGAAGCTCTTGCCCTTCTGTAGAGGAGGGAGTTAGGCCTTGCTTTTAGTTTGGATGCTTCACCTCCACTGTGTGTTGTGCTTTTTTTGATTTCAGAGGACTGAGTGGTTGCACACGTGCTCCTGTGAGCGCTGATTGTCCCACAGCCCGCGAGGGCTGTGTGGTGCTGGCATCCAGCCACTGGCACAGCCTGGGGGGAGCCCCAGCTGCTTTTGAAAGGCTGAGGGAGGCTGACTTGGGGCACCATTCCCCATCCTGCCCCTTTTCTTAGGAGGTCCTCCAGGCTGCTGGAGCTTAGGGGCTCCTTGCTGAGGTCAACTTGTCTTTGGAGTGCAGGTGGCTGCAACAGGTACAGAGCTGTGGTGTGGGGTCAGAATGGAGGTAGAAGGTGTGTTTCTGAGGAGGCTTTGTTGCTTTGCCATGCTCATTTGTGGAAAAAAAAAACCAACAAAAAACAAAACAAAAAAAACCCTAAAAAATGTAATGATGCTGCTGCTCTGTTTTTGCCTATCCATCTCTCTTCTGCTGCCCCCCTGGCACCCCTGATGGCGCCTTCTCACTGTAGCCCTTGGGGTCCCTCGAGTTTCGGCACCTGCTCGGGACTGGTCGTTGTACTGTAACAAACTGATGTGTTTAACCTCAGTGTCCTGCCATGTTCCATGGCAGTGCAGAGGGGGCCTTCTAGCTGTTAATGCCTTTCCAGTTACTTTATCAAAAGGAAAAAAAAAAGGAAAACTGTAAATGTAGCAAGCTGTGTTTGCAATGCTTATTGTCTCCTGTCTCCTCTGAGGCTGGTTATGTCACTTGTCACTGTTTGAAATGGATACTGGGCTCTTCTTGAGAGGGTTGCTACACTTGATGTTAAATGCCTCACTGACTTTTTTTAAAGTTTCCAGTACAGGTAACAGATAAAAGAATTTCTTTCTTTCTTTTTTTTTTCCTAAGCAAACGTTCATCTCGGTGGCATGGAGCAGGTGGCTGGAGGGCAGCATTTCCAGTAGTTTACAGTTTCACTTTCTGCAGACACTTGAACATAGGACCGATGTATCTGTGACAAGCACATCCCCTTGGGAAGCTCCAGAGGAGCAGGGAGTGCCCTGGGTGCCAGCCGGCCCCTGTGGAGCGTGCTGGGGACCCTCCAGCTCCCCACACTGTCAGCCTGCTCTCTCCCCAGGTGTCAGCCCTACACCAGGGTGGCTTGTGCCTGTGGTGCCCCTTGTGGGAGGGGGTGCTTGGCACCACTTGGTCCTTCAGGCCTCCCTGGTGCAGCCCTGCTCCCCATCTTCCCCCCAGCCTGTCCTGGTCCCATTGAGGTTGGAAACCTTTGGATCTGTGGCTCAGAAACACCCACTGAGCTGCATCCCAGCGAGTGCAGCCTTCTGCTCGCTCGCCTGGAGCTAAAGGGGTGATGGTTCGATGTGCTGACCCTTCTCAAACCCTGTGTGTCCAACCTCAGCCTTCTGTTTCCCAAAACTAGAGAGTGTGTGCAACCTTCTTCAGCTGCATTTATAGTAGAGACAAACTTAAAATGACTCATCACAGACCATGTATCACTTGGGAGGAAAATCTTGTTAATATGGCCCGCTGTACATGATCCATCTCTGTCGATAGTACATAATCTTTGACCCATGTGCTAGGATCATCATCGCATATAAAAGGAAAAGAGAAAAATGTAAAATACTTGAATGAGAGCTTGTATTATAACATTAATATTATTCAGAGTATCTGCTTTCTAGGCTGATGTGATTCATTATTCTAGTAATGCTTTAGTCCTTTGTAATTTGTGGTAATTATGCTTTTTCCTTTTTAATACAAAAAAAATGTATAAAAATAAAAACTTCAAAAGACAGTGGTGCCTGGGTTTTCTGTTCTGCTGACTTGCCCTCCCCAGGGAGCTGCGGGTGGGTGACTGGGGTGAGTTCATCCTGGTGCAGCTGTAGGGACTGGAGAGGAGCAGGGGAAGTGACTTCGGTTCCAAGGGTGGAGCTGGGCTGACCACTGGTCAGTGCAGCACAGGTCAGCCCTGTGTGCCTGTTCCTCAAGGGGCTGCTCTAGCACTGGGGAGAGATGGGATGTGTTTCTTCCAGGGCCCCAGGCAGGATTGAGACTGGAGATCATTGAGAAAATTCACAGTGTGTTTCGGATGGTCTGTGGGTACTTGGGGATGTGCATATTGTTCTTCTCTTAGAAGGTTTCATTCATCTCCACACAGCTCAGGGCAGCAGGGACTCTGCTTTCCTTAGAAAATCTTTCTGTAATTTCTCAGAGTTTTGGTTGTCTCTCAGAGCAAGGGGAGGTGCAGCAGGCGGAGGTGACCCTGGAGCACATCAGCTCCCAGCTCTGCTTCCATGTCCCACGAGGGGAAACTCCCTTTGTTTGCAGCTGTCTGTGGAGCAGTGATGAGGCTGTGGCAGCCCCAGTTCAGCCCTGTACTGACTTCCTGTGCAGAACAACTGTTCATGGGAGGTCAGGCCCTTGTTGCATGTGCAGTGCTTCTAAAGCTGTGGCCCCCGTGATTTTCCACGGGGTTGCGTCCTGGATCCCAGGTGCTGTGAGTCACAAAAACTGGTTTTAATTGTATCATGTGTAGATGGAGTGACTTTGATGTTTCTATAGAGTGAGTGGTGATAAGAGAGGCCAAATCATCACCTGCGGAGTCTGGTGCTAAAACCTTGATAACGAGAACCCCGAGCCACGTGGCCCAGAACACACCTGGCTCATACACAGGCAGCTGGAACCAAGGCCAGCGCAAGTTAACAGAGGAACAAACCATTAAATTTAGTTTAAAAAAGATTTCTAGAGCAGGGGTTTTTGTGTGTGTGTCTTGGGTAGGAAATAATGGCAGCAAAAGTGCAATCATTTCAAGCAGCATATTTAACTTCAGCTTCACATTTTGTTATATGTGGACAAGAACTTGTTTCTCAATTAAAATACTATTTGGCATAAATCACTGTCTCTCACTCTGCTCATCATCAGGCTGGGCAGGAGCTGCTGGGCTGGTTCACTCAGCTTTCTTGGGTAGCTCAGGGATGCTTTCGGAGAGTGGCGTGAGGCCGAGCAGGACCTTGTGTCTCTCGAAGGCTTTGGTTTGTCTGAACACTCTGTCCGTGCCGTGCAGAAAATCCAGCACTCCCAGCACTCCATAGCACTGGTTGAACCTGGGAACCAGAGATAAACATCACTGGAAGTTACTGAGGTTACCTTACCTATCGTCCTCTTTCCTTTCTGAGCCCTGATAATCTCTCCATGTGATTTCTTGTCCCTGCAACAGGCTCCCTGGCAGCTCTGTCGAAGCCTGGGTGAACCTTTTGCAGCTTCTCTCTGGTGCCATCACTGCCCAGAAGTGGTGGCACTGAGCAGCAGCTGTGTTTCTCCTGGGCAGCTCAGAGCTGTGGGAGCACCGGACACCCACGTTACCATGCCCATGTGTTCTCAAGACCTGGCTGTCCTGGGATATGGAGCAGATGTGCTTCCAGCTGGTACAGCTGTTCCACTCAGAGCGTTTCGGCTCTGCAGTGATCTGTGTCCTGGCATGTGGTGACTGAACTGTTCCCTGGGCTGGTTCTGCAGGAGGGGCAGACTTTTCTGGGGAGTATGTCTGAATGTAGTGCCCACTGGGAGATGGGAATGTTTCTCTGCTGCTTGGGTATGTATCCTCGAACAACCTGCTGCAACTGCTCTCTCTCCAGCACAACAGGCTGAGAATCTCTGTCAGGAAGGGTTAATGGTGATTGGCTGGGCAAAGTGTAATCTGATCAGTGTTACTAATCCCAGGGTATGGGAGAGGGACAGACAGGCAGGCTTGCTTATTTCACTGTGTGACTTGCCCTTGCTCTGTCTTTAGATCACATGAAGCGTCTTCTAAACTTCTAGGAAGAGCCTTGCAGAGAACTGTCCTTAACAGGGCTGGAATCCCTTGAAATCCCAATCTCCATTTAACTGCTGTAAGAACTGGCAGCACTCAGCCTGCTCTCAGGTGAACTGCAGAGCTGCTCTGCTGGTGCATGACTTCAGCAGACCCACTTGACCCTCAGAAAGGAGCTTTTCCTGTCGGTGCCAGGGCACAGGCAGGAGAGGAAGGAGAATGGGAAGCTGAGCAGTGCCCAGACATACTTGAGGTGGTGGAAGTCATGGAACTCTGGAGATGGCAGGAAGGGCAGGTGGTAGCCACAGTGAGAAATGCTTGTTGTTACCAGAGCGAGGGAGAACCATGCTGAGATTGAAACAATATGAGATCCCATGATCATCGGGCCAGTCATGACAGGCAGAGTGTTGGAGATCTGGAAATGAGAAGAAACTACCTCATTAATGGGTCCACAACCAGCAGACTCTCCTCTAGGAGCTGAATTTTGTCACCTGGTGATCCATCACACTTGTTTTGTGCAGTGTAAAGGGAAGATCCCTCTGCAAACACCTTACTAAAGTTAGGCAATAATCCCAAAAGTAGTAATAGAGATAAGAGAGTTCTACTAACTGCAAACCATTGTCATAGCCCAAGCTCCCCAAGCCTGCAGTAGAAGTTAGACATGACACCGAACCGTGGGTGTGAGGGCAGCATGATTCCAGTAAATCACCCTGGAATCTGAGGTGTAAATTTCAGGTTCACCTTGGAATGATGCTGAAGCTGCTCCTGGGAAACCTTGCTGTGAAAGGGCATGGCCTGCAGACACACATGGCAATGTGAAAAACCCAGCTGCATCACTTCCTGCCCGGGGCACAAATGGCTCTGGCTGCCCAGACCCAGCTGCCTGCACCAGCATGGCTCAGCTGGGCTCCTCAATCATTATACTGCCCAAAGACTGTCAGCTGGGGAGACCCTCAGAGCTGGTGTTGCAGCCCAGGACTATTGGTAACAGGAGATAGAATTTGTAAGTGGAATCTTTTGAAGTATGTGTTTTCCTGAGAAGTCTCAGCTGGAGGAGTGTTGGGATACGCTCCTTGCAAATACTGATCCCAGCCACCAGCACAAAAATCCTGACAGAATTCTGAGTCCACACAATTACTCAGACTGTGTGTCAGATCTCTTGCTAAAAACACTGTCTGTGCTCCCAGGCCTCTTGGGGCTCATGGAAGCCCTGTCCAGTCAGTTTCTTATCTAGTGGAGGCCCTTGGATCTGTGCTTTTAAAGCTACTGGAGTCCAGTATACACAATTACTGCAACCCTCCTAGATCCGAGCTTCTCGGCAATGCAGCTCAGCTTCCTCTTCCTAAGGAAGAAGCCTCTAAGGGCACATTTGCTTCTCTTCTCTTACCATTCCACCTCATCCCATGGAAATCACACTCCACACAGCAACTGGAGGGTGACCATGGGAGAATCCACTTACTATGTGTTCTATTGGGTGAGCATAAATGGAGACCACACCGATGGGGGCTGTCCACTCGTGATGCTTCTTGTGAATGTACTTATACAGGACTGGGTGGTGAACAAGCCTAGGTAGAGCAAACAGAGAAAGGCAGGTTTTAAGCTCTGCAAGAAAGGAGTAACAGAACACAGAATTTCTACAGGGGACTTGCTCGTGTCTCCTCTAACATAAAGATTTCAGAGCAGCTGGCAGTGAGAGTGTAGGACTCCTTGCCTCCTTTGCTCTCTTTGTATTGGGCCCTTAATTAATGTGTCCGGTGGCTGATGTTAAACACAGTCCAGATAAATCCCATAAATCAAAGTCCCTGAATTACTTATTTATTCAGATCTGGGAGTACTACTTAGGGGAAGACTCACTTTGTATTTTCACCGGTTTGACTTTTTCTGCTGGAAACTGTCAAAGAATCACAATTTTCACTTCTGCAGGTCCTTTGTAAAAAATGGCATTTACATTTTTTGGGTGCATTTGTCCTAAAGGGAAACCTACATATTTCTGAGTGTACTGTGCTTGCTTCTGCACAGGCTTCCGTCTTCCTTGCTTTAGTTCTGTCCTCCAATGTTGGTGTCAGTGCTTGGAAATCCTGCACTGTTGGGAGCCAGGCCCTGATTTGTAGGTGCTGTACAAGGGAACGGAGATCAGTCACTGATCCCTGAGATATTTTCTTTCAGGACAGCCAGTCTTGTTCTTTTCAAAGAATGCTGGGTTACAGCTTCTGTGCAAAACTGCATGTTTCTTCGTGTTTTAAGCTTTTCCGCCTTTAAAATTCTACACATTTTTGTTTACTGGCAGCACCAAGGCCTCATGTTGTGAGGGGGGATTTCAGGACCTGTAAGATTTCCCACATAAATACAAGATTGGTGGAAGAGAGGGACGAGGATTATTGCTGTTGTAGGATATGAGCATAAGCTTAAAGGCATGGAGGAAAATCGAGAGTCCTGTTCCTGTGCTCAGCTCACCTGTGTGTATAATAGAAGAGAATTTCCTCTACTACAGTAAAAATGCTTAGCTCCACAAGAAACCACTGGAAGGTTGGTAATTCCTCGCTGAAGGTGTTGCCCCACGATTTCATGATGTAGAACATGGGCACAAGCATGGGAAAGGAGATAAAGAACTGATTACCCAGCGCCGTGTAGATGGCTTTCCACAGTTTCTTTGTGTCCACCTGCAAAAGAGAAGTCAGGACTTGAGGCTAAGAAAGAAGTGATGCAGTTTCAGTTGGAAGGATGAAAAGCTTTAAGATTTGTAGGCAGTTAGTTTTGGGATCAGCTCTTTAACAAGCAGTCAATGCAGATCTGATCAGTAGCCTCATTACAGGATCTGCCTTCCTCCCTGCAGTGGGTATACAAGACTTGGCTTGATCCTCCTGGAATCCTATCTGGTTGCAAGAGAAAAGCAGAACAGGTTCTTCTCCCCATTCCTGGCCTAAGAGACTGCAGGAAGTGTTTAGCCAGCAGAAAAGGCAGAGTGAGAAGTACTTACAGGATCATTCTTGCCCAGCTGAATGCGATAGCGAGTAATGAAAGTTGGCTTTCCTGTTATATCAGCCACCAGAAGGATTCCATTGAAGCCCCAGAAAGCAAGTGCAGGCACCAATGCAGCCCCTGTGGCATGAGGAAAGGGCAGAGATGTGTGAATGAATTGAAAGCAATGGCTAAATCAGGAACAAAATACACTGGCATAGTACCCAGAGGACCTTGCTGGGACCCAGATGTGCCAAGTGCACATCCCCTGCCCCAAGATGCTTAAAAATGGAATATGGGTGAGTTCTGACACTCAGGTAAGATTAAAGAATGGGAAGGAGGTTAGAGCAGACAAATGTCTCAGAGGTTGAAACTTGACATAACTGAAGCTAAGAAAAGGCTTTTCTAGGTGGCTGGGAGGTCTCTGTTTCTTTTAAATGCAAGTAGGATAAAGTTGAGTTGATCTCTAGCACCTTGCAAGGTCCTACCAATTCTGTTCACCAGCTGTTAATCACAGAAGAGAGTTTTGTAAGTACTACAGCAAGAGTAAAATTCACTGATTTTACTTACATTTTTAGTAATTAGTTCTACTGAGTCATTCGGTTCTCACAGGAGCAAAGTGTCTTCACAGGGAAGCCACTTCAGCAGCAGCAAAAAGATCAGATTTTTAATCTGTACAGGGTTCTGATGATGACCCCATCCAAAAGCAGAACAGCTGCACCACATCAGCTGTGGGTGGCTTCCAAGCCAGTGCTTGTCAGTGGGAGGATTAGTGAGTTCAGGAACCTTGTCCATGTCCCCCTTTTATATGTAATACATAGATGGTTTCTCCTGAGGAGCATTGTTAAAACTCACCAAAGAGGAAGATTGTCCACTCATCTCCTTCCATATAGTTGTAGAACTCCAGCCATGCTGTTTGCCAGAAATTGCCTAAAGTTATATTCTGCATAAACCTGTGGGAATAACAGTTCTTGGTTGCCCATCTTTCCATCCGCCTTTCCCCCTTTCCACAGAAAAGTTTCTCCTCAAGCTGTTTTGTTTGAACATTCTTACCAAGAAACAGAGTTCACTAAGGCAGTGAACATGAGCAGGCCTGTACTGAAGACATAGGCACTGATCTTCAAGGCATCCCAGAGCTTCTCTCCCTGTGAGAAGCAACAAGAGTAAGCACGTGCTGCTGTGTCCTGCCCTGGCATTTTTGGTATTTGAAATGACGAAGGCAGTCTTGTGATGGCCTGTTTTGCTTCACACACTCTGAAGAACACAATAACAAAGCTGTTGTGGGATACGGTGTGTAATGGAGGGGGGAGTACACACACATCCATCTGCCATGCTTACAGAGACCTGATGCATGGCTGATGTGGAATTTCTCTGGAATAACCAAAGGGAGAGAAAGGACCACTGATTTTTTCCCTCTTTTTTTTTATTTGGCATGCTGCTCAGTACCTGGAGGGCTATAACTCAAGGGGCTTCTGGATAACTCAGAGCTGTGGGAAAGGAACACCTGCCGATAAGGAATGTTGCTCCATCTCAGCACCTTCCTCCCTCAGTATTTTCTCCCTCCCAAGATGCAGTGTTTTCTCCCCACAGCAGTCAAGAACTGCTGTGTTCAGATGACCTGGCTAACAGGAATAAGTACGTTCAAAAAGCAGTATTCAATATATTTGAATATTTAAATATTCAAAATGAAGTTGTTTAGCAAATACACAACAAATTTATAACTAATTATCTGTCTTTTAGAGTAGTCCAAGTTGGAATTGGTTCTGGAGTGCAATTAATTTGGTTTTCATGAGTGAATATGAATTATATTTATCTGCAATATAAATGTTTTTTAAAAAATCAATGCAATTCAAAAATGATACAGTATAATTAACCAGCTATTGTCTTCTTCATTCCTCTGTCCTTCCTGTTTTTTAACTGTGGTGTTGTGCTGCACAAACACACTGTAGTAAAAACAGTGTGATTCATAGCTGCTGTCCTGCTCACCTCCTGTCAGAGAGGACAAACAAGAGAGGCAGCTCTGAGAAATGCCAAATGCAGGTGGTTTAGGGTAATGCAATATAAAGGAATCCTCTTTACATGGCTTTTAGATTCTGTAACAGTTACAGTACATTAAACGTGGCCCAGGACTTATGAGCAATATTTATTTGTCCCAGGACAGAACTTTGCTCATTAGCACTGAAACATTCACTATTAAAACAACCAACCAATCATTTCCTCCTATCACCTCCTTCTCTCTCTCTTTTTTTTTAATCGAAAAAGCAGCCAGGGATGAAGTAACTTGCCATGACTCTTGCCCTACAGTCTGATGTTTGTGAACCCTCTGGATTTATTTGAGAGCAGTGCAATCAGCTGCCACTGTTATCACTGGGTGTACTGAAGTGCAAATGCCAGGCTGGCAAAAGCCTCTCCTCCAGCATCAGATAGTGCCTGCTGGATCCTGGACCAGAGATTTGCTCTCTTAGCAATTCCACTCTTTCAGTTGCATCCATATTATGCCCTATGTATACTGATGTAAGACTTTCTTAACCTTTAGACCCTGGACCATCACTTACATAGTCCTTAGAAAAAAAGGTTACAGAAGCTATGAAAAGCTTTGAGCTTTTTAACAGACTTGTATCCTATAAATCCTTTTTCTCCTGGGATGATGAGAGAGCATACCAAACAAAAATTCTGTCTTACAAGTGTCAGATATTTCAGTTAGACCAAATAAAGTTTCAGTTGCTTTAGCATCCTCCAGCTCAAGAGTTTCAAACATTAGTAACTCATAATACTCACAGACACTGTGCATGTTGTGCTTTGAGACAGGACAGAGAGGAGCTAAAGCTCAGCACTTCATCTATTTTAAAAGCCCTTTGGCTAGGATATGTCTTGTTTTAAGCCTGTGTTTTTATTGCATGTGATGAAGTGATTATATGAATCCCACACAGTATAATTACACGAGCAGTAGAAGCAGAGAAGTTTACATAGAAAAAAAAATCTTGTTCATCAAGTCCAAGTGCTTAACACCCTGCTTCTTCTCATGCCAACAGCTATGGCACAGTAGTTTCCAAACTAATTCATGGATTGCTTGAGTTCTTGCTCTTAAATTGCTAGTTCTTGTTCTTAAAGTGCTTGTAGAAGTTGGCAAATTCCTTAAGTGCAGGACAGGGCTGCTGCTGGCAAGGTAAAGAGACTGGGGCACATCAGCTGGGAAGTAAGTGTTTAGCAGGACCACTCTGAGGACCAGGCCCAATGAGGTGGCACAGCTTCTGGTTATGGGGGACTGTGGTGGGTTCTTGCCATGCAAGCAAAGATAACAGGCCCTTCCCCACTTGCTGCTGTAGCTGCAGTCCACTGGAAGGGAAAAATGCTGGGGAAATGTTGCTTTAGTGATAAGAGGTGAGCTCCTAATTGCACTAAAATGTTTGGAATGAGGATGTCTGTCACTTCTCTTAGAAGATGATTCAACACATCCAGCCTTCCAAAGCATCTGCATAACGCTTCCTTTAAAAGATGACCTTGAGCCTTTACCTGCTTCTGCAGCTCAGCAGTGGAGGAATATCCAGAGTCTCTTTCCATCTGAAATAAAAGGTGAAGTGAACCTTGTACAGTTGGAGAGTGGCAGAATATGATGCTGACAACACCAAATCCCGTCCACTTGCAGCTCAGTGGTAAAAGTGTAAAACATTTACTCTCTGTGCCCTGTCCTGTCCTGCTCCATCCTTCATGTGTTGGCCATCAAGCAAAGCTAAGTTCTTGAGAAGAAAAATGCCCTTATTTCCTGAGGAGCTAGTAGTATCCCAGAAGATTAACAGGGATGCAAGGATAACAAAGAAAAATGGGAGAACAGCCAAAACCAAAGATTTTTGATTGTGTCACTGGTGTGTTGTGGTAAGACTTCCTCCCTTGATCTGGCCCAGGAATACACTGCAGCACTCAGTAGCTACTCCAGCCCTTCCCAGGCTGTAAGGAAATGATAATGTGGGACATATGTTCTTCCATAATGACAACATGCAATTAAATGAACAGGGATGAAAACAAAGTGAGTTTGTGCCACAGAGAATTAACACAGTAGAGCCCCACAGCCTTTGCTCAAACTCTAAGTTACAGTTTAAGAATATGGTAAGTAACAAAATCATCTTTGCTTCAAGTCCTGCTACGCTCACTTAGAGGGTTAAGGTCCTAAATGGGCACGTGGCCATCTCATAATAAATCTCCCTGCATTTGGCTCTGGCTTGACCATTTGTTGATGATTTTGTTATAAAAAAATTAAAAAAATAAACCAAACCCAAGATTTAAGTAGCTGCTGAGGCTTCACTGCTGGCCATGGCCATGAAGGGTTCTGTATTTCAGGCCATGTTCTGGCTGTCCTAGGGATTATTGCGTAGCTGGTTTTATATTTCTGCACTCTTATCGTCAAATATAATTAGCAAAAGTTAACGAAACATTCCTTAATGTTTTCTTGGTTTCACATGGTCTTTTAAGAACAAACACACAACTTCTAATAATATGACGGCCAGATTACTGAGGATTGCAGAATTTAATCCATTTTGCTTTTCCTAATCAGCAGAACATTCAAGCACAGGCAAACTGTTACCTAAAGTACAAAGGCAAGCACAGAGAAGGTTCAAAGGTCCCTGTGTAGGGTACAAATAGTTGGAAAATTACTCATTAGGAAGGTGATATTCTATTACCTTGATAATGGAGGGAAGCCTCTTGGGAGTACTCTTCTTGCAGCGTTTCAGAGAGGAGGAATAAACTGCCAAGAAGAAGTCCTGTATTAGTCAGGAGGTTATAGTTTAGATTTGAAATTACAGCCTTCTGGGTATGTTCTTACAAATACAACTGTGTTTATTTACAAGTGTTTCCAGCTCTGTTACGTTATATATTAGTATGCAAGTTAAAGGGCACGAGACAGATGAATTAGACACCTTCTTCCTGCTTACTCACAGACACAAAAAGAGCAAGGCCAGCCCACTACACCACACACTTTAGTGGAAGAAACTGATGTTAGACAGTTCTGAGGAGGAAAAAAGAAAAATAAGGCGGAAAGGGATTTGAAACTTGAAACCCTGAGGCCAACTCCCAACCCCGAATTTCAACACTAGGGTTGGAAGTACTCCTATGGGAAATGCTAACTTTCAGTAGCCGTCTTAAAAAAGAAACCAAATCCAAGTTTAGTTTGTCTCCCTTGGCAAAAAAAAGTAGCGTGAGAGGTGCCCTAAGGTGCTATTGCTTAAAATGAGGATGTGCTAGGGAACCTGCAGTGTCCCAGGGCTTCTTGTCCTTCCCCAGATATGGAGCTCCTCACTACTGGACTTTGTCAGCTACCAGAGCCAGTCTGCGGGATTTTCTTTTCCTCTCATATTGTTTGCCAACCACATCTTTATTGATAAAATACAGTTGAACTCCAACATATCTGATGAAGAATACCCATAAGAAACAACTAAAAATAGCCTCTAGCCTGAACAGAACAGCATAAATAACATGCCACAGGTCAAATTTAAATGGATCTTATCTTAATTTTTAAAAGACCTTCTAATCACGTCCGTTACGTAACATCCACTACGTGCCCATCTTGTCACACAAGTCCCCTCAGGGCAGGTGTGCCCACTGTCTCCAAGAAAACACTACTAATGCTTGAAATATGTCAGGCTCAAACAATCCATTCCTTTGAGGCTTTGCTCCATTCCAGCTTCCTTAACAGGTTGTTCAGAGCCTTGAACAGTTGACTGTCTGCACAGAGGGAGACTTCACAGCTTCCCTGGGAAATCTGTTCCAGTATTTGACAACCTTCACTGTAATTTTTTTCCACTTGGAATTTTTTTGGTTATAACTCCTATTATTTGCCCTGTGCACATCCCTATCTTTACAACCACCCAGCAGGGAGCTGAAAAGAGCAATATCCAATTATTCTGCTCAGATAGTAGAGTAAATAGTGCTGGCCATAGTTTTCCGTGGTTAAAAGAGATTAGGAGAGGAGACCCCAATTCTGCTCTGATGACTTTGTAGCAGACAACATTAGATCTAGGTGAGGCAGGTGTAAAAGGGGAACCTCACTGAGCTGGAAGGCTGATGCTCCAGAGGTTCCTGTATCCAGCAGTGCTGACTCAAACCTGCTGAAACTTTGCATGTGAAGAGCTAGAGAGCAGAGCACTGTAGAAAATGTGACTCTGCTTTGAGTTTTTAGAAGGAGAAGGAGCTATTACTTGATTGAGTCACGTATTCTGTGCATTTAGGAAAGAGTTAAAATCACGATCACATTTCTAGTACTCTTTTTTAAATAATCAATTTATGACAGAAGGCTGGCTTGGGCAAAGATTTCCCGTTCAAAACAGAGCTTCCACATCTGCTTACCCTCTGTTTCAGAACACTGCCTTTATTAAGCCACTTTTCAGGATAAGATTTTACATTACTTACATTAAACCCAGATAAATTTGGATAGAGTAGGTTTTCCCCAACATCTCATTACCTACTCTTTTTTTATTGCATAATGTCTCTCCTGATTCAGAATACAGCAAATACATTAAAAAACCATTCATGTAACCATGGCTGTTTCAGCAAACAAAAAAGCCATTCAGCTGCTTGGCACTGCTCTCATGTTGGCATGTTTTACAGCCCTGAATCAACCACTGAAGCTCTCAGCTGCCTGTAGCTATTTCCAAATATCAGCTAGAACTAGTGCTGCTTAAAAAAAAAAAAGTTCCTTTCCAGTTATTTCCAATTAGTTAATTGAAATTTGCTCCAAAGCAAATTCTCAACCATAAAGTAAAATAATTGCTTTTCCAATCAGTCTCCTGACATTAAAGGGGGAACATACACTAGTCAAACAAGGATTCTAATGCATTTTCTTATATTATTATTTCCATGTATAACTTCATTTGCCCAAAAACTGTTCATTAAGTCACAGATCTTGTTTTCACTGAATTTTCCACTTCAGGTACCAAAAAAAGCTAGCTTGTCTACGTCATGTTTCAAAATGCTCAACATAATCTGAGTATAATCTGAAAAAATCTCTGATGCATTTTTTAAAAAAAACTGTTCATTAAGTCACAGATCTTGTTTTCACTGAATTTTCCACTTCAGGTACCAAAAAAAGCTAGCTTGTCTACGTCATGTTTCAAAATGCTCAACATAATCTGAGTATAATCTGAAAAAATCTCTGACGCATTTTTTACATTTTTTATAACATGTGAATTATTATTTATGCCCCATGCCTGATGTTCTCTTATATTTCTGGTGCCCAGACAGCCCCAAGCTGAGGCAGCACGGGTGCCCTTTCCCTGTACTGTACCCATTGCACCACCTCCTTCTGCCACCAGCCACAGACCTGCATGGCAGGTGCAGCTCAGTAGCAGCTCCATCTGCTGTGATGGACTGGCTGCCCACCACAGCTCCTTGGGATTCCTTTTGCCTTCCTGCCTGAAGCTTCTGTTGTAGATCTTACTTCACTGAAATCAACCTTTATAGGGCACAGACAGTGGAAAACTGCTCCTGGGAGAAAAAAGGCTGTGACTATCCATGAAAGTACAGAACATAGTGAACAAAAAACACAGGACCACTTACCTGGTCACCTGAACAGCTGCATATCAGCCACTCTATGTGGACAGACACAGGACCAGACGTGGTGTTTGATGTCCTACCAAGCACTGCATGGATCTTAGGGCAACCACTGCTCCTAGAAAAGCTGACAAAGGACTTCACACAGACACATGACATTGCCTTTAAATGACTTCCTCAAAGTTTCTATCATATCTTTTCAAGCTGCTATACCCTTGAACTCTGGCTGCCTGTTCTTTGCTCACCTCCTGCTGATGGTAGCCTAGGAGAGGTCCTTTGTGTCTATTCAGAGCCCAGAGCTCAACTCCTCACTTTTCACTACTGCTCTCGAAACTTTATGAGGGTTTAGGGAAGGGTGATGGGGGTGTGCTTCCAAGCCGGTGCTGCCTGTCCCCTCCCAGACAAGTCATGTGAAGCCAGTGCCATGTCACTGTTAGTGCTGGCAGTGTTCCCCGTGGGTATGTGCACACTGTTACTCAGTTAAGCACGTGGAATAAATCTCTGCAGGTAAATTTTTCATCGTTATACCTGATAACAGAAAAGCCACCAATGCCCCTAAAGATAAGCATTTTTTATAATTCACTAACTCATGGCTGGAGCACAAAATAGCTACTGCCAGTGCAACTGAATGGGTCAAAAGTGTATTTGTTAAAAGCAATTAGGGGTCACTGTGGAATTTGGCAAAAAACCAGCAGTCCAGCTTTCATGCTGTTGTAGTAAGTCTAAAAATTACACCAACTCTGTTGCTACACAGTGCTCTCAACCAGTTACAGACTTTGCTTCCATGGGTACGCTGAAGATACATACAGGTTAGCATGTGCTTGGGCTCAGCTGTCTTTAAACATAATGTTTACAGACCATAAAGAGTGTAATTACAGTATTGCAGAGAGCAAGATGTAATTTACAGTAACATTAGTCTTTATTATGCAAATGTGGCCCCAATCTGTTACTTACCCCATAAATAGTTCCCTATTACGAACTAAGCTCTGAGAACTGAGGGTGTTACTATCATAACTCCCCAGATTTATTTTTCCACAAGAGGAAAGACAGGGAATATCACCTCTGCCTCACAGTTAGCCTTGTTTGCCCTTCACAGGTGAAGTAACACAAGCTCCTTCTCAGTAACACCCCATGCCAGGAGAGCTGCAACTGCAGAGAGCTCTGCAAGAGTGAACAGGATTTAACCCTCTGTTACTGTTTCCATCGACACTTTCTCTTACCTAATTCCAACTATTCCCTGGTAGGGACAGAAGTTGTCATTCTTAGCAGTTGCTACCAATTGGTATTTATCACACAGAGCAGACTCAACAGGGAGGAATGTGATTCCTTCAAACTATTTACTCACGTGCAGAGGAGGAAGTGGAAATGAGCATCTCAAGAGAGGGGTGCCATAAGGATAATGTCCTCAGCTCATCTTTGGATTTAAGCTTGTAGGGGGAGGGCTGTTCATCCAACAGCCAAAAGTAGGTGAAAAGACAGTGAATTTTGGACCTCAGTGTTCCTTTTTAACCACGGTTCAATTCCAACATGGGTAATCTCTGAAATATTCATACCCATAGGGACAGCTCAGCACATTAGTCATAGGGTTGTAAATGCCATTTGTCTTCTGCTGCAGTTTTGTGCCTAGCACAGGTTATCACTCATCTAACAGCTGCTTCTGGCTGCTCTGTGCCCTCTGCTGATGTCTCCACCACAGACACTCCAATGCTGGTGCAATCTTTGCTGAGCCATGCAAAAAGTCTGATTTCTTCTCAGCAAAAAAGCTTTTTGATCAGACACTTCATAAAATAACTTTGTTCACTCCCCACAGTTTTTGTAATAGCCACTAGATGTTTCACTATTCAAAAGGAACATCAGGGGAAAATCTATGAAGAATCTTTCAGAGTGTTGTACAAGCCCATACTGACAGTTCCTCTAAGGCTGAAGAGGCATCTGAACTTGGCACACATCACCCATTGCCTAATTCCCTGCATTCTAAACCAGATTTCTCACCACCTGCCAGGGCATGTGTGCCACGACCTAGCACTACAGTGGTTGCTTTTACGGAACAATGGAAGGGTGAGGACAACAAAAGTTCACGTTTCAGGATTCCCACAAGTTAAGTTTTCCTGTGGTGGTGTGACTAAAGGAAAGGCACAACAGGACATGCAGCTCAAGCTGGCCAGTGTGAAAGTGTTGAGCTAAAGGCCTTTACTCCACTTTATAATGCAGCTCTACATTCATGTGTAGATGTGAGGACTCTTCAAGACCTGCTTTGGAGTGCTGGAGTTGGAGGCAAAATTGGTAACTTCCACATACAGAAATGATGGGACTTTTTAAAGAGCAGGGTGCCTTTTCCAGCTATTCTGAATCTTTATTAGCCATGTCGTGTTTGAAAAAAACGAATTCTGATCTCATCAAGCAAAATGCATCTCCAGCTCTTCCCACCAGTGCTTGCAAACATCCTTGAACAGCTTTTTTTTTTTTACACACGAATTTTTAAACACTACAAATGTAATTTATCACAGGTGGTTATTGCCTGCAACACATTTTTATTACAGTACCAAGGCACAGATATTTACAACGGCCTGAAGAGATGCATCCTCCCTTTTCCCCTAGATTCAACATCCCTTCAAGCACTGGGTTTACGAGTAAGAAAAATTACTCTGAACTCTTTCGGGAAATAAAAACTTGACCTTATACTTACAGGGTGCTGTAATCCAGCCTGCTAAATTTACCTGCTAACAATATAGATTTCCTTGTAGAGAATCCCAGACTCAACTGACCACAGGAAGAAAGGTGATTACTTTCTGGCAGTGTAGCATACTGCATGCTGCATAAATAATGCAACCCTAGAGACTGCAGAGCTAAGGCAAAACGGTAACTCTCCATCATCTCTGAAGATAAACTCTGAATCAAAATAATGCTCAATAATGGGACGTACTAAGATGCTGACAGCAGCAAGGTCACTTGACAGAGCAGCACGTGAAAAACGCTCTTCTTTTCGAAAGGTAACATTTCTGCTGAGGCATGAACATTAAACTTGAGACACTGAACGATGTCTGACATGTGAAAGATACCAATATCTGGTTTTCCAGATACTTTGATCAAAACGCTGGGCAAGTAGCTGAGATTCAGGGAGAGGAAAGACTCCCATATGGTGGGCAGATAACCCAGTGCCAGAACATATAGAGATATAGGCACACACGTATTTTACAACAGATGCAACCCTGTCCAGAAGGAAGGCAGTCTAAAACAAAGGAAATACTATCTAAGCTTAATTAGTAGACAAGCTTCCAAATGAACTGCCTATCTGCCATCAGCATCAGCCAGCAAAGCAAGTGTTGGCAGCCGTGTTCCACAAGCAGTAGCTGCTTTACCAGCTACAACCTTCTGTTGCTAACGTAATTTAAATTCCATTCCTGGAACAGGAGAAGCCACACTAAAAGTCTGCAGGTGTAGTAGGAACTTAAATGACTTCTAAGCTCCTGCAGGAAGAAGCAGAACTTGCTCAATTAATGAGCTTCATACCCACTACACCATAGGAGCAACGCGTGCTAGGACAGCAGTGGTTTGCTCTCTGGGCTTTAGAAAATCCCCGTTGGGAAACAAACCCTCATCCCACTCCCACCCTGCGCGCCCGTGGCCTGGGAGCCCGGGGGGGCTCGGGCCTAACCCCGACCCGGGGACCCCCTCACCTCCCCTTGGTGAGGGAGGGGTGGCCTCTGCTTCTTTCGGGGACGCTCAGCCAGGGCCCGGGGCCGCCCGTGTCCCAAGGGATCGGGGTGCTGGGGGCTCCCCATGCTGGGAGCCTAGCCCAGCCCCAGTGGGCGTTATGGCGCCGGTTCCCTCACGGAGCGGAGGCATCCAGCTCCCTCATCCCTACCCCCCGCCCGCGGACTTTGGACTCGCCCGCCGTTTGCAGCGCGGGGAGCCCGGGCGAGCCCATTAGCGGCACTGCGGGGGGGAGGGAGGAGGAGAATCACGAGTCAGCCGGAGCCGGGCACATGCGCAGTACGGGCACCACGGCCACGCGCAGTAACGGACCCTCCCCCTCCCCCGTCCCGTCGCGCGCGCCGCCGGCTCCGCCGTCTCTCGCTGTCTCTCGCGAGAGCCAAAGCGGCGCGAGACCCGGAAGCGCCGCCCCTCGCGGCGGGGGGGACTCGGAGCCATCGCGGCTGCGCGGGGTGAGAGCGGCGCGGCCCGGCCGAGGCTGCCGGGAGGTACCGGGGACTGGGACGGGCGGGCGGGCAGGCACCGGGACAGCCACCGGGGCAGGCACTGAGGGGCTGGGGCGGCGGCGGGGACAGCGGTCTTTCCGCTTCCCGGCCGTGATGAACCGTGTCCGGCCGCCCCCAGGCTGTGAGGGGACCCTGAGGTGACCCCGGGCCGCGCCGGGCTGTGGCGGTGCGTTCGGTCCCTCCGGGTAACTGGTGGCGCAGGGCCCGGCCGTGGGCTGGGCTGGAGCTCCCTTGCAGGCGCCTGGGGGCGGTTCGCCGGTGTTACTGCGGGAAGTGGGCACCAGCCGGGGGCTCAGCCGGGCTGTAGCACTTCGGACACTGCCGGTGGTTTCAGCTGAAACACCGCGGTGCGGAGTGTCTCGAGTTACGTCAGAGAACCATAAAATCCCGGCATGGGGCAGGTTAGACGGGACCACAGTGGGTCACCTGGTCCAACCTCCCTGCTCGAGGAGGGTCATCCCCGAGCGTATAGCACAAGATTGTGTCCAGACAGTTCTGGAATGTCTTCATTGAGGCAGACTCCTAAACCTTTCTGGGCAGTCCGTTCCCGGTCACTGCACGGTTTTTGGTCATGTTCTTCCTCGTGTTCAGGGTTTCCCCTGAAACTTTCTGTGCATCAGTTTCTGCCCATTATCTCTTGTCCTATTGTTTGGCATCACCAAGATGAGCCTGGCACCCGCCCTTTAGGTATTCATACACATTGAAACTCGTGCCACTGAGGGTTCTCTCTAATGCGTTCTGTTACTGTGTTTAAACAATTGTCTTCATCATAGAATCAGAGAGTGGTTTGGATTGAAGGAGGCCTTCAAGATCATCTTATTCCACCCCCCTGCTGTGGGCAGGGACACCTTCCACTAGACCAGGTTGCTCAGAGCTCCATCCAGCCTGGCCCTCAACACTTCCAGGGATGGAGCAGTAGCTGAGGATTAAAGATGGGCATTCGTTGCCTGTGCATCTTGTGCCCGAAGTTTCAAAGCTTATGCCAGGAAAAGGAAGATAGGGATAATGATTCTTTACATAAATAACTGCACTGTTGACTGTGCATCTGCTCTTATATTGTGAACAAATGCTCTAGATTTCATTCAGCATGTTTACAGAAAGTGATCAAGAAAGAACTTGGTGTAAGCTTTAAATGGGTTATTTGAAGGTGGATGTGTGGCTGACTCCTACAGAGCATTTATTCACATGTCACTTCCTTCACTTAAAGCATTATTTATTTATCTCTTTACAGCAGCACACTGATAAGATTGCACAGCTTGTGATTCTACGCTATCATTTGAGGTCAGCATCAGCTGCCTTTCTTCTGGTCCCTGCAAGATGCCAGCAGCCCTTGCAGAGAACAGCCAGGTTATCTGTGAAGTATGGGCCAACAACCTGGAGGAAGAAATGAGGAAAATTCGGGAGATTGTTCTGAGTTACAGCTACATTGCCATGGTAAATGTTTTATACTTGACCTAATTGCCTTAGTCAAGGGATTTTTTTGGGTTGGGGACAAAGTTGATTATTGAGTGAGAAGGTGAAAGTATTTCTCCCTACCCCCAGTCAAACTGAACTAGAAGAGGTGAAAAAATAAAAAGCTGTTCAGTAGCTTTCCAGAATTTAATACAAACATACAATGCTGAGTATGGGTTGATTGAAAGAAGGGGAAGAGGGAGACCAACTTAAAAACAGGAATTTATTTAATATTTACCTCTTCATTGTGTATTACTTTGTGCAACAGGAAAATGAAACAAGTCACAATTGGGTTTAAATCCCTATTTTTCCACTGGTGTGTTTGTCCTGTGTACATGTTTCTCCATTTGGCTATGGAAGATGCCATGGGACTGGAGGTCAAAAGGCCTGCAAGTGACTGCCAGCCAGCTGGGCTGCCTCCCTTTTAATGAGTGCTTATGTTGATTCTTAGGGAAGAAAAGTATTCTGGCTATAGATAAGACAGTGTTCAGAAAGCTTTGTTTAAGAAGAGCATAATCTCCCCCAGGTGGGAGGAATCTCCTCCTGCTCTTACAAGTCTGTATCTGCTTGGCAGCACCCAGTGTGTTAGATAAAGAACTGGTTTTAGCTGTGATACTGTAAGTTCTGTCAGTTTTGCTTAGGAACACTGAAACTCAAGCTAGGAAAAGTCCTTATTAAAAGTGTGGCATAAAGACAGATGCCTCTGCAGAGTGTGTAGGATTTTGGTGTCAATTTCAGCTTTGGAAGTGAATATGATTTTTTTGTTAACATTTGTCAATGGGAAATTAACTTTTTGCTTCTTTATAATCTCACTGAAAGTGTGCTTAGGACCAGCTTTAGTGGCTGTGCAGTAAGAGTGGACAGAAATACCTCTTGGGCAAGGAAGAGATTGTGTCAGGTGCACAACACTGGGTTCGTTGTGAAAGATTTTGTGTATAGTCAGTAGAAATTAAGTGACCTAATCTGAGGGTAAAAATAGCGTGGCAGGTTGGTTTTCAGCAAAGACAGCAGACAATCACTGGCTAAGTAAGAGGCTTTTCATCTAATAGATGGCTGCTGTTGTTAACATGTGTTTTGACTGGCAGTAGTTTTTGTTAATGTAGGCATTGACTGTTCCTCAGAAGCAGTGAAGGTTTTCACTGTCTGGACTATCCTCCTAACAGAGTGCTAGTAATGACTCCTAATAGAATCCATGGTGAAATCAATTTTCCCTTCTCTCCTAGGACACGGAGTTTCCTGGAGTTGTTGTCAGGCCGATCGGTGAATTCCGCAGCTCCATAGATTATCAGTACCAGCTCCTTCGCTGTAACGTTGACCTGCTGAAAATTATCCAGCTGGGCCTGACTTTCACAAATGAGAAAGGGGAATATCCTTCTGGCATCAATACCTGGCAGTTCAACTTCAAATTCAACCTTACGTGAGTCTTTGAGCTAGGGAATAATTTCCTGTTCCCTTCTGCTGGAGTGATGCTTTCCTTTGGTGAATACCAGTGTCCATGTGCTCCTCATTGCTGGCTGGTTCTGAGTAATAAGAATTTAGATTCTAATACAGATTATGTGGGAACCTATTTTGGAGTGCCAGGAGTTAACAATGCTCCTGGAGTTCAAAGCCGTGCTAAAATTCTATCCTTATTACCCTTTCTCTTGATAATTTTATGTGCCTTTTTTTTCTGGAACAATGTTTGAAACTTCATATATATATATATATATATATATATATATATATATATGCACACTCCATCTCTTTCTGCTAAAAATAAATGGATGTGCTGGTCTCATCAAAAAGAAAAAGACCTCTTTACAGATGCATGCTTAAGTTGGTGTAATCATCACATCTGTTCAGGAGAATGAGTGTGGCCATTAAATGGAGTGTGGCCATTAAATGGAGTGTGGCCATTAAATGGAGTGTGGCCATTCTTGTCTCCTCCATACTGTAATATTCTGGGTTGCAGCTGAAACAAGTTTCATTATCCCTTCCCCTGTAATTATAAAGATAAACTCAGCATAATTACCACTAGAGCTGTCTGGAAATAAAGAAAGGGTTTATCTGGCAAAACCACACGTGTAGAGGAAATCAATCTATTTTTATGAAACTCTCATTGGAAAGCATTACAAAAATTTGTAGCTACTATGTGCAGATCATCCAGTTCTTGAACCCAAAAATTTCACTATTTACTCCACAAATTTGTGAGCTTCTTAAAAGTATAGAAATCAGAGTGAGGTGGTTTTTGCTGTGTAATCATTTCATTAAATGAGTTATCATATTGATAGAACTTTGCTCTGTGTGTTTCCTCCCCCTCAAATGACACAAACCAGTAAAGAAGTCAGGTTCCTGCTCAGCTCTCCACCGAGCGCATCATTCTTGTCCTCCTTCCTGAGTCAAGGATGATGCAATTCTGTTTACTCCCAGAGATGGAAGTGGAGGTGCTGATGAGGTGGTACCTGCTGTGGAGTGAAATGGAAAAATGTAGACAGGAATGATGGTCAGTGCTTCAGAGTTGCACATCTTCCCGTTTGGGAAAACTCCCCTTTTCTCTGGGCCCTCATCTGTGGTGCTTCCCTTCGCCTTGCAGAAGCGACATTGTTCAAAACTCTCAGTTTCAGTCCTATGGAGGTGGAATCTTTGGAATTTGCACTAGCAATGGAATTGTTAACTAGTTGTGATCACAGCTTGTTACGGATGTAGGAGGCTGCCGTAGTGGTATTAAAACTGAGTCAGTTTGAATTCTAGAGAGACAGAGTGGAACCCACAGGTATCCTACTGGTTAGTCCAATTCTTGACATACAGTGTGGGGAGAATTTTTCTAAAATGAGCTTGTCTTGGCAGCACCCTGAGTGCAAACCTGCTTTTTTTCCCTTCAGGGAAGACATGTACTCTCAGGATTCCATAGACCTCCTTGCCAGCTCTGGGCTGCAGTTCCAGAAGCATGAAGAAGAAGGGATCGATACCCTGCATTTTGCTGAGTTGCTGATGACATCTGGGGTTGTTCTCAGTGACAGTGTGAAATGGCTGTCCTTCCACAGGTGGGTCCAGGATGGTCACTGACCCTGTTAAATCTCTTCTTAATTCTCTGCATTTTCCATGGAAATTGACAGATTTTAAGGAGAAAAATTAGCAGTCCTGTAGTTCTTAAAATAAACATCAAGATACAAAGGCCAAGTTTAAGAAGTAAGGACACTTCATAGTCTGACTTTCTGACTGCTTGCGAATCCTTTTGCTGTTACAGTCTCCCTCTCTTGAAGAAGCTACTAACAAGTTGAAATGTGATTTCTACACTTAGTAAATGCATTGTAAAGTAAGGATTTTGTTTCTTTTTCCTTCCAGTGTTGGTGGTGCTCTGAACTTCCATCTGTGTGGTTAAGACATCTTTCTTGTAGCATTTCAACCAACTTGATTAGGAAGCCTCTGGTCCTTGATACTATCACAAATGAAAGGACTTGGCACCACCTCCTTCTCCCTCAACAGATACTTGCAGGGTTTCCTGCTTTTCTGTATTGCCCTTAGCTGCAGAAATGTACAGAGTTGGGAAGAAACGTGTATCCTTCCCAATGGCTTAGCTGTTCCACAAAAGGCCAGTGAAGGCACTTGGGGAGCATCCCAAAATCCTACATTGACATAGAAAATCAGGATGTGTTCTGGCTGGGATCTAGAATTTTATGAATGTCAGAAAATGTTAAGGCTTGAAAGGCACAGCAAGTAAAATGCTATTGAAAAAGGAGATACAGGACTGATTGGGTTATAGGTGCTGCCTGCTTACCTGGTTTCTCTATGGTTTTGTTTTCAGTGGTTATGACTTTGGCTACATGGTGAAGTTGTTGACAGATTCCAGGTTACCAGAAGAGGAACATGAATTTTTCCATATCTTAAATCTTTTCTTCCCATCTATCTATGATGTGAAGTACTTAATGAAGAGCTGCAAAAACCTTAAGGTATCTCCCCAGCATGCAGGTGATGGGCATCAACACTAAATGTACAGGAATACAAGTGGCAGAACTCCTGCAGATGTTGTCTTAGAACTGGAATTTGTATAAAAGCCAGTACTGACACAGAAGCACCTGAGACACAGTTTGTGTCTAATGGATGCTGCCCTCCCCAGTTTCAGACTTACCAAGTGTTTATTATAAAGGGGACATTGCCACAGCCTCCTGGTTTGTGTATCAGAGGCTAATTATAATTCAGCGTATTTATGCTTCCTATGCAAGGCTATTTCTTTTACATGAAATACTCTGACTTGATTAACTGGTAAGAGGGTTGAAGGTAATTTATCTACTGAATCACAGCCTTGAGTAAAGGGAGGGAAAGGCCCAGCATGTGTAACCTATGAATGTACCCACAGTTATCTCAAGTATCTGCAACAGGAAAGGAAGGCACCTAAATTTCCAAAGAGTTATTTATGGACTCTTGAACACCATTTCCCACTGTGTTTTGCTCACAGCTGGAGTGTGTGTACTGCTGGGATCTGCACTGGTTCATCACAGCCTGTTTGCCCTCATGTTTTGGAGAAACGTGGCAATTTTGGCAAGAGATGGATCTGCCAAAATAAAATCTCTTCTGTTCTCTTTGCAGGGTGGCCTTCAGGAAGTGGCAGATCAGCTGGATTTGCAGCGAATTGGACGACAGCACCAGGCAGGATCAGACTCTCTTCTCACAGGAATGGCGTTCTTCAGAATGAAAGAGGTACTGCAGTGTTCCTCCTTCTCCACTTCCTATCCATAACTGTCAACATGTACAATGTGGTGTTTGTTTTGGTTTGGGATTTTTGAGCCTTGTGGCCGTTACACTTCAAACTGTCAGGAATAGGAATTGCTGATACTGGCACAGACTTGTTCTGTTTACTTACCTTTCATGTACTTACTTTAATTTACACACTCCATCTTGGAGGTGGCTGATTTAAATGAGCTGTTAATTAACACTGGATGTTTTCTGATTTAGAGGCACAATTAAACAATACCTGTTTCTCTTCTTTTTTTTTAAATCTGCAGTTATTTTTTGAGGATACAATTGATGATGCAAAGTATTGTGGACGACTGTATGGCCTTGGCACAGGAGTGGCTCAGAAACAAAATGAAGATGTGGACTCAGCCCAAGAGAAAATGAGCATTTTGGCCATTATCAACAACATGCACCCGTGATGAGCGGTGCCCCTCAGCAGAACATGTTTACCATATTGGCAGCTGCTGTCCTCAGCCATTTTCCCTAAACAGTATCTCAAACAAAAAGCATCTTCAGTGCACAGGTTGCACCAAGCCTGCAGTTTTGCTGAAGAGCTGCATTTTCCTTTGAAACCCAGAAGAGTTGACTGAATTCCTAATGCCAGCATTTGTGGTTTGCCATATTTTTAATACCAAGGGCAAAGGACAGAATCTACTGTGTATACCTCTGTTTTTTTCCTCTTTATACTGTACAGAATCTGCAAGGAAGGTTTACCGGTAGAATACTGGGTAGAGCTATGGGTTGGGAAATGCAGTGAAAATGGACACAGACATACACACAAATTTGTAATTTGTGTTTTATAAAGCTTATTTTAAAACTTCTGCATGTTGTGAGGGTGACAGCTTCACCTCATGTGTTGCTTATTTTATCTCTCTCTGTGGAAATTGCTCCCTTTGATCACTGCAGAAGTTTGGGAACGGATGACATTAAAAATGATCCTTGCAGCTAAAAATACTCAGAGATTTGCTTTAACAACAGAGGGAATGGAGAGTAATGGAGCTGATTTGATCAGCACTCCTTAGTTTCTAATTCTCTATGTTACAGGTTTGACCCATACTAAGCCTCAGCTTTGTTCTTACGGGTATTAAGGAACTGTTCTGGAAATACATTCAGAGGCCCACAAGTTCACCTTTGACAGGGGATTGGACCAATACTCTGACTTCAGTTTTCTTCAACTTAAACCTACAAATTTTATTCTTCTCCTGCAACACAACTAGGTCAGCAGATGGAAAAATATTTGTTCCCCCCTGCCTCTCCAGCCCCTAATTTTATGGCATGCTTAACAGATAAAACAGCTGTTTCTTTTCATTATAATCACCTGAAAAGTAGTTAAGAGGATGAAGAACTTGGGATTCTGACTTTGAAAAACATTCTATAGTATTTTTTTTTCAACAGCTCTGTAATGACATTTCTTAAAAGAACAAACCCTTTTGGACATGTCAAACTTAAAAATTTTTAAGACTGGCATTTTGAACAAACGTAATCCACTATTAAAAGTTGAGGTTTAGAGCTGGTATTTGAAATGTTTGTAAAGACTAGTTTTTATTTTTTGTAAAATAAATTTTTTTAAACCAGGCTTTGTTTCGGATTTTCCATCAAGCACTAAAATTTCCACAGTTGAGGCTTTGGAGTCTGAATTTGGGAGATACATGCATAAAGATGCTCAAGTTTGTTTCTTTTACTGTTTATGATGTGCTACTGGGGTAGTTCTTAGTAAAATGTCTTTTGAGCTTATTGTACAGTAGCTGAGGAAAGCTGAGCTGAAGAGCTCTGGAGAGTTGTATTCTCTCCCTGCTGGTCTCTCAGCACAGCTCACAGTATGGTGCAGTATTCCTGCAGTGCAGAGTGGCCACTTAAAGGGACAAACTTGTGTGTGAAGTTTTCCTGCTCCACCTAAACTCCAGTGGCTCCTGCTGTAAGTGCAGGAAGGCAGTTTGGTTAAGCACTGGCTCCCCCGCCTGGTTTTCGGGTGCTTCGTACAGAATTTAGCAAATTCAAATTGGTGGCAACACTTTACTGATTAACACATCTACAGCAGGATCTTGTTTCAGTCTAACCCCTGGCTTTCACCTGCTGCTCTGGAAGTTGTTCTCAGGCTTTACTCAGCTTGAAGCAGGAATTCTGTCAGGATTAAGTCTGCATTTTGGCTGGAAGAATCTGGAATAGTTTTTGATCTAAAAAATCCATCACTCCTCCTTTTAAACACTCTTAAGCAATAATCTTTACTTGAAACTTTCTAAATTCATGATGCATGCTCTCCCATCAACTTTCTTTGCTGCATTTAAAACCTTGCCTTTAAAAATGACTAAGACAGATGCTGTGTTCACTGACACTTATGCAGCCTTGTGTTTTTAATGGGAAAAGTTACTTTTTCTAACAAGCCACACAAAGCATTTAAGTAAGCTGCAAGACTGGTCAAAATACTGCATGTTCAAGACTGCAAAATCCAGGATTGGTTTTGGCACTGTCTAGAATAGCACCGGTCTAGAGAACTAATTTCTGTACATCAAATTTAATACCAATTCATGGTGGTAGAAGACTTTATTTAAAGGAGAGAAAATAAACTCACAATGCTTAAAGAACAATACTGGCCTAAGGGTCAGTTTGCTTACAGAAACCATTGATTTTCCTGAGGGCAGCTCACTCTTCCTCCTCTGCTGAAAGACTATACAGCTGCTCAAAACTTTCTCTTGCACGTGAAGAGCAAGAGCTTTCATTAGCATAATGTCCAACAAATAAAAAACTATACAAAAATCCATTATAACAGTTCAAGCCCACACTCTACTGCTTTTCAATTTTCTAACAGTCTCCTTAAATAGTATCAGTGGATGAGCACAAGTGGATGTGTATAAACCTGACATTTTGTATCAGTAACAGCCACAGCCATCAAAAGAAGCCTTCACTTGAAGAAAGAACAGCCTTGGTGTTAAGCAGCTGGAGGCAGCTCAAGGGAGACAGTGTGGTCTCCATGTCATGTCAAGAAGCTCCTGCCAGCCTTTTTGTAAATCCCAGCACTACCGTGTTTCCTAAGGAGAGCGAGAGCCTCTTCCTGCAGCTCAGAAGGACACTGGGATCCAAGGTGAAGGAGTACAAGGCAGCACTCCAGCACGTCAGGGAAGGGGAAGACCTGCAAAAAAAGGAACATGAGATGATGTCTAAAGTTTATATTACAGTTGTTCCACATAATCAGCCAGCTCTCTAAAGACACTGCTTTGTAGCATCCTCAGAACAGTCAGGAGTGAGATGCATTTTCTCCTCACATTTATCCAGGTTTGCCTCCTCTTGCCCAGTCACCACGGTGACATATTTTCAAGCATGTGGTGTGTACTGTCTACAGCTCCTAATCTATAAAGGCCATTTTATAGCTTAAAGTTTTGATT
This sequence comes from Corvus hawaiiensis, assembly GCF_020740725.1. Taxonomy (NCBI): domain Eukaryota; kingdom Metazoa; phylum Chordata; class Aves; order Passeriformes; family Corvidae; genus Corvus; species Corvus hawaiiensis. The sequence goes on along the minus strand of NC_063227.1, from coordinate 5,600,166 downwards.
TCATTGTTTATAAATTTTTTCATACATAAGTAGCAAGGGATTACTCTTAAAATGCATGGGATGATCCATACAGGATGTCTCATTGAGTTCTCCCACACAGGAACTTTAGCTATGCTTTCCGACTGCATGGGGAAAATTACGCTTGAAAGAAAAATACCACCCTGATGCCATGTGTCAGTTCTCTCCCAAAACTGCCACAGGATCACAAGGAACATCACTGTTCCTATCTGTACAAAAAGGATTCTGTGATGATGCTGCCCTTACAGAATGACTGTCTTTTTTCAGAACTGCAGTGGCTCTTCTGAAAACTTACCTTTAAATTGTCTGGGAATTCAGCTAATTTCTGCTTTGCTTTCAGAAGCTGCTTTGTGAGCTCAGGGAGCGTAATCGGTTGCTTTACTTCATCTTTGCTGTCAAGAGAAGAGCAGGTGTCATGAGTAACTGTTTTGTTAGTTGCCTGTGTAGCCTCCCTCCTGGACAAGGAGCACAGGAGAGAACTGGCCAAGTGTTTTATGCTCGAGCTTGTTCTTGCCAAAGTCCCAAATCAATGTTCAACAAAGAAACAGAACTCTTAGGTCATGCTTGGCCTTTTCATTATCCTCCCTCTTTCAAGCTGCCTTGTTTATTCACTGTAACAACACCTCATGCATCACAAAACTGTTCAGCTGAGTTTATGCACATGGTGGTTCACCCCAAGGGAAATGCAAGATTTCTGAGCTGTATATTCAAGTGCCCCTGGGGGATGAGATTGAGGTTAGAGCTAGTCTAGGCTAAACAAGAAATTTCCTGCACAAACACACAAACAAGCAGCACTTTTTAATCCACTCATTTATGTGCTGAATCTTACCAATTCATCTGGTTGCTGTCAGAGCATCGTTTGTCTGATTCAGTCTCTGAACTCTGTTCCAGGTTGCTTCCCTGCGTGTTTCCATTTGTGTTTTCCTGGAGATTGTTCCTCTGCTGCTGATGCTGCCGGATCATTTCTGCTAAAGTCTCCTGGACCTCAGCTATGTCTCTCTGGGTGTTCTGCAAGGCAGCCATCTCTTCTGAAAGGAGCACTTGGCAACCCTTCAGTTTTGACTGTCTGTCTACCATATCAGTCGAGTCAGTTCCTGAGTCACTTTGTGTCTCACACTTGTGAACGTCAGTTGTACTGCAGAGGTTTTCACCCATCTCAGCTGCAGTTCGAACCGTTTCCTCAGAGGATGGGTCACCTGAAACACAACTCTTCTCAGGAGCTGTCTGCTCACTGGGACACAGCACAGGACCCAACACAGCCTTCTGCAGGCCAAGGCAGTCTTTGGGTGGGTTCCACCACAGGTCATAGAGCAGTCTGTAAGCCACGAAGCCCTCCAAACTCCTGCAGGCATCCATGCTCTGAGAATTTGTGCTGTCCAGTTTGTGTCTCAGGTCATCACAGCCTAATAATGAGACAAGGATTACAAATAGTTCATAGAACTTTCCAAAGACAAAGAGCAGATCTGGTAAATGAACCAGGAAACCCTGGAAACCCCAATCAGGGATTTACTCAGATACTGGCAGAGCAGTACACTAAGTATGAAAGCAAAAACATCTTTGGCATCTTTGTGAACACAATACTCTGTTCTAGCTAAAATGTTCTCATCAGCTACAGCAAATTTCCTTGGTCCCAAGCTGCAAAACACAAGACTCACATAATCAAGAGCCACAAACTAAATGCACTGCATACTCTAAAGAGAATGGAGGACAGGTTGGAGTATGTGTAGCTACGAAATGAACACAGCATTCTAATGTTCCCCATCTCCCTCACAGAAGAGAATTCACTCAAGTTTCCTACATCACTCACACCAGGTGGACATAGCTGAGCTTCCTTCCACAGTCAGGAATTTTCATCGCCCAGTGGCCTTTTCACTAGCCAAATTCCACACATATGTGTATGTCTTGCTGCTTCCAAACATTGTTTAGCCTAGGAACATTAATGGACACAGCTGTGTTGGCAAGGAAGAGCCCTGTCAGTGCCAGCAGAAGAGACACAAGGACACTTACCCTCAGGAAGGATGATACTGCAAATCTCCTGCATCAGAGTGAAATTCCCAGCATCAAAACTGCGGGTCACAGCTCCAAGAATATTTTTCACTGCCTCATCCCACGTACCCAAGTGACAGCTCAGGGCTGCAAGGGCCAGGTCATGGGAGATATGGAAAAGCACCTACAGGAAGCACCAGAGAGCACAGTTAAAAGTTATACTGCCAAGTGTGAGCTTATGACCATCATGGAAGAGCCCAGGAGCACATGACTTGACCAAAAGCAATTTTAATGACAATGCAATTTACACAGTCTCCTTCATGCAGGAGATAGAGCATTTCTACATCACTTTGAGCTGCAAAATCAGCCACTGTGCTTGCCTGTGTCCTGCTAAGCAGATGAGAAGCGGGAGCGGTGATTCACTGTGGTCACACAGAGGAGCTGCAGGAGCACTGGTCTATGGACAGACCTTGTGAACACCAGGATTTTTGACAACAAGCAGCCCTGCCTCCCTAACAGTCCACTACAACCCCCGAATCAGTGCTGAGACTCCTCAGCTCTGTCAGTAATTCCGAGCCAGCACATCTCAGTGACCTCAGGCTGACTCCCAACACCCTATGTCAGTTCTTACCCTGCACACAAACAAATGCAGAAACTAACTGGTGGCTACACAAAGCTGCCCCAGCTGCTGATCATCTCTCCCAGACTATAACCCCATGCTGCAGCGGGGTGCAGACATCAGTTCCCTGGGAATGGCTGGTGCAACACCACAAAGTGGCTGGGTTTACTGCCTATGCCACAGTAAGGCTTCATGCCTGCACAGACTGAAATCCATTTACCTGCTTTGGGTGTGTGTTGCTGGTTGAAGGAGGATGCTCAATCCTGTGCAGCTGCTCCTGTGCACATGTGGCTCGTTCAGTGGTGTCCATGCCCAGCACATTCTGCCACACTTCTGTCACCATGTCAAAAAACGAGGCCTGTCTGTTCAGCTCCCAGTTGTGGTAACAGGGGGGCACGGGGCTCTTTCGCTCACAGGGATTCCTTTCACTGAGGCACCTGCAGAGCAGTTCGTTCAGGCAGAAAACAAGGCTTTGTCCCTTTGACAAGGAGGAAAAAAAACAAACCACTGAGCTGTTGCAACACGAAAAACAATCCCTTGCTGACCACAGCAGGTAGAGTGACTTAAGAACATCATGGCTGGTAGCAGCTTCTTGGTGACAGAGCCTAAGGGAAGTCAGACGGGAACGTCAGAGCAAGCCAAGGTAGCCACCTGCTTCTGAGTCCACAAGAGATTTCAAATTCAAACCTCCAGCAGATGGACTTAGAGTTGGCTCATTTGTTCCTTTAATGTAAACAGCAAATGCTTTACCTCTTTCTTCTCATGATCAGTATTACACTTAAAAATGAATCCCACTTTCTCAACCACCTCTCATGTAACTAAGAAGCAGAGCCTACATACCACCCCACCATGGCCCTCTGCAAAGGTGCACACTTTTCCACAGGGTCATTGCAATATACTCCCAGAAAAATATTTTGAGGCAAAACCAGCTCAAAGGACCACTTGTGGACTCTTCAGGTATGGGAAGTGGTGCCAAGTTAAGTTAATCTAGAGAGAGACAACACTGAAGAAGGTGGAAAGGACCAGACTCACAAATAAAGTTTTATGTTGCTGAAGGACTTCCTGAGCTCCCACCCAGTTCCTGGATAACAGCAGGTCTTGGGCACATCTCAAAGACAAAGTTGCTGACAACTCCTCCTCCCCAGATATCAGAGCAAGCTCAGCAGCAGTTTTAAGGGATGTCACATCCCCCTTCTTTGACAACACTTTAACCGCATCATAGGGTGAGGAAGCCCCCAGATAACTGAAAAAGATAAAAGCAAAACAAATTGATTGTTACTAAAATAGTTTTTAAATTGTGTTGCAACACAGTATCACAAATATGCAAATGAAGATGATTGTGGATTTTCCACAGGTTCTCAGAGCTCTCACCACTTTTTCTTATCAAAGTTTACTATAGACATATGGTGAACAATCTGATGCAAAGCTACCAAGGGGAAGTCACACAGCCTTAAAGTCAGGGACTGAAATTTCTGGTGGTCTGCATACCACACATGGCTTGGATGAGCAATAAAACGAAACAGATTCAATAGACAAAGGTTATATGCAGCTGTTTGTCCCTACTGCATTTGTCTGGGTTTCATGCAAATCCTTTCACAACTGTGATTATCCACAAAAATGCCAGAACTGAAATCAGCATCAAGCAGAGGACACTACTCCAGCCAAAATATTTCAAGTGGTATTAGTAATTTTGGTAGTCACAAAGGATAAACACTCCAGTTGGAGCAGGATAACCCAATGACCAGGATATTAGATGAGGCTTCAAGAAACTCAAGATGAACTGCTGCACTGCATGTTTCCAGTGGAAAGGTTGGAAATCTCACATAGTCTTTTTGTAGACAACCTAATCTTAGTCTTGCTAGACTAGTTTTCAAAAACTTCCAGTAATGTCTGTGGAAAGAGATAGCTCTACTGTAATATGACATTTGGATCTTTTGCTCTGAACTGCTCTCTGGAGCTTCTTTTCCTACCTATATTAGAGGAAATTTAGTGAGATCAGGCTCAGAAAGCACCTTATACAACCAATGACTGGACCAGTTAACAGATTTCAACTGCTACAAACCCAAGAACTTTCTTTGTTGTAGGCATAGAACCAACTCTGTCTTCTCCCCAGTAACACTCACCATTTGGCAGCCATGGAATAATGACCATCTTTCTCTAGCAGAGCTGCCCAGCTGGTGTAGAGATCCTTCAGAATTGGATCTTCTGGACGCAGCCTGGCCTTAGCCATTACAATCGCTTCCCTAATGCACATAAGGGAAACCAGACAGAAAAGTTAATCTGTGTGCAAAGAGTGAACCAAAATGACAAATCCACCCCACAAGAAAACCAAGATAAACATAAATATACAGCAACCTGTAAAAATTGTTCACTTTCAGGAGCTCAATAGCCTCATAGACTTTATGGATGGACAGGAGATGGGAGGCAGCCTTCACATATTGCTCCTGGAAACACAGCTGCTTGGCAAAGGCTTCCACTGTCCAAACCCAGGCCTGGTATCCAGCTGTAAAAGAGAAGGCAACACCATTGGAGACAGTTTTATAACTGGAAGAATTCCTGTGGGATACCATCACTTGTTTCTTCAATATGTACCTCTTCTCTGCCCCAGAGTAGTTTCTTATTTCTTAACCATCCTAACACAAGTCAATGAAGTGGGGCAAAATTAGGCCTTGAACATGACTGCAGGACTTCACTGCCAGTAAAATAACTTACAAGGATATTTAAGCCAGCAGCAAGCTGTAAGGAATGCTAATCATATTACAAAGAACCAATTCTTGAGCTTCTGTCCAGAACCACCAGAATGAGGGGACCTTTGGCAGCCAGTTCCACCAGCTTATGTGATGCCAAGAGCAAACATACCCATGGGTGACATGGCTACGAGCTGGTCTGTCAGCTCCCCCCTCTCAGCAGCTGCCTGGAGAACACCCTTCAAGTCTCCTTTCCATAGCATGAGCTGCTGGAAGAGCTCTGCGTGCCCATTCTCCAAGTGGTGCTTTCCTGTTGGAAGCAAACACACTTCCCATCAGCATGAGTGCAACAGCATCATTTGTCACAGTAAAATAGCTTGGGAGAAGTGAAATAACTCAAGCTTAAGGTATGGCAGGTTTGCAACTGAAAGATGTAAAAACTATCTGGGAAAAAGATGTATCTTCTCACACAGAGCTGCATTCTTAATCCTAGACTGTAATCCACAGTAAAGAAAACTCAAGCATTTTTCCCAATTTATTTTCTACTTGAATACAAGTTAGAGTGGACACACTCTTTATGCCACTTACCTTCCATATCAATCATCTTGTGCAGAGAATCCCTGTCTGTGAACAGCCCCAAGTGGATGCAATCCTTGAGGTCAGGGGATACATCTTCATTATTATCTAAACCAGATAAGAAGAATGAATATTTAGGATTTAATACAAAACTGGGAACTGGAATGTGCCAAGTCACTGTACCACTCAACTGTTGGCAAGTACTTCTGTTTTCTACTTTCTTTCCTGTATAGCAGATTTAACAATTTGCTGGTCAACACTCAGTACTTAGATGTAAGTTTGATACCACAACTAGTCACACTCTTTGATAAAGGTGAGGATTTAAGAAAAATAATGTCCTGTGGTTGAAGTCAAGTCCCTGGACACTTATTCTGAGTACTTGAGAGCACCTACCCTCTCGGTATTTTAAGTTTTATACTGATACCTTTAGTTTTCAGACATGCAGCCAGCTTCAAGCAGTCCTGATGCAATTCATCTTTTGATCTGTGATCCATTAATGTGCTGAAGGGCAGAATAGAACGAGGCTTCTTCTTCTTTAGAGAGGCATCAGGAGCTGAAAGATCAGACACATTTTAGTCACTGCTGCTGCAGTTACAGCAGAGCTCCTCAACATATTTTAAAAGCACCCTCTTCTTTCTCTGGCATTTATTTGGTGTCACATTAAGAAGAGAAGCTCCAGCCAAACAAGTCCAGAATGGGGAACTCTGCCTTGATACAGGACGGTAAAAAATCCCTGAAACATACTAACCTGGCTTCTCTTTAGGTGGATCCTTTTTCACGGGAGCAGCTTTCTGGGTCACAAAAGGCTTTGGTGAGCTGAATGAAGAATAATCACATGCAGATGAAGATGTATCCCTGGACACTGTGGAGCCAAGTGATTTAAAAAAGGAAAAGCAATGAATGGAAATGCACACAGAATAATTCACATATTCACATTCTGGTACACTAATTTTGAAACATACAGAAACCAAGCTTTGCTTTGCCGTAGAACTTAACAGCTTTTTAGGGAAAGGAAACATCAAGAAAACAGAGAACTGTCAGAAGGCTAAATGAGATGTCAAAAGACACCAATGAAGATGCACCAGTATTATAAGATTTATCACTGCTGATCAAAAATGACACTGTTTCAAGCCAAACATGGTAACTGTTCATGAGGCCAGAATCTTGTTATCTAAAGACAACTAGCCCCAAACTAGTTTGGGAAATTACAAAAGGCATTCCAGAGCCTTTTTCCTTCAAGTGGACAATTTCAATAAAACCATACAATGAGAAAATCTGCATGAAAATTAAACTTGGTGATGCTCTGAGGGCTGAACAGTCTGGAAACATTGAACTAAGATGATTTGATTATTACCAGTCACAGAGACTTTATCAGCCAACTCTGCCTCCTGAGCTTCTTTTTCTCCTTCATGGTCTGACACTCCATTTTCCTCCAGCAACATTTCCTTCATGCTGTCATCTCCATTCATGGCATCATTTGCATCCTGCTTGCCTGGACTCTTGCCTGTTGGCTTTTTCTTCTTCTTGGCTTTGACTTTTGGCTGCATACTTCTTTTCTTCTCTAATTCTACACTCTTTTTGCCTGTAAAAGGTGGCAATTTTAGTGAATTAGCTGCCTGTATCTCAAGATCAACACTTTCCAAGTAAGGATAAAACTCAATGTAAACCTAGACACAGTTTATTCCTGAAGAGGAAGCAGATTTGGAATTCAGCACAAGAACTTGCATAATTTCAACAAGGCAACCCTCCATTTCTTAGCTCCAACATCACCTTCAGGAAAGGTCTTCTGTTTGAATACACTCACCCTGAGGAGGCCGTGTATGTTCCTGCCTGGAGATGTGCCACTTGTGAACAGAAAAATCATCTGCTCCTGTATAAACACAATCTGAATCCACTGGTGACCACTGGACACTCAGCAGGCGGCCCTGGTGCCCTCGGTAGTTGCAGAGTGGCTCTTCCTTCATCACATCCCACACCTTGGCAACAAGACAGAAATCCACTTACTCAGAAAGTCTCTTCTTCACCTAATACTCTGCATTTTCTCATGATGTGCACATGCAGGAACTTCTCTATTGGGATTTTGCAGGGGTATTTCAAATACCAACACGCAAATGGAGAAAATGTAGGGCTTCCTTTGCTTGCACTGATACAGCTGCACAATGTCTTCCTTTTCTAAGGATCTGAAAGTGCTAATACGAAAACCTTAATGACTGGACTTAAAAATCAATTCACAAATCACAAAGTAATCTGGATATCAGGTATCCAGAACCAGCAGATGGTTACCAAAGGTAAATTTGCAGTACTTCAAAAGTTTATGTCACAAAAACAAGTTTTGCTCTTTAGTCAGCTGTGGAATGGATGATTTGAAATACAATTCTGAGATGCTTTGGACAATACCTGTGCAGTGCCATCATAGCAAGCAGACACCAATCTCCCCTCATGGTGGGGGCTCCAAGAAAGACTTGTGATTTTAGCTGTGTGCCCAGCCAGAGTTCGAAAAGGCTCTGTTATTGTCAAAGGACTTTCTGAAGAGTTCTCTGAAAGAAAAAAGAAAATTATTAAGTATGGCCAGAAAGACAAAAACAGAAATAAACAAAAAAAAAAAATATGCCAAGACTTGGAATATAATCTGCAAACTGTTACCTACAACATTCTTCAGATTATGCACATAAATGGTGGCATTGATGGAGCCTGAAGCTATCAGGTAACTCAGCTCTGGCTGGGTCCCGTGCTCATGGTGCCAACGAATGGCATTGATCAGCTTGTGATGCTGCTGGATAGTGCAGAGCAGCTTCAAGTTTGGTGCCTGAAATATTTCAATTGAGCTGAAATATAAGAACAACAGTGTAAGAATTCCAGTAGTTGGAGAAAATGGGAAAACTTTTTTGTTATCTTGCATGAGCAGAATTGGAGCACGTGAATTAAGAGTCACTGAGTTTGTGCTTTCTGGATTCAACTCAAACCCAGCAAAAGTGCATTTCAACCATGAGTGGATCCTTGAAAAAGAATTTAATGTGATAATGAGGATCCTCCATGCCAAGAGCAGGTACAACAAATAACAGCAGGGAATGCTGAATTATGATGATTCAAACACATCAGCAGTGGAAGAACAGATACAAACCAGGGCAACAAAAAGTGCTTTTGCTTCACCACAGTGACTCCAGTCAAGATCAGCACAGACACCACCTTAACCTACAAATGGAACATACCCATCCTCATTGCCAAGAGCCAGGAGTTTGCCATCTGGTTTCCAGCTGATCTCTGTACGTGCAGGCAGCTTGTGCTGCAGAAAGAAGACACAATTATTGCCAAAACCTCTTAAATCTCTCTCATATACATTCAACAGAACAAGGCTGGCAACTGGACAGAGCTGCAATTAGTCTGCAAAATGGAAATCATAGAAGTGTCCATTGCTTTTGTAACAGTGACATAAACCTGAGCAATTAAGACTGAAAGAACTGATGCAAGAACCAATGATTGTTTCTATCAGTTCTGGGAAATATTTTGAAGTTTTGTCTGGATTCCAGTAGGACCTGGATGTTTCATCTCCTTACACTCCTTGGAAAGCACCAGACATTGCAACCAAATTCTATCGCATTTCAAAAGAAACCAAAGTTTACTTGTAATTATCCCTATTCATTCTAATTCAGACAAAAAGTACTTACAATTTACAATTTAGATGCCTAAATATGATCATTTCAATGCCTGTAACATTACTCTCTTAACTCCCAACGAGTCTTCACTCAAGAAAGAAGCCAAAACCCAGCTGATACAAATCAATACCCTTTGACTAACTTCAACTGACTTAAAAGAACTGAAGATCCAACCCACTCCACTTATTTTATACTTTCAACTAGGAAATGACTGATCACACTTGAGAAGATACTCAGTGATCACCAACCACTCTGCACTGGCTGCAGTATAAATGGAAACAGCCTCCTGCAAAATCATAATTGTTTTTAATGAAAAATTTGTCTTAAAAGGTTCATGGTTGAAGCAAGGGAACTAAAGGAATTGAGGTAAATAACTTATGCATGCCCACGATGTGGTGAAAGCTAGGACATGATTCAGGTTATCACTTCAAGTGCTTTGGAGCTGGAAAGCTCTGTATGAACCTACTACTTTAAGCAGCCACACACAGCTTTAAAACCAAACTCTATCCTCCAATTTACCTTTCCCAGTTAAGCAAATTATAGTGTAGAAAATTAAGCAACTGATGCCAGAAAAAGATGTGCCATGTTGACACTGGGAGAAAAAAAATACCAACCACCCTCTTCAGACACAAATATATGAACTGTTTAAATAGTTTGAGTCAGCTAGTGTCTCTGAAGTTCATCTGTGGAGACTGAGGGGTTCAAGTTTTTTGTTATAGACATCACAAAGGCAAAATCAGAAACTTACAACTACAAGGCCATGGTAACTCTGGCATGGTTACTATGAATCCATAAAACCCCCTCAAATTCATACTCACTTTGATTGAATTGGTGTCTCGGATGACTTTGTTGATGTCATTTGCTTCTCCATTAAGCTTCCAGGGATTGTGTTGAAAAACAATTCCTTCTCCAGCACAACTGTACAAAGTTACAGAGGGCTGTTCACTTTCTTCTCCTATCCAACAGAGAAAAAGAGCTAATTATACTCTGTTCTTCATCAGTCTTCACAGAACTAATCCCTCCCACTATAAATCAAAACATTATTTCAAAAAGCAATATACATCCTTCTGTGTGTGTGTGTGTGTATATATATATATACATATACACAATTCACAGCTTTAAAAAGCAGTATCCATCTGGCCTGCAGTCCAGCAGCAGGAAATTCTCACAGTACAACCCTCTGAAAGGAGCTCTCATTTCTACCAACAGATCCCTCATAGCACAATCACTGCAAACACTAAAATTTCCTTTAAATTTTGGTCCTTAAAAGAAAAAAAAATCCAAGTTGTGTGAGAAGAGCTGAAGTTCAAATGGCAGAAACTCTGGAAGGCGTATTTGATTTGATACAATTGCTGCAGGAAGCCTGTGAAGTTCCTGGTCTGTACCACCCTGAAGCAAGCCCAGAGGTGTGGAGCACTACTCTCACCTATTTCCTGAAGGTACCAGAATTCACAAACTACAGGAGTTTGTACCCTTGCAAAACTGTTACGAGTTCCTCAAGCAGAACACATTCTTAGCTGCTCTAAAGGATTGCCACCAAGCAAATGGGGCTCCTTCTCCAAAGAAGGGAGGGAATAGCAGCTTCATGGCATCCCTGTGCTCTGCATGGGCGTTTTATTTTGCCACAAGGTGTTGGAAGACTCACCAGAAGTCAGAGGAGGAGTTGGAGGCCCCCAGGCTAATGTGTACACAGTCTTCTTGTGGTAAGTACTGGAGATCTGAGGTGGCTTATTCTTAGCACTGGGCAGGAAGATAAGGAAGCAGGGGCAGTCACATTTCACCAAATAGAAATTAAAAAAAGATAGAATCAAAGCAACATACTTGAGACACCAGGTGCTTTAATATTCTAAAGCCATGGCTCAACCAAGCTTTCTTTAAAATCTGCTGTAGGACACTACTAAAATTGTAACCCAATTGTGCTGGTGACCTTCTCCTCCTTGCTGCTCCTCCTTCCCTGAAAATGTCTTTCTGGATAAAGTCTTCCTGAACTGATGTCCTCCCACAGGTGATCTCGGGTCATGCAATTTTAACTTATGGCAAGTTTACCACAGAAGCTCAGATATAATGCAGATGAAAAAATCCAACTGCTCGACTAATTTTAATTAAATCCTACTCATCTAACAGCAAAGGTATCTCTCAGGAAAGACCACACCACACCCCTGTATGGTAACACACCAGCAGGATCTGACACTAATGAATTTGAAAGCTGCTTTTTTACCTGCTGGACAAGGTGTCAAATATGCCAACTTTTCCATCGTCTGTTCCAAAAGCCAAGGAGCCTTCCTTAGTTGGATGCCAGGATAACTGTGAGAAAAACAGAAAGAGACACATAATGGCCTAAGTTACACTTTATTGCTAAACAATAAACAAAAGGAAAATGCAGAAACTGATGAAGAAGGACCATGCCCTATACCCACCCTTCCAACCACAGCCACTTGATTTGATCACTCTGCTCTGAGTATCAAAGGCTCTCCCCCTTCCATTTTTGATAGGATAAGATGAAAGGGACTAAAATCATTAAAATGCTATTTAATACCTACATTACAAAACAGAAATAGCTACCAGCTCTTTTACCAGGCAGTAACTTTTGACCAACCACTGGTTAAACCCCAGCTGAAGAGACCTGTGTTGGTTGTACTGGTTTTTGTATCTGTCAAACTTCCTAGCACAGCAAGGGTAACCACGGATGAAGCAAGGAAGAATCATGGAGGATAAAAGTGAAAAAGTAACATAACAGCCAGCTGGACTTCAGCTTATTTCCACTAGATGTAAATGCAAGCTTCGAGGATTGTAAATAGGTCTAAAAATTTGTTGCCAGATTCTAAAATGTATTGTATACAGAAAGAATTGAGTATAAAATGAACAACTTGGCTTTATCTCGTTTTCGTTGGGAAAAACCTTCAGAGTGAGAAAAACATACTTGAAAAAAATTCATTGAAAAGAAGAGATAAGGGGGAAAAAACAGGAATCCAAAGCACACTTACTGCTGTAACCTTAGACTTTATGCTTTGCCAGAAGGTTTTGACATCATAAATATTGTTCATGGACAAAGTATTCCACACGCGGATCATGCTGTCTCCAACCCCGATGGCAAGACAGCCTGTGTCCACAGGGGAGAAAGCAAGGCTGTAGACAAATCCTCCAAGGGAGGGCATGGTCCAGCTGCAATCCAGAGTTGACAGATCCCAGCATTTCACCTGAAGAATATTTAAGGAGCAAGGAGTGGTCAAATACAGTGACTGATAGGACAAGAAAGAACAAAGCAGAAGTGCAATGAAGAATCAAAAGGTCGAATGCAAGGCTTGACAGGATGTGATCCCAGAGGATTCCACGTCACAGACAGGGCTGCAGTAGCTGCAAGACTGGAATGGACACAATGAATACATTTTACTAAGTTGCTCTTCCAATTTCAGAACAGGAGACACTCTGCTGCCTGTAAAACCCCAAAGATTGCAAAAAAACCCCATAAAAAAATAGATGCATTACTTTGTACAATTAAATGATTTTAAGAAGGAAAACCAGGCCTTTTAAAAGGGAAACATAGAGGAAATGAAGTGGAAAACACCTTTCATTAAACCGTACTATGCAAGTCCAGAGCATCATAAACATTCATTCCACCATGGTAAGAGGTTGAGCTTATAAACTAACAGAAACATACACAACCTGTGCTCAGAACAAATGTTATAAATTGCTGCAATTAACCCACTTCAAGAGAAAAACTGTGGCCCTAAAAGGGTTACTCTCACTCCCTCAAACTGCATAGTACAGGCATTTCTATGTTAATTTTTAAATGGTTCTTACATCTCTGTCCATTGAAATGGAAAAAAGGAGCTCTTTGTCTTGGTGCTTCACAGAACTGAGATTGAACACAATTCGGGAGTGGTTTTGTCCTTCTGAAGATCCCAGAAGAGTCCATTTGCGTTTGCCAGGCTGGGTCAAATTCCAAAGGAGCAGTTCTCCTCTGCAAAATTGAAATTTATTTAGATTCTTCACTTCAGAAGAACAACACAGGCTCTTTACAGACTATATCACAAATACCCTACAAGTCAGGAGTAACAGAGCTCTGCAGACATCCAATGCCTGTACAAAGCTACACACACAAACACCACCTGAAAACTGACATTTTTTCCCAGTAGATGGGCATAAACCACAATTAGTGCTATTAGCAGTCAATACTCAGTCAGATTCTTGGACAAATTATGGGACAAACAGTAACTTTCTCAAAGTCTGAACTCTTGGCCTGTTTTCTGCTCTTACACTGGAAAGGAAGGAGTTGTCTTCTATTCAGTACTTCCTTCAGTATCAACAAACGAATGCAGCTGCTGCTGGTCCCCAGGCTGCTGAGTGGCCCACTTACCCAAAGCCACTGGACACAATCTCAGTGGGATGGCCAGGAGGCCAGTGCACAGTCAGCCAAATGCGCTCCTTGACCGCCGGATCCACAGCTCCACCTCTCCTCTTGGTGGGTGGCAGCTTCAGAGTCATCACACCTGCAGAACCAAGAGGGATCACTGGACCTGACACATCAAAAATCTCACACAGACAGAGGAGTTCTGTGAATCTGCAGCTTGAAGTACATTCCCCATGCTTTAAGCACACCAAGGCTGCAGTTCAAGAGCTGTTCCACACCTTGTTACTGTTTATATCTTACTTACTCCTGCCTCTGGTACAGCTCCATATTCGTATGGTTTGATCCTTGCTTCCAGAGGCCAGGTAACAACCTTTCTTCGTGGCTGTGTCCTGTGTCAGCTCCCCATTTGGAACCTTGCCTTCCTCTGAAGGAGCTGCTGAATACCATTGAAATCATGTTATTATGCTTTCAAATTCAAAGCTTTATAAAAATGAGCTGAATATTACCTTGATTTGTATCAGAACGTATTTTCTGATATTGAACTTATCAGTTGCTTAGCTACTTACTAGCCTTCTGTAAGGAATTCAGTCCTCTGGAAGGACATTTACATGAACTAAAAACTACTCCACAAACTGTTAATCATGTCTACATACCCTGGAGCTCATCCTGCCAAGCAGGTAACCTTTCTTCCCCAGGCACAGGGCACCAGGCCAGGCAATGTATTTCATCCTCGTGGCCTCTCAGCCGGTGCACAACTTCTCTCTTCCTGCTGATATCAATTACAACCACCATGCCATCCTTGTAGCTGAAAGCAGAGATTTAAACAAATGAAGAGATTCTTGGATGCTTGTGGAATAATATCTGAGGTGATTTACAAGCTCTTTCCAGGTCACTATCACCCTATCACAGAGAAGACAACCCGTACCATTACACTGTTACAGAGTGCTTTGCCTATGCAGGTTTACCACATCTAGATGTTATTTCTAATTTGTTTTACTCCTAAAGTAAAAGAACAGCCACCAAGACCTCTTAAAGTTAGTCTTTCAACCATGTAGCAAAACCTCCCAATAAATTCTTGCAGAAGAAGAGTGGAAAACAAAACATAACGAATATTTACTAATGAGCATTTACCCAATGGCCACCAGGTTTTCATGATGAGGAGAACAGGTGAGGCAGAAAACTGTCCGAGGCTCTGGGAAGAACTGCTGGCTGTCATTTCTGTTGTGCCAGTAACAAACAATGACACCTTTCTCATCACCAGACACAATCAGATCTTTCACAAGAGGTGACCAATGCAGCGCCGAGATTGCATTCTGAAAAAAAGGATTGAAAACGTTTAAAGCTGGCTTACTACTATCTAGCCTAGGATAACAGGCAGAAAATAATCTGTGAGCACTCCCCAGCACCAGTTCTGTTTGTTCCTGAGTTCTTTTAGGATGGATGTAGCTGCTGATGGGGAATCCTGAGCCACAGGAACTTCTTCAAATATACATTCAGTCTGTCCTGTGGGCAACAGTAACTTGCTGAGATCATTTTAAGCGAGCTGGCTTAGGCGGCAATGAGTCCAAAGCACGAGCACGCTGGTTCACTGCGGCTTTGATGGTAACCAGCAGCTCATTAAGGTGATGCAACAGCGCTGCAGGCTAAGAACAAAGAGCCGGCCAGCAAAATCCAACGGATTTAATTCCACCGGGCTTGAAATTCACTTTCGGGCAAAGCAGCCTCACCGTGCTTTGAGTGCGAGCTCTAATACACCGCACCCCCGCCCGCGAGTGCCCCGCTCTGCCTCTGCCTCGCCGTGCCCGGCTGTACCTGGTGCAGGCTGTACTCCAGCACCGGCGACAGCGTCCCGGTGTCCCAGATTTTGACGCTTCCGTCGTCGGAGCTGCTGGCGCAGAGGCTGCTCTGCCCGGGGCAGGGGCAAAAGGCGAACCCGGAGATCCTGTCCGTGTGCTCGATGAGCTCCCCTGCAGCGACAGCGAGAAATCGTCACGGGACACCCGGAGCCTTCCCATACCTCCCGGATCCCAAAATCCCGGGGCTCCCGCCGCCGCCTCCCATGTGCCCTCCCTGGGCTCCCGGTGGCGGGGAGGCCCCACGTCCCCGCTGTACAGCGCGGGGGACAGGGACGCGAGGGAAGGTTGTGACGGTACCGTAAAACGCGGGCGCGGCGGCGGCGACATCCAGAAGGCAGACGCGGTGCCTCGCCGCGAAGCCGAAGAGGCGGCCGTCGCTGCTGGCGTCGCTGCAGCGGCTGCTGTACCAGTTGGGGGAGGCGGGCAGTGCCCGCACCCCCATCCCCGTTCCCGTCCCCGTTCCCGTCCCCGTTCCGCTCCCCGCCGCCATCGCCCCGGGTCCCCCCGCGCCGCCCCACGTGCCCCGGGCGTTGCCGCCGAGCGCCGCGCACGCCGCCGCAAACTGTCGCAAACCGCGCCCCGGTCCGTGCTCCCGCCCGGGGCTCTGCCGCAAAGCGAGGCCGGGAAGATGGCGGCGCGCTGGGCGCTGGGCGCGGGTGAGGCTGAGGGGACGCGGCTCTGGTTTGGGGGGTCTCGCTTGAGAGGAGGCCACCGAATTGATCGGAGGGAGGGAGCAGCTCACTTATGAGGAAAGGCTGGGAGAATTGGGATTGTTCAGCCTGGAGAAGAGAAGCTTCAACGACCAAGTTGTAGCCTTCCAATGCCTGAAGGGAGCCTACAGGAAAGACGGGAAGAGACTATTTACAAGGATCTGGAGTGACAGGACAAGGGGGGATGGCTTCAAACTGACAGAGAGTAGGTTTGGATTAGATATTACGAAAAAATTGTTCCCTGTGACGGAGGTGAGGCCCTGGCATAGGGTGCCCAGAGCAGCTGTGGCTGCCCCATCCCTGGAAGTGTCCAAGGCCAGGCTGGATGGGGCTTGGAGCAACCTGGGATAGAGGAATGTGTCCCTGCCCATGGCAGGGCGTGGGACTAGATGTTCTTCAAGGTCCCTTCCGGCCCAAACCATTCAGTGATTTTATGGTTCTGTTCATGCCTCGTTCACTGTTCCTTCTCTTCAGGAGCTGCCTGGGCGCGGGGTCTCCTCAGCTGGGCACGACCAGAGAGGTGAGTCTAGCTTTGTCACCCATCCCTCGCTGCCCTGGGCAGTGGGACAGGCACTGCCCTGCTCAGGGGTACCTGGGGCTGGGTGCCTGGTGTTGCCTGGTTTGGCCTTCTCACCCAGCCCTGGAGCTGGGAACAGGTAACCCTCTGTCCCTGTGGTGTCCTTCTGTGTATTTAGAGCTTGTGCCATGATGGAAGCGTCTCTCTCCTCACTTCTTTCTGTTGGACATCCATATTTTCTCTGACTTTATGGTTCGGGTCACAGTAATGTGGTACCTGTGCTGTCCCCAGTCACTGCTTTTCTTAGTTGCTGAAGTTTCCCCTCTTTCTGGAGGAATCACATAGTTGTGCTGTAGGTGCACTGGTACTGCCAGCTGTATCCCTGCAAATATCTGAAAAAAGTATTCCATGACATTGAAATATGTGTGTTATGCTAATCTCTGCTTTTAGGATGTGAACAATGGTGTACAATGCCCTTTTGAAATCAGCATGCTCTGTTTGCCTGTCATTTTTAAGATGCTTTGCACGGGTTGGCCACACACACAAAGACGTTCAAGGCTTAGTAAAACCCACAGTATTTGGTCTTGAACTCATCTGTTTGTTGTAGTCAGGAGTGGCTGCCCAGTGCTGCTTTATCCAGGCAGCAGGGGGCAAAATGCAGCTTGGTTTTTCAGAATCTGAGGTGAGCAAAATGCCTGAAAACCAGTTTTTGCTATTAGCTGTCTGGTTTTTGTATTGAGTTGATTGTGTTTTGGAAGTACTTTAGAACACCTCTCCTTTCAAATTTCACAATGTTTATTGACCTCTGATGCTCTGAGATACTCAGCCCCTTGAAAAGCTAGAAGTTTTGACTGCTAAAGATGTTGTTGGTAAAAGTTAAGTATGGAAAGTACCTTGGAAAAGTTATAAATGGTTTGTGTCAGTCCTGAGCCCCATGAGAACATCAGAACAGAGGTGGCTGTGACTTTGTGTGGCAATCTGAGGACACTTAATGTGGAATCTCATTATATGCCAGTGTTCATAGCTTGCTTTAGGAAGCCTGAAGCTTTTTGTTGAATTAAAAAGGCCTTTCAGCATAAACTATAAAGGACTTTAACAATTTCATTTTGTGAGTAGGCAAATGTGTCAGTTCTTTATCAAGACAGCAAATTCACAATTTTCCAGATAGGCTGGGCAGGGACAAAGAACTCTTGTGTTCAGCAGCTGAGGCTGTGGTCTTGTCTTGCAGGTGGCTGGCATCTGGTAGCCTTTTTCCTCTGTCATGCATCCACACAAGCACATCTCTGCAGAAAATTGGGAAGTGGGAGAAAAAGAACAGGATTGTTTACCCTCCACAGCTGCCTGGAGAGCCTCGCAGACCAGCTGTAAGGATCCACCTGTGAATGGCCTTACCTGTGAATGTTTGGCAATTTCTGAACAGACTGTCACTGTCTGCACAGGGTGACTGCACAAGGCACTAGTTTGAAAGCTTATTTGCTCATTATTCAGGATTTTATTCAGTTTGGCTGTATTGTAGAAGTTAATATCACTTCGAATGTGTTCCATCTCTAAATTATATTGGAGCCTTGTGTGGTTCAAGCTGTAAGGGGCCCATCCTCTGTAGAAGTCTCTGAACTACAAGGAGGTAGAATTTGTACTGTCAAACAACTGATATTTTGGAATTCCATTGTTATAATTTTTCTTCATTGGGAATTAATGTGTTGTGGCTTCTGTTAGACACACTGCTCAGCAAAGTAAAAGTATTTACATCTCAAAAGGAAAGGGTTTTTTAAGGCATGTATTTTGTGGGCCATGGGCATTTAGTAATTTTTCCTGTGAACATTATGGCCTGGGACATAAAAATCCCTGCTGTGGACTGTGCTGACTGATGCAGTGTGTGTGAAAATGCAGCTATTGACAGACTCGTTTATTAAATCAGTGTTTTACCTGTTCATAGAGTGCCATCTCTTTCAAACTTGTATTGATGTTAGATTCTACTAGCTGGTGTTGGTCCCTGTTAGTAATAATGTTAAATGGGTCTGTGGAGGCAGCTTTTTGTGCCAATCAAACTTGAAACCCCCTTCACTTCTGAAGAGCTAATTAAGTTCATTCTGGTAATATTGTTTATTTGCTCTGCCAGTAGGTTGAGTTGACAGCAGGGTAATATTTTTAAGGCTGAATGGGCATGTCAGTCTTTGCTTCTAAAGGTGGAGAGGATGAGAGGAAAAGATGGTGAAAAACCTTCTGATTATCCTTTTCAGGGACTTCTGCTTATAAACGAAGTGTCATAAGATTGTATTAAAATCTCCTGTGTGCCAGCACCTTTTTTTAGTGCTTTTAGTTTCAAATGTCAAAGCTATGCTTGATATGCTGTTCTCATAGTAGGCAGAGCCATGCCTTTTTATTCCTAGTAAGAACATAGATTGTGGATCAGACATGGATGCTCCATTCTGTTTTCACAGCAAAATTATTCATCCTTTCACTTTTTATTTTTTTGCCCCTAGGAAATATATCACTGTCGGAGGGAAATAAAATACAGCAAAGATAAGATGTGGTATCTGGCAAAACTGGTAAGCCAAGAGTACTTTGTACTGGGCTTGTTAGAATGCAAAATTTAATTACTGTATTTGTCTTAACAGCCTCATTCAATCACAGTTTAATCAATGTCTTTATAACAGAGTCCTGGGGATGAGCATGGATCTGGGCAGGGAATGGCTGTGGTTTGGTTTAGCTGTAAGATATTACACTGAAGAAATGGTAGTTAAGGAAACTACAGTATTTTTGCTTTTATAATAGCAGTATAATTTAAGGAATGTCTTCTGAATAAGAGAAAGGAAATATTTGTAATTGCAGAAGTTAATTTTAACACTTTGATTGCAGATAAAAGGAATGTCCATTGATCAGGCTCTCGCTCAGTTGGAATTCAGTGACAAAAAGGGAGCAAAGGTGATCAAAGAGGTAAGTAGAAGTATTTTTTAACACTCCTGGTTTCCAGAAAACTTTAAAATCAATACCTGTCACCAGAAGTTTGGAGGTGTTTCTACTTCTGTGGGGTTTTATGTTTCAAGTAAGCCTGTTGGGAGCACATTCTAGCAACATATTTTCATTGCAATCATGTACTGTTGTGGCTTATGAATATGTTGGGCTCACTTGTGCTGGCTGTTTTAATTTGTCATGATGAGAAATTCCATGTGGGTGTCCTGTCTAGCAGTGCTTGGTGTTAAGTTCATGGTAAATGGTGCAGAATCCTGGTCACTAATGGCTGCTACATCTGTATGCTTTGGTTCTTAAACTGTGTGAGATGAAGGATATTGTTAAGGAGGCTGCTGAGTTCTCTAAAGGCACAAAAGCTTTGAATACAGTAGTTTGGATTCTCAAATTACTCATTTTCTTGGCTGAAGCGTTGATTTCTGACAGTCATGGCAAAGAGGTGTCCTGTATTAGCTGAAAATATTGAATGGACCAAGTTCATTTTGCCCACCTTGGAATTTATTTCTAGTCTGATGTCTAATTACACAAAGGTCCATGGATGGAAGGCTGACTAATGCTGGTGGAAACCATCTCCCCAAAAATGTAATAGAATTGTCCTGAGGCTTTTTCATTCTATGCAAGGAACATCTTACCTAAAAGATGTTTGTCTTTTTATCTCTATGAAATACTTTTTCTATCACTTACTTAAACTTTCAATTGCTTCCATGTTATCTAGAGATAAGAAATACCATTGCTTAAATTCCTCCTCAGTATTTCTATTTCTTTTCTTTTTGTTACAGGTTCTACTAGAAGCACAGGAAATGGCTGTAAGAAAGCACAATGTGGAATTCAAATCAAATTTACATATAGGTACATTTTTAAAATTTAGTACATTAGAAAAATGTCATCCTACTCTATCCTACCCTATGAAAATGTTTTATATTTAATAAAGTTTTGATGCTTCAAATCACCAGAAGTGAATAGAGGACAGTTTCTGCTAAACTTTACCAAAATGTGAAAGGCACATGTTTGCAGCATTTTTAAGATGGAGAGCAGAATTTCTGCTCCCTATCGAACATAAGGTCCTGAAGAGGAAGATGCTTGCCATGAATATGAAAGACCAGCAAGAAGCAAACTGTTTCTAGTTTTTAATGTTGCCAGTCAGAGATGCTGGGAGCTTTGTCTGTGGCTGGTACAATTAGATTTGCAGGATCAAAGGTAAACTTCCATCAGAAACAGTATAAAAGTAAATGGGTATTGACTGTAAACTTATTAATAAAAAGACTTTGCTATAGATGATTTGCAGGATAAGCTTGTAACTAAAGCACTTTTTAATCTAGAAAAATATTATAGAAGTGTTTCCTCATAGGTGTTTTTAGGACCGAGAAAAACATACTCATTTTGTCTAATATGGTATAAATTTTACCAAACTGACCTCATAAGCTAAAAGTCACCTGGACGGTAAAGCAGATTTGATTAGAATTCTTTGGAGCCTTCCAGGCCTCTGCCACAAGAAGACTGAGATGCTAGTGCAGGACTGGATGTGCAGATAATGAAAATACCTGTGATAAATGCAATAAAGGGAGAAAGGAGGGAAAATGAAGTCTGTAAGACTTCACAGGAATTCATGAGACAAACTACTGAAAGGCAATGAAATGAATACCACCTTCAGAAGAGCTGTATAATCTAGTAAATGCTCAGTGTGATTTGTCCTTCCCCACATATTTATCTTGGTGTGCTTGCTTTCTAAATTCACCTTTTTGGTGCTCCTGAAGAGCGTTAAGTGCAGCTCACGGGTTTCTCTGTAGCAGTGATCTGCTAAATGTAACAGAAGAAAGATGGAGGGGAGAATCCTGAGTAGAATTAACTTTCTAGAAGCAGCCATGAAAAATACACTGGCAAGACAGGTGTTTTATTGCAGCTGTGGCAGTTTGTTCTTGACTGAATAATCTTCTCTCCCCTCTCCTTTTCACTTCAGCGGAGTCGCTGACGGGCAGAGGCCGCTACGTGAAGCGGGTGCGGTGCCACGGCAAGGGCATGTTTGGCATCATGAAAATCAGCAGGTGCCACTACTTTGTGAAGCTGGTGGAAGGTCCTCCTCCTCCCCCAGAGCCACCAAGGACTGGCTTTGACCAAGCAAAGGAATATGTGCAGCAGCTGCGAAACAGAACTCTTGTTCATACACTGTGACACACTCTTGTGGCTGTATAGGTATCTCTGGTTGGGCAATGTAATTGTGTAAAAGAATGATTAAAATCATGGTTTAGTCATATCTTTGGTGCTGCTGGAGCTGGATGATGTGAGAACAATCATAGGGTTTTTTCTTATTTGTGAAGTCGTGGGTATGGAAAAATCTTGGAGCTGCAGCTGTTACTTTTTCTGAGGTACTTGGACCACATTATTCAAGCTCGACCCTGGACTGCCAAATCTAGAAAATATGGTACTGTGATAAAGCTTGGTGTCTCTGTTATGTATGGTGGGTCTTTTATTGTAAAACTGTGTGCTTGACAGTCATGTTGCAAGATCAAGCCTCAAACTAAAATTTGACGTCTTAAAGTAGTTTACAGCATTTGGAAAAAAACAAGTAACAGTGGGCAAAACCAAGTAATAATATTTCAGAATTTTAGACATCAATTTTTGGTTTATCTGGGCTATAACAGCCTTTGTTGTGCATCTTGGACATTGTGTCTGGGAGTGGAAAATAAAAGAAATCCGTGGAAGTTCAGGCTTTGGGAGTCAGTAGGTGGCAATGTTTAGTTTGTCAGAGAGGAAGTGGCAGTGAAAACTTCCAGCATGGTCAAACCGTTTTGGATTTTGCCCTTGGCATTAATAATCTGATATGGGCATGGAGTTCAGGCTGTTCTCTCTGGAAACTCAGTGTGGGTAACAGGCAAATTATGGAGAAAAGCTTGTTTTGGTGAAGAGTGAACTAATTCTGCATTGTCTGGAAACAAATTGCTTTTTTAGCATTGAGGAAAGTAAAACACTCCATGGATTGAATATGGAATTGCTTGTTGCATATACAAATCAGGCTTTCTGTTCTCTGAAAACATTTTTATCATTACTTCTTTGAAGAGAAAAAGACTGAGGTTGATAGGGGGAATCTCATTTCACCCAGTCAAATTTTCAAATCCAGATGGCCAGAGTTGATGAACATCAGCATAAAAAGTGAATGGGCAACTGCTTGTCAATGCAAATGTCTGATATTTAGACCTTTCTTTTCCATTCTGGGAACATTAGAGTGGGAGATAGATTGTTTACCTCATTTGGGTCTTTCTGCCACGCCAACTCATGGTAGCTTTTCTTACATGTGTTTACTTTGATCAGTACTTGGATGATGGCAAAGGGACAGTTCCTATAAGGAAACAAATTATTTTTATTGTCTTAAAAAATGTTGGTACAGAGTGATTTCTTTTGGCTACCAAAGAAAGGGTCTTATGATGTTGAAGATTATGAGGGGATGGTGAAGTTACACAACAAGCATGATGAGAGCTCAGTACCATTAATGGGGGTGTATTTGCAGTCTGGTTTTCTGCAGTGCACTTTCAAACACATTTCTTGCTGTAAAGCCACGATTTAGTAACTTGCCTGAAAGGTGTGTTCTGATAAAACTCTCTATCTCTGTAGTCCCTGATGTGTGTTTGAAGAACTGTTTCTGTTGTACTGTGATAAACAGCTGTGCTGGGCTCTGCCAGCTGCCCTTAAACTCCTCTCTGTCAGAGTGAATCTCTTACAAGTTGTAGCAAACTTGAATTGCTCATAATCTTTTTGGGGATCAGTGATCTGGGAGAAGACTAAAGAATTGCAAAATAATCCAAGTTTAATAAGCACTCACATATATTATGCTTAGAAACATCTAAATATCTAAAACCTGGTTTCTAGGAATTTTATTCCAGTACCTATTTCTCCTGCATGCTGTAGATTTTGCTTCAGGTCTTTTCTGGACCTCCAGAGAAGGCTGTGTCCTTAGAGATATCATTACTCTGGTTATGAATCTGCAGACAGGGAGGGAAGTGAGAATGTGACTGATGTATTTTCCAGCTTCTTTATGATGTAGCAGGTGGCCCTGAAACTCCTTTAAACAAACAGACCTGGGCTTTAAGAATTTCTCAGTTAAAAAGCAAGGTTGTTGCTTGTCATGCTTGTTTTCTTCCTCAAGACCATAAGTGGGAAAATTCCTTTTTGGCATGGTTTTAGTATTCTTCTGTTCCTTAATAGCCTTTTCTGCTGTCTTAAACATGCATAACCCAGAGCTGATCTTTAAAGAGGTGGCTGAGGAAGCTCCACAGCTGTAACAGGAGTGATGGGGGATTGGGTGAGCTGAGGAACTGGCTTGGTCCCTGCCTTTCCCTGGTAGGATGGTAAGGATGTCTGGAGTGGTTTCTGTGGTAGGTGCATCAGCGTGTTGGGAGCCTGAACCTTTTCCAATTCAGTAAGACCTAGTGATATACAACTTTATACTGGCAAGTTCTATATATAATTGTATATATATAAATTTTAGAGGTTTGATTCTACTGTGCTTTCTTGTTAATTAGTACATTGGCACCTCAGGTATTTGATACAGATTCAGACACAAAATTCCATGCTAACTGCAACAAGCTTTTAGCAGAAGATAATTTATTGTAAAAGAATGTCTTTAAATGAACTGTCACCAGGAGGGAGAGGCAGTGAGGCCTCTACTTGGTGCTGATTTCATGATTAACAGGTGGGGGCACTGTAAACTCACCACTGATGTGTGTTTGTGCTGGTGGTACAGAAATGGGAAAAGGAGCAAGTACATGTGAAGGGAAATCTGAAGAGAGCAGAACTGTGAGCTCTGCTCAGCAATGTGAGATTTAACTGAGGAAAAACTTGCAAACCTGCTGTTGGGCTTGTTCATAAATGTTTTGAAGTATCCAATGAGAAAGTAGAAGTACTTTTGTCAGGCAGCCTGATATTTTTATGGACCTGTGTGGTTTGGTTTTTTTTTTCCTTTTTGAGACTCCTGGGCAGTTATTATGAGGTGGTTCATCAAAGGTAGAGTAAGAAAGGCTCATGACTGTAGTTATAAAATGATCAGCAGCCTCTTTTAAAACATGGAAGATAAATGAGAGCGTGAGTCAGTGTCTGGACAGTTGGGTGCTGCTGGTTCTGGCCAGGTCTGTGCTGGGAATTGCTGTGGTGAGGTGGGTTGCATTAGGGCTCAGCTGGTGCCTGGGCACTGCCAGATGTGTTCTGCCCAGTGCTTCAGCTGTGTTGCTGTACCTGTGAACTTGGCTCAACCAAGGTGGTGCAGTGCAAGTCCTGTCATTCTGTGTTGGCACAAGCAGGAGCAGTGTGACAGTCCTGTCTCCTCTGCACTGCATTGTCGCTTGGGAAATCCTTCAGTCACTGGAGTGAAGGAACAATAGGAATCACTGCTTTCTGCCAGTCCCTATGAAAATCCACTGCTGGGATGCTGGAAAGTAATTTGCAAACAGAATTCTGCTTTGAATAGAAATAAGGTTACTCCTAATGTCCTCAATGAACCACAGAAACAGTGTGACATTCCCCAGCATATGAGCTACAAAGCCTCCTAGTTCAGGCTCTTCAAAGAACAAGCCTTTATTGCTGAATGACATCTATCCAGCAGCACTTCAGCCATGTAATTTAAAATAATTAAAAATTTGTTGCAGTGGGGATCTTGCAACATGCATATACCAAACCAGGAGTCCCGTGGAAAGGAAATATATATGGACAGACAGATTCTTGCTAGATGTTTCAGAGATGTTTATTTCTCCAGCCGCATGGCCGGAGCTCTGCTGAGGAACTGTTCCAGTCACGGGACCAAGGGTCCTTCTGCCCGCGCAGGGAACACAAACCAACCAATGGGAACGAGGCTGAGCAGGGGCAGGGAAACCCCGTGTCTGTGCCCTCAGGGCCCCTCTCCCAGGGCTGCACGGCGGGGGAGGGACCCCAACACCTCACCCGTTTTATTTTAATAAAAGGAGAATGAAAACAACTGGATAAACATAACAAGAACAGTTTCAAAACAAAACAAGCCACCCTCCTGAGTCTTTAAATGTCCAAACAGATTCTGTGGAACATCTTAGGGCTGACAGAAGGGAGACAGAACTCTCTGAGCATGCTTTGTGGGGAAACTGAGGCAGGAGAGGGTTTAACTTCTTCCCTCCCCCTTTTCATCCCCCACTCGGCATTGGAAAGGGATTTTTGGGGAAACAATTGGCAAAAGCGTGGTTTTGTGAGGGAAACCATGGATGAAAAAACGGATTGGGAATACACTGGGGGTAATAGGACATAGGGTAAAAGGGAAAGGTGGGATTAGGAAAGGGAGACTGTAGGGGGGGCTTACAATAGAGATATTGTCTAACATGACTACGATTTTTTGCATATATACTGCCTTTTACAGGAACACCATCAGGCCCAGTGACCTGCGATGCTTGTAACCCTTTTCTACCTCGTATAATTTTGAATTCCACAACTTCTCCATCTCCCAAGCTTGGGATGCATTTTTCAGGGTTATTCTTTTTAATAGCAGTTCTATGCACGAATATGTCTTGCTGGTTGTCACACCTTGTTATAAAACCATAATTTTGCTTAACATTATACCATTTTACTATTCCTAAGATCTTAGGTACTACGATCTTTTCCTTTTTCCGAGTGGCTGCTGTTTTCTGTCTCGCTGCGTCTTTGCTCTCTCCTTCGGTCGCTCCCGTGTTGGAATTGTCGGAGCTGCTCGTGCCTGCGCGCTCTTCCCGGGGTCGCGTTTGGGGCTGCGGGGGCCGGGCCAGGCCGCGCCGCTCAATTCTCCGTGCGTCGCCTCCTCTGGTCGCAGCTTCGCTGCCGCTGCCGGGCGCTGCACCCACGTCTCGGCCGGGCCCCCGAGCGACGACCCCCCCGCGCCCCGCTCCAGCGCGCGTCTCGGCTGGGCGCGGCTCCGCTCCACCGCCACCGCCGCCAGCCGCCGCCCGCGCGCCGCCCCTCTCGGTCGGGCGTTCCCGGGGCTCGCTCCACCATGCGCTGTGCGGGGCCGTGCGGGCACCGCCGGGTCCCGCTGCTCCCGCCGCGCCTCGCTCCGCCACCGACACTGCGGCTCGCGTGGCTCCGCCCGCGCGCGGGAACTGCCTCGCTGCTGCTCGCAGAGCGCTCGGCGCACGTGGCCTGGGCCGCACGGTCCCTGCGCCAGGCTTCCCTTCGCCAAGACACAGCTGACATTGCTCAACAGTCTCGGTAACTAAATAATATTCACGAAAATATTCTTCCATCGGCATATATTTTGACTCCAGTATTAACTGTGTCCAAACGGTTTTCCAAAAGCCCTTGGTAAGAATTAAATCCCAAGAAACATAGAAAAAGTTCTTAAACAACCATGCCAGGAAGTGTTTCAGTTCTTTTTGAGCTTGAATCAAGCTAAAATTTACAAATCGTTGTTCAAGAATCATTTTAAGTTTAAGATAAATGTCCATATGCGGCTCTGAGAGCCAAGAGTCTTCCCACGGTTCCTCCATAGTTTAGATATGGAATAGCAAAGCAAAACCAAGAAGAGGAATCCAAAGTTTCCAGGGTTTACTCACACAAATCAGTCGCTTAGGGATCGGGGATCGTTCTGCTCACAAATCTCCACCATTTGTTGCAGTGGGGATCCTGCAACACGCATATATCAAACCAGGAGTCCCGTGGAAAGGAAATATATATACGGACAGACAGATTCTTGATAGCTGTTTCAGAGATGTTTATTTCTCCAGCCGCATGGCCGGGGCTCTGCTGAGGAACTGTCCCAGTCACGGGACCAAGGGTCCTTCTGCCCGCGCAGGGAACACAAACCAACCAATGGGAACGAGGCTGAGCAGGGGCAGGGAAACCCCGTGTCTGTGCCCTCAGGGCCCCTCTCCCAGGGCTGCACGGCGGGGGAGGGACCCCAACAAAAATTGACCAAAGTAAGAGATTGTAATGGCAGAAATAATCACAGAAGTTGCTGTTTGCTAGAGCCTTACATGGCAAAAATAAGGGGAAAGTTTCAGGAACTGACTTTTGAGTAGTTAGACTGAAGTAAGGAGCATCTTGGGAATAGTCAGTGAATGCAGAGCTTGTTTTGTATTTACTCTGTAGCATCAACACTCTCTGCTTGTTTCAAGGAAGTTGTACATTAGGACGGAGGGCAGGCCGCCATTGAGCGGAACGAGCCAAGGAGAGCCTAACTTTACCTTGGGCAAATTAGGCATTCACCTCAAGAGTATTAGCTGAGGAAATTAACCTGAAAGTCTGTGTAATACACTTGAAAACAAAGACAAAACGTGGGGCAGAGCATCTGAGTAACTGCTGCATCTGTGGGTGCTGCTTTTGTGTATTGCACAGCAGTGCAGCCATCAAGCTTTGTGTGGTAGAGGACTTGTGGCACCCATGTTCCAGCTGTCAGTGCTTTTCTGTTTACACTAATGAGGACTCCTTTACTGCTAGGAAATTGTTTATGTGGGTGACAATTTTCTATCCTAATAGAAAAGTTACAAACCAGTCTTCTGGCTTCTGTTATTAATCAAACTCTGATGCCAGCCAAGAGTGGAGTAAAGGCGTTTGTACATGCTGTTGTGGGAAACTCCATCCATGTGTGCAGCTAATAAGCTGGGAAATGTGTGTTCAACTCTCCTATTGATTATCACCTTCAGAGCAAGACAAACATGGGTCCTTACTGTATGCTGGCCATGTAAATTAAAACTTCATTTAAATGAAAGCAGAGTGAGATGCACTGCACTAGGTCAGTACATGATTGTTGTTCAAAACCAGCTCCTCTGGATGCCCAATTCCTTGCCTTCTTTTTTCCCCACTTAAGATTCCCCGTAGTGCATTAAGATGAACTCAGTAGTTAGTAAATTTTCCCCTGTGTAGTTTAAAAGCTCAAGGTTATGGGCTAGAACAAGAGGTGTCATGCTATAAATCAGGTGTAATGGAACAGCTTGGGAGAGTGCACAGGAGTCCTTCCCCTCACACTGTGTGTGTCTGAAAACTCAGAAGGTAGAGCTGGCACAAGCCCAGAAGCCCCCACGAATGGCTGATTAAATAATTAGTAATAAGCCTCGTGCTGCTACCCTCTCTCTTGACAGGTGAATGAGGGAAGACAATTTTCATCTTCTAGATCAAGTTGTATCTAGAGAAATTTTAGTGTGGAACAACCAGAACTGAGGTGCCCTTAGGAGGGGAAGGTGGATTCCAAAGTCAGCAAAGGGAATGGGCAAAATTATTTGAAGCTTGGATTTACTTTGGGCTGAGTGGAGTCAAGAGCAAGAATCAGAAGTCTGGTGCAGTTACACCTCTTACCTACAAAAGTCAGTGAAAATTTCTGAGGTCAAGGCAGTGCCAACCGAAGTATTGGCTGAGTAGCCAGAAATGTCTGCATTTGTCTCTAGCATGTCACACTTCAAAGCAGAATTTCCCAGCTGTTCTCATCAAGTCTGAGGTGTTTCAAAGATATTCTTCATTTTTCTTTTGCTCTTATTATCTGTCTCTTTAGGGGGCCTGCACTCACTGCTTTTGTGGGGATGGATGCTTGGAAAGAAATTACTGTTCATCTTCTCCATCTGTTCTGATGCTGGATATGCCTGTCTTTTTGAAGGCTTTCAGAGTCTGTGCTGGGAATGCATTTCTCTTCCTAGTATTGAGAGATTTGTATTTTTAATGGGTATTTGTTTTATCTATCACATGCTAGATTTAGTCACTTGATAATCTCTCAGCAATGCAGGCAATCTTCTCATGTCCTGATCTAGTAGGCAGGGATTTTATTCATTTAACAGTTTGGCTTTGGGCTGAGATAGCCATGAGAGGTAAATCCTGCCTTGTGCTGTGTGCTCACCACCCCCAGAGCAGCAGAGACTTGCAGAGAGCTGCAGCTGCTTTCAGGATTGTGCTCTTACAAGCTTTCTTTACACCTGTAGTATATGAATAAATTACTGTGTGGTACATCTCTTTCCTTCCCAGACCATGCCCTGCTTTAATATGATTTCTTGCTGATAAGTGAGGCTTCTTGATGGAATTTTTGCAATGACTGCGTGTGCTCAGTTAACCACTTTTGGGTATCTTAGGAGTCCTTTTTTACATCTGTCTGCTTTGATACAGAACAAAGGTATCCTTCCTTCTTTGAGTTGTGTTTTGTTAAAGTTAGTTGGAAAATGAGGTGGCAAAGCAAACAGAACTGCTTTAATGAAGTGACATTTCTGCCCCACTCCAGCACAGTCCTGGAATAAACTCAGTATCATTTTGCCTGAACATAAGATGTTAACATTTCTTTCTATCTGCAGCGGAGAAAAAACAACAGGTCTTTTGTTCTCTGACACAGAAGCTTCCAAGTTATTACTCACTTAAAAAAAACCTCCACAAACTTAATTCAGATCCTTTATCACACAGCATCCTATCTTCATTTTTTCAGTGATATTTTCAGATGTTGTATTTGTTCCTGATAGCAATCATGGGGGCCAAAATCCTAGGTTTCAGAAGGAGGCTGATAATAAATCTTTCTGATATGGTTCCTGGGAAAGCAGGGCAATAGGGGTGATGACCCAGGGGTGCTTCATATACCCACAAGGTAAAAAGCAACAGCAGCCCCTGTGGTTGACAGTTCCTTGGCACAGCTGTGACTTTGGCAAGTCAACACCCTCATGGCACTGACAGCATAAACATTTTGTGGCAACTGCGCAAAACAGGCAGCCAATTATTTTACTAATGATTTCTTCTCACTGCTCTCCTCCTCCTTCATCTGCCCTACAGAGGAAAACTTTCTCCCCTGTACTTTGCCCTCATGGATAATGGCAATAATGTTTTGTTTTTTCTTTTCTGTAAAAATGTGCTAACGCTGCAGTAACCTGTGCTGTGTGGGACTTGGCTGAGTGATTACAGTCCTCCTCTAAGTTCCCCCATTTTCCAGATATTTCTAGATCCTGTCTGTGACTGTGGTAGCTGTAGCAGGGATAGTCTGAGAGTTTGCATCCCCAGTGACTCCTCTCTGAGCTCCATCCTGTTGGTACCAGATTTCTATCAGCCTCTTACATGGGGTAAAGGGAGGGGAGGCATTCAGCAGTGAAAAGGTGACTTCAGATACTCTCCTCCTCCATCGATTTTAAAAGGAGAGGGGTGCAGCTTCCCAATTGAAGACTGTCCTCTGCCTCACCACTCCTGTCAGCTATGGAATCCAATACAGCACTTTCATCTAGAGACTGTGATGAAGCAGTTATTAAATGCAATAGAAATCATTCAGGGCCCTTTTGATTAAAAGTTTCACTCTTACCTCTCTGGCTTTTTATGTTTTTCGAAAAGAGCTCAGCAGCGACACAGGATCAGGGAGGGAAACACTTCCCTGCTTTGTTATTTTGAGGGGATGGGGCTTTCAAGCAACAAAGGTAGGTGTTTGCCTCTAAAACAATGGTTTGATATATTATAAATCTTGAGAGGCTGTGGTCCCTCTCCTCCCCAGCTTGGGCATTTGAGCAGTGATCCAAGTGCATTAAGCTGTGTGGAAATGTCATCTTTTGGGTACTCATCATGGAATAAAACACCAAACATTTAAGAAATAACCATTACTTTGCATATAACACATGCCAGAGAAAGAGTGTGAAAAAAATGTCAGCACCCTTCTATTAGCCAGCTCTTTTGAATAAAAACATAAAATATTAATTTAAATCAACTGAAAGGCATTAAAAACTTGATGTTCTCCTTGCCCCAGAAGTACTCTGCTGATAAGAAACAAATTAAAAATGCAGAGTTTTCAAATAGCAAAAATGCTGCATATTTTAAATGAAGTTGGTCTTTTTATGTATAGCATTTTGAAATAAAAAAAATAATATTAAATGCACATAAAAATGATTACTGTAAATGGTGAAGACATCAAAGTTTGGCATCAAAATTAAATGAAAGCGCTTGGAAGTCTGTTTGTTTGATCTGTACATAAAAAAAGCTTAAAAAGAAGCCAGGGCGCTCTTACACGGCTGGAACTGGGTAGCCAATTCAACTTCCTCTGCATCCCAGAGATTCCCAAAGTAGGTTAGATCCAAACATGGTCAGTGTTTTTGTTGGGATTTTTGTGTTTGCCCAGCATGCTTCTCTGCCAGTGCACCAGGGAAAATGAGCTGGCAGAAGACACAAAGTTACAGGCTCTTATAAAACAGAGTGAATGAACTCCGGGACAATGAAATAAATGCCTCTTTGCTCTTCTGGTTTTGGCGTGAGGGTTATCAAAATGAAGGTGAAAGATGAGTACTTGACCTTATTGAAGCCAAGGCTCATATTAACTATATTCTTCCTGGTTGTGTTTCAGCCCCCATTCCTGGCTTGGCAAGAGGTGTGAATTAGGAATATGGGTCAGAGCTCTGTTAATTTCTATCAGCTATCTGCCACAGAACTAAGCCACACTAATGTTCAGTTCCTTTTAGTTTGCTCTTAAAAAAAACCCAACAAACTTGAGATGTGCGATCTGTAGGAAAAAGTGGGACTTAGTGCCTTTCACCAGAAGACCCCACTGTTCTTTCCAGGGATGAACTCCTACAGGAACCTGCATGGTGCAGAGGAGTGCCTGAGCTCTGGGTGCTCCTTGGGTGTAGTGCAAATCTGAGACCTTTGTCTACAGAGAGCTAAAAGGCAGCTCATTTGGTTTGAGAACTGCGAGTTATAAGCAACTAGAAGCAAGACTTCAAAGAAAATCTCCTTGGTTCCTGTGACTTTTATTTAGCAGCCCAGACCTTTGGGATCAGCAGACTTTCAGCACTTAAGGGTGTGTGGCAGTCAATAAAACTTATTCTCAAAACCTCTACAAATTTACCCTGTTTAATTTGGCTTCTAATCAGAGCCCTTCTGATCACAAACCTTTCTCCAGTACCCTAAGCTGGAGCTGCCTGTGGCTCTGTGGTCCAAAGGAAGATGTTCTGCTTTGAGGAGCAGCTTGAAAGGCTGTGTGTTACCTGACACAGGAGAACATGCTGCTCCTTCACCTGGCCTCTGTTTGTAGCCCTGGAGTTAAATGTGCATTCTCCTCAGGAGGCACATCCGAGCCTGTGCCTTTGGAGATGGAGACTTCAAGGCTTCTACAGGGGCTGCTGCATGAGGTCACTGCAGGGCAGCCAGTGAGGAAAGTCTTAGTAGAGGACTTGCCCTTCAAAAATTCAGCTACAGCCTCAGGGTGTGTGTGCCTCTGATTTACAAAGGTATTATTTTTCCCTGTTGAGAAAGTCAAAATTTTCCTACTCCCATGTTCTCTTCCATTCAAGTGTTCCACAACACGTCCCCCAAAACAATTAATTGTCTTGTTAAAGCAGTGTTTCTTTTTCATCCTGAAAATTTCCCCTGTCAAGTGCTAGAAGGAGAATCTGGATCACTTTCCATTTTCTTGCTGTGAGCAGGAGTGCGGGAAAGATGCTTTTTATGAAAATAGCTATTTTTTTAAGTGAAAGAAATAAAAACCTCCCCTGGAATGAAAACAGAGCCTGAGTCCTCCCAGAGGGGTGGCAGCTGAGGTGGCAGGCTGCAGTTTGGCACTGTGCTCTGCTCTTAGGGCAACATGCTGATTTTAATTTGGTGACCCCAAATTTCACTGGAGCCCTGTGAGAGGGTGACTGGGTCAAGGGTGGGTTGTCAGGATGTGGTCACCCCCCTGCTGCAGCACAAAGCTGAGGCTGCTGAGCTTACCTTCTCTGAGGATGTCAGTCAGTTTTTCAACCTGCTTTCCTGGCTCTTGCAGGTGTTTTTATTGTAGTTGCCACTTAACAACATCTGGTTTATTTTGGTTTTGTACAGTATTCTCCATCTCTTCCATTTAGTGCCAGGTTGAATTTCACAGGGACCTGCAATGCATCCCAAGGGAGGGCTGAAGGAAGGAGGCTCTCAGTGCATGGCAAGCTGGTTTTCGGGGATGAAATTAGCTCAGAAATCCTCATGGTTTTGCCTTGTGGACAAGAGGAAAAACCAGGAGGACTCAGTATTATCACCTGCATCTCCCTTGCCTGGGAGAGCTTCTCTGCAAGTGCAATTAATCTGTTTTCCTGTGAATGAAAGAGAGCTCTTGAAATAATCTCTTTCCAACCCCTCTTGTTATTTTTAATGGATTCCAGAATGAGCTGGTTGCTACGTGTAGCTTTTTTACATACAAATTTGGGTTTGAACCCAGCTGAATATTCAGTCCAATTAAAAGCAAAGTCTTTGCTAAAACAGAGGCAAGGGGAACAGTGGGGAAGTCTTTCATGCAAATGAGCGAAACAATGAAAACAGGAGGACTGAATGTTTGTTATTCATACATATTCTTACAGGTAATTATTGTGATTTCATTCCTAAAAACTGCCCGCTTTAAGAAGAAGTGATTGTATTCCAATAAGTACT
Organism: Corvus hawaiiensis; assembly: GCF_020740725.1. Classification (NCBI taxonomy): domain Eukaryota; kingdom Metazoa; phylum Chordata; class Aves; order Passeriformes; family Corvidae; genus Corvus; species Corvus hawaiiensis. Next base: position 5,565,916 of record NC_063227.1, on the reverse strand, counting down.
TGTTTATTAAACTTGCAGTGACTGAAGTTGAATATGAATTATTAAAATGTCTGTGAGGTGCAGGATTGTTTTTCTTTTGCCAGGTGTCTGTGAAAAGTAAAAACGACAGGAGAACATGCAGCAGGAGAAGCCAAATGCAAGGCAGGAACTGGCCTTGGATCAATGGTCCCAGTCCCAGTCCTGCTGGCCACAAGACAAGATCCCCAAAGTCTGCCAGCAAAGCCAGAGCTCTGTCACCTGCAGGACAGGGGTGGGGAAGGGCCTGCATTGCCCAAGGAAGTCAGCTGAGAGTTTCCTGCTCTCATAAACTTGTGTAAGGCTGAGGCATGTATTTCTCTGGAGAAATAAGAGGAAATCTGGGAGGGAATGAGAATACCAGGAGCGCAAGAGTAACAGCAGGTGTGTTGCAGCACATGGCAAAGAAAGAGAGAGAAGGGGGTGGTCTGTGAGGACAAGTGGCATCTGTCTGTCTGTAAAAGGCACAGTGTAGCCCACAATTTCCAAGTACCAAGGGGATTTTGACAGAGAAGTAATAACAGAGCAAGGGAAGCCTGGAGAACTCGATAGATTTATTCTTGTAAGAGGTTAATGGCTTAGCCCTTAAAATGTACCAGAAAATGCAAGGCGGTTTATGTGATGACTTTGACACATTCTGGCAATAAATGCAACGTGAAGATGTTCCCTCCATTTGCCTTAAGCCTTTGACTTTACTCTGTCACAGTAGGAAACTCACTGTACATAAGAGAAAAGAGCAGATGTGAATTTGTTGCAAAATAATTGTGTTTCTTCGGCATAGTCTGCTCCAGAAGGGAAGCTCTTGCCTTTGCACTTGGTATCTCCCAGGCTTCCCAGCAGTGTCAGGAGATGTCAACCAGGTTTGGCAGTTGAGGACAAGTGCAGAAGAGATTGGAGTTTATAGAAAAGCAGTGACAGAAGAGGGGAGATTCTGTAAGTACCTGAAAAAGAAAAGCTGTGATGCCCTCCAGAAAAGAGACCTTGTCCTGGCCCTGCTCCAGGAAAACTCCCACCTGGAGTTCACATCTTCCTAAAGCATGAATTCCATCAGTCACTTGACACAAGCCACTAGAAAATCAAGCTAAGTTTTTTCTTTTTGTGCTAATGTGGGTGAATTCGGGAGAACTGTGGAACCAAAATGTCCTGAACAGGTGATCCTCCTGATCTTGAGCAGCACCTGTGCAATTGCAGGCTTTAATTGCCCCTGATTCCTGGGAGTTTGCTGCATGGTTGTACAGTTTTGTCTGAGAGAAATTTAAGTCCAAAGATTCTTCTTTAAGCCCAGCAACCTGCTGGGTGACAGAACACAGGTACAGTCATATCCATATCTTTGATTGCTGGTTATTCATGAGGTGCTGCAGGCATCTGTGCCTTTTTAGCTGAGGTCCCTGCTGTGTAGTCCTGCTTCTGTCACTCTCCCAGTAGAAAAACACGCTTTGGCCCAGTGATGTCTGCACTGCTGTTTTCTTCACAGTGCTCATAGTCTAAACATTTATAATTCAAAGGCCTTCAGAAAGAAGTGACAGTTTCTCTTCTACAAAATAAAGAGCATAATGACTTGTGTTAATTATTCCTTCTCGATTACTCACTTACCAGGTCATATATTACTCCAAGGCTTTTAGTGCCTTGGGCCAAAAAGGGTCATTACAACTCACAGCCTAATGACCTGACCAAAAAAATGTAAGTGAGGGAGAACGAGTCCTGAGTCCTCCACTGAGCTCTCTGGAGTCATTTATGGATGCCTTGGGAATTCTACAAAGGAACAGCTTGGAAAACAAACAAGAATTGTTCAGTGTTGAGTATTGCTCTTGTGACATCTATGCTATTACAAAGATTTACAGCTGGAATAATTCGATCTGGGTTTTTCTCTTCCCCCCATTGAGTCACATTTTGGAAGGCAGTCAGGCCCTGAGAGTTGGGTTTTGCATAATTGAAGCACCAGAACATATTAAGTGGAACAACTAATGGGGACGAATTTTTTTTCCTTTCCTTCCAGACTGGGTTATCAATTATGAATTAGTGGCAATCTAAGATCAAAGGGGTTCCATTTTTGCAGCTGAATTTGAGGATTTTGGAACTGAACAGATGAAATGCAGCTAATGACTCATTTCAGGAAGGCTGAGACAGGAGATAACTGATGGGTGGAGTTAAGTGTTTGCTTTAATGTGTTTCTGACCAGGGACATACATTCTCAAATGTAAAACTGGACACTGAGATCAAGTTAATCACATAAAATGATGCTGTGAGTTCCTCTTGTGGGGCATGACAGACAGCAATCTGATCTGTAGCATTTTTTTATTCATGCTGACTATGACCTAGTTATTGAGCCATATAGAAACATGTTAAGGTTACCACGTATTGGTTACACAGAAGGCTGCTTTGCATCAGTACAAGTTCCATTTCTGCTGAGAAAACACATCTCTCCAGCAAGAACAGTTCAACACGTGCTTAAAACAAACAAAAAAAAAATTATGAGGGCTTTAAATTAAAAGTGGCTACAACCCAATAGAGGCACATTGAAAAGAGCAGCCCAAGGCAGGGCTCAGCTATGTGCTCCCTGAAGTGGCAAACAATCAAGCAGTTTATGATTCAAGATAGTAGATGGTGAGACAAAAATCTGGGAGCCTTAGGGGACAAACAATAATCTGCTGTGCTTTCTGTAAGGAAAGTGCAGGAACACTGGACAAATCTGGCAGGAGCATCAGGTGCCTTGGGTTTAAAAGTATTTTCTCCTTGAAACACTCTGCTCCTGAGTAAGTGGCCCAGGTCAAACCAGGTGAAAAGGGTTTGTGGTGAAGTACTCAGAGCTTCTCCTCACAGCTGTTGTTGGAGGCTCTGGGGGTGTGGAGCTGCCCAGGTGAGGCTGTGGTTACCTGCTGGTGCTGGCAGGAGGAAACACCACCCATGGAGCTTCCCTGCAGCTACAGGAGAAGAATTCCTTAGCCTGGAGGCTTGAAGGCAGGAGGAAGAAGCTTCCCAAGGAGTCCTAGCTGCCCTAGTAAAAGTGAGTTTCTTACTGGTGTAACAAATCTCTAAATTCCTAAAGTAAAATTACTGGGGAGGGTGAGACAGCCTGGGTGAGTTGAGGGGTCCTGGGTGGGCTGCTGGGATCAGCCCTGGGGGTGTGAAGCCTCTGTGGCTGCCCAGCAGTTCTGTTTGTTTTAGCATTAGCACTGGCTATCAGCTCCTGCTTCAAGAGCACAGCAGAAAAAGTCAACTACCTTGTGTGCTTTTATGTAAAATATTTTCTTTGGCCTCAAAGTTATCATTTTTAATAGGATGTTAGATAAATTTCATGCTATGTATTACTTATTTTGTTTGGATAATGCCTTCTAAATAGGATTTTAGATAAATTTAAATTTAATTGTTTCTTATTTTGTTTGCATAATGCCTCGTAGGACTTTTGAAATTAATGTGAATCTATTACTAAATTCTAATGGAGCAATTATGAAAATAATGAATTTATTATCACAACTGCTGTTGGAATAAAAAGGAAGGCAATTCTAATGACCTGACTCACCTTTGCTGATGTATCAGAGAGAAAATGAGGCTGAGAGTACTAAATGTTATATTCAAACAGTTTAATGTTTGGAGAGAAACTTTCAGAACTTCACACTTACATGAAATGAATATTTATTTTGGAATAAAAAAACCATTTCTAACTGCTGAGGCCAAATGGACAAAACCTGCTTCAGCTTTCATTAAGAAATTGGTGCATTTTTTTCCCCTCTTGTCTTGAGGACTTGAAACACCTTTTTTGGGGGTTGTTTCATTTTTTCTAATGAAAAATGCTTTCCCCCTCCATAAATTTTGCTTTTCATTTGAGTTCTGATGTGGGGAAGGTGTGTTCTCATGCTCTGAGTTGCAGAAAACTTTATTGTTATCTGGCTGTAACAATGAGCACCAGGAGATGAGAGTATCTCCCTTTACAAACCAGTAAGGAATCTGTTCAAATCCATGGCTTATAAGTTTCTTCTTCTTTCTCTGGATCAGTGTCTGCATTTGTTGATCTTGTTCATGTTTCTCCAAGGGCTCCTCTACTTCATGATACTAATTTTATTCAGGTATCTGCTACCTTATAAATCTTTGTCAGAGACAATAGAAGACATGACCTGGACATGGCCTTTTAGAAAATAAACCTGAACCAATTACTATAGGGAAAATACTCAGCTCCTGTTTGAAACTCTGAGCTAGATTTGGTGATCACTCTCTTTTCAGACCACAGTGTAAAGCTTTTTTTCTCAAAAGGATCTTCTTGTGGCTGCAGAGCTATTGCTTAAGAAGTTACTGCTCTGTCCTCTTCTGTGGTTTTTGGGCTTTGATGCTCGATGCAGGCTCCCTGCACAGAGGGAGCCCTGTGAGCCTCGGGGCTGCTGTGTTTGCCCAGCCTGAGCTGGAGGCAGAGGGATGCTGTCCTGATCCAGGGGCTTCCCGAGGTGAAAATACGTCAGAGCAGAGCACGAGCAAAGCTGTGCTGCTCGTTGGGCTGCGGGGCTGGGCTGAGGTGTTAAACCACATTCCTTATCTCTGCATGGCTCTGCATCCTCTGGCTTCTTCCCTGGTGCTGCCAGGACATCCAGCAATTTCATTTCCTGGATTGTGCCAGCGATGGGGGTGGGAATCTCCTATCCCCTCTGTTTGCTGTTTGTTTTATCTGAGGCGGTGTTAACCTTTACTCAGTGCACTTATTTACTTCAGGTTTTAATAGTGTGATAAGGTCACTACAAATTTAGTGGGAGGCATTTTAAGCACTTGCAGCAATAAATCACAGTGTACATCACCCTTGTGCAGTTTATCCAGACCCAGAGAAATCCAATTGGGTCCATAATATGAAGGCCAAATAAAGCCAGGTATCATAGTGAGAAAGCTTTGACGTATGGCTCTGACAGAACCTGCACACTTCTCCTCTATAAATTAACAGCTATTTTGCAGAGCTGACAAGTAGCTGATATTCTTGGAACTGATCCTATTTGTGGCTTTTTTCCCCCTCCCCTCTTCCATTCTGGTCCCTTGTTCTTTCCTTTTAGAAAATCCAAAGAGAAGAAAAAGCAGTCTGTTCTCTAAAGTAGGTTTTAAAACACTGGTGGTACAGACCCATGTCACAAGTCCGATGAACTTGCTGGTAGTGCAGGAAACTATAAAACCTCAGGGACTCATCTCTGCAGGAATATGTTCTTATCTATTCCTTTATGCATTGGATTTTTTTTTTCTTCTTAGACAAGACAGCCTTTGCAGGTAGGATCAAACCAGCCTGCAGGTCAGCCTAGGAGCGGCAAAGTCCTAGTGACCAGAAAGGGGTAGCAGCAAGCTCTGTTCCAGAGCTGTAGATAAAGCACAAGGGAACGTGTGGCCACTAAACTGCACTGGCCAGGAAATGGGCTCGATAACCTGGCATGTATATCCTGCTTTAATTCCTGTTGCTTTATGGCCCCTGCAGTACCCCAGGAGCCCAGCCAGTTGTCTGACCTTACCCCTGCCTTTAGTCCAGCAAAATTGAAAGGGTGTTGGAGAGAGGAGGGAAGAGGAGGAGGAAGGGATTATTTGCCGGCAGTGATGTCGGACTCTTGAACTCTCCAAATGACCCAAGAGGAGATTGATTTCACCTGTAAAGCTCAGCAACCTCCTGGGTTTTAAGCTAACATTAAAAATTAAATGCCAGTTTCCATGTTATTAAAGGTGGAATAAAATTGCTGCATCTTACCACACTCAGAGCAAGAGAAAGATGGAGACTTTGTAGAGCTCAGCAACGCTGTTGCTGTGAAGAGTAAAAGCAGTGTGAGGAGGAAGGGTGACTGTCTCCTCGAGTTTCTCCTTCATCTGCATAGTGAGAGAAGAAAAAACTCTCTCTCTCTGAGTGAGAGACAGTGCTGTGATGTCTGCCAAACTTTCCAGAGAGCAGAGTCTGGCTGGGCTGTGCGTGCAGCACACCTGATGGATGCTCAAACACAGCCTCCGTAAAAACAGGCAAGTCAGGTTTTGCCAGGCACTGCTGCCTCTCACTCAGTGTCAAATGCTCCCTGCAAGAGCAGCTCCCTGAGTGATAGATTAAAAAGCAGCAAGAGCTCATCAAAATCTGGATACATCTCTTTTAGGTGAATAAAGCCTTGTCACTTTGGAAAACTGCAGGGACTGGATGAATTTTTCCAAGGCCTGAGGGTGAGGCAGTTTCCCTCTCACCACTACGGGTGTGTTTTGGATATACATAACCATTGCTGGTTCTGCCATTTTAAGTCCTTGCCTGATTATTTTCTGAGGAACTACAGCTCCTAGAAATACCTTAGTTGTTTGTTTTCAAAGGTACAAAACTCTTACCGTCACCTGCGTGGGTGGATTACAAATATCTGACCTGTCTGCATCAGGCTGGGAGAAAAGCCAAACCTTTTCTGACATCAAACCCTATGACTTTTATCAAAATACACATATTTTTGGAGCAATGGGGCTGAGAATATGTAATGCACAGGACCTGTGTAACCTGATGGAGGTCCCTATGACAGAACACAAAAGTTGTCGGTCTGTCATGAAATTCAGGGATCGGGGGCCAGAGGTTGGAATAAATTGGATGTGCTCTTGCTGCAACCTACCAGGGGTGCAAACCACAGCTGTGTCTGGCAAAGAATAGACTGGAGCCAGCATCACTGGGAAAAGGGGAACTTGCCTTTAAACAGGGTCTCTGCTCAAGGCACTGGACACAGTCCATGCACCGAAAGCTGCAGCTCCAGAGCATTTTCCATGCCAAGCTTAGTCTCTCTCCAGGTCTCTAATGCCTAACCATACTGATAATCATCTTTTAATTTTTTCCTGACTAACTACATCCATAACTTCTTGCTCTAGTAAAAGTCTGCTTAATGCACAGCCGTGTTGTAAAGTCAGGCTGCTGTTCCAACATGCCCAGTCCTAAAGGAAGCATTTGTTCCAAAAAGATCCATTTCTGTGGGACATTTGCTTTGATTTGTAAAACAGAAAACACATTCATTTAACTGTTCCATTCCTTTGACAGGTCACTATTTCACCCTTTTGGTGCAGTAGAAGCTTATTTTTAATAGGTTTATTGCTTTTTGGTCATTTGTTTCCAAAGGCCTCACATCAGTGCTGCAGCTCTGATCTGGAGTACAGAAAATTAATTATTTTTACAGTAGTCTATTCCTTTCACAAGGCCTCATTTTAAGTGTAGCTCAACTGTATTACAAGTAACAGTATGTGGTCCTGGAGGGACTACCAAGCCTCTAATTTAATATTGTACTGGAAGCCTTATAATGTCAGCACTGCCGGATCAAGCTTTTTTCTTTCTAGCCCTCCTGTGTCCCAAGGGGAGTCGTGAGGGACCAAGCTGGCTGTTGTGAGTGTGTGTGGATGCTGCTGGGTGTGTGTGTTCACTCTTCTGGCTTTGGATTTTTTGGTCTCTGAGTCTCATTAACAGAAATGAATGTCCAGAATGAAGGCTTGTCTCAAGAATCTGAGTGGGGGGGGTTGAACTAGATAACTTTTAAAGGTCCCTTCCCACCCGAACCGTTTCATGACTGTAATAAATAGGAAAGAACTGTGTGTAGAAATAATCTGTCACTGCCAGGGTTTCATGGTGAGAGCTTCTGCTGTGATGGCACCAAACCCCATGGAAATGTCCTCAACTCTCTCTGCTGATGTGTGTGCAGTCCCTGGCAGATCACAGTGCCTGAGGAGAGGACACCTGAGTTTACAAGGCCACCCTTGGGCATGGTTCTGTGTGTGCCATTTCCTTTCTGTCTGCTCCTTCCTTCAGTGCTTTGAGAGAGTTTGGGGGATAAAACCTTACAAATTGTGGTTTGGCCCCTGTAGAATGGATATTTAAATGGAAATAATACTTTCATCAGTTATGATAGAAAGTGATCCACATTAAGGAGTGGGGTTGAGGCCACCCAGCATCTCACAGTACCACTAAAATCCACCATTTTCTTCATCTGTAGGATGATTCAGAGCTCTGGAGAGCTTTTTCTTACCTCCTCATTTTTTGTAAAACTATTCCACCTTCACTTCCAAACTTCCTCCTCCTTCTCCTCCTCTGGCTAATTCTCTCTGGGGAGGTTTCCTCCTCACTGCTGACAGACAATGACCTAGATCTTGTGCATCTTTTCTGGAGAAAGCAACTGAGCTGATGCTCCTTGTTCTCTGTGCTGTTTAAAGCTGTGCATGGTTCAGCAGACTCAAGCACTTTGCCCTTGAGAGTAAATCTCAGATTCCAAGATGCATCTTTACCAGTGTGTTTCATGCTCTGCAGACTGAAGTGCCTGTCAGGATTTCCTGTGAGCTGTGGGGATGAGTTGATACTCTCCACCTCACTTCTGCCTGCTGACAGGGCACTTACCATGAAATGCTGACTGGCTCAATTTAATTTTGCTTGTGTCATGTTGGTATCTCAATCCCTGTGAGATCAGAGACCCTGTGCCTTTTGCAGGACTGGATTCTGTGTGTACTTACAGTGAGCAGTGGTTGGACTTGCAGGAAGAAGTGATCTGGGTAGCCAAGATGGAGGGCAAGAAACAAAAATGTTTTCCCTTTTCCATAGAGAATTTAAGGCAGAGAGTGGAGAGGAGCAGCCTTCCCTAGGGAGCTTGGTAGAAGCCCTAGCAATGACTTTGAGGCTGCTCTGGACATTGGTGGCAGCACAAGAAGCACGTGTGATGCTCCTGGGTGGAGGCCTGTGACTCTTCCCTTGGCTGGGGACGAGTAGAAAATGGGATTTAATTGTCTGAACAGCACAGGTTACTTTTGAAACAACTGTTTATTGTCATTTACTCTGGTGCTATTTCTGCACTGTCAGCACTCAAGGCCCCAGACTTTTGACATGGGATGAGAACCTTTGTGTAGGGCTGGCGGGGTCCAGCGGGAGCACATGGAGCTGGAGGTGATGCCCGGTGAAAGAGGGAAAGGGCACAATTTCAGGATGTCATTTATAAATATGCTTCTAATTGTTACCTTGCTTTGAAAGACTCTGTGAAAGTGTGGACATATGGACTCCCTCAGCATTCAGTTGTTTTCAAGAGGCATATTGTGTGTGGGTGAGTGCTTGATAGTATGGATATAAGGAAACCAGAATTTTCCCAAATGGTGAACCACTTCTGGTTCTCCCACTAACGGGAGGTCTCCCTCTCAAGGTGACTTTATTAATTGGGCCCTCTATCATCTCTTGCATCACAGAGGAAGTGAAAAGATACCAGCAACTCTGTGTGGCCCTGCAGACAGCTACCATCTGCAAAATCAAGAACTTTCCATCAAAAATTAATTAAATTAGCCCAGATTCCATAAGTAATATAACTGGATCTCCCTGGCACCTCCCAAGAGAAACACGCTCTAAGTCAAATGCACCCAGAGACCATATTTGGAAGTGAAACAATTATTAGTCTAATTCAGTCATCAAATTAATTTTACAGAGGCAGGAAATGTCAATCACTGGAGGAGGTGGCAGCAGAGTGTGGCTCCCAGCCTGCTTGGGACTGATGGATGCAATGAGAGGACAGACAGACTGACCACAGTGTCTGACCATGGGTGGTATCCAGACCACCCTGAGCCAGGAGCAGCCCATTAGTCTGTTCTCTCCTTGTTTTCCTCGAGGGAGTTTTTCTTTTATACAATAGCACCGAAGATACAGGACTGAGGGGCAGCTCCCTTGGCTGCTGCAGCTGCTGTATCCATGAGCTGCAGGGAGCACGGAGAGGTTAAGACCAGGAACAGGCCAGGGCTCCTCTTCGTGCATCAGGCACTGAAGAGAAGCAGTCATGACACCTAAATTAGAGCCTGGGAGGACTGTAGTCAAACTACATCCTGAGCATTGCCATGAAGTGCAGTAAGTGGCCTGTCACATGCAGTTTGCTGGTTTGCTCATCCCCTGCCCTGGAGATGACTGTGTGCACCAGGAGTTATTTGCAGCAGCAGGAATTTTCCCAATAACTGTATGCTTTCCTGCCTGCTGGAGAAAGCAAGCTGAGATGTGGAGATAGTTACAGCAGAGGGTGTGGTGAAGGTACTTTAATCAGACAGTCCTTGGAAACTCTTTGATAGGGACAGAAAAACATGGATGCAAAACTTTCCCTTTTTTTTTCTTGGCTTGTTCTGCATCAGTCTTTTATAGGAGTCAGGACTGGGTTTAGTATTTCCATTTCAGTGTCCATATCAAATGCACTGCTTTCCTGAGAGGATGTCTTTTCCAGGCTCTTTGGGAGTGCTTGTTTTTCCTTGCATCAGTGGAAGTGCTTGTTCCATCTATACTCACTTGTCCTAAACTTGATTGATTTCTTGAATTCCTTTACCTGCTGATGGGCTGTGTCTACTTGATGCCTAAATTTTTCACAGCTGCTTTCCAAAAGGTATTCTGTTTTCTGCCCAGCACATCTTAGCATTGGTATTAGATTCAGGTACTGGTTATATTCTAGTTCAACCTGTCCAGTGTTGATTTTTTTTTTTTTTTTTTTGCCACACAAATGATTGCCTTGACTGATCTTCACTCTCCTTGTAATTATGCCTCTATGCGGGTTTCTCTGTATGGTTTGATTGGTGGGTTAACTGCTTGAAATGTGACATTTGGCAGCTGAGGGGTTTCTTTTTGCTGGTACATGTGGGCAGTTCAGGCAAAGTGCCTTGAGATCTTGGGCTGACAGATGAAAATAAACTTCTTATTGTGATTTTTTTTAATTGGTTAAAGAAACCCAACATTATTGGCTTTTCTTCATTGTTTCATGCATTAAAGAAAGTCCTAGATGCAGACATGTAGTCAGAGTTGTGATTCTTTGGTATGTTTGAAACTTTGGGTTGGGTAACCTTTCCGGTCCAGCTTTGATCCAGACTTGAAGTGAAATAAGACAGGAGGGAGCCCTTGGAGGTAAATACTGAGTGCTCTGTGGGGGAGTTTAGCCATCCACATGATTGCTATTAATTGTAATGATGGTTGTGAATCTACATTCTCATGCATCAGATTGTACAATTACCCCTTTGGTGCCATTAGAGCATCTCTTGAGGTTCCCTCTTCACTTTCTGCCATCAGCCAGAGCACCTGCCTCCCCTCCAGAGTCCCCCATGGGATCCACTTCACTCTCCTCTAACAGGTCTCATTATCTGGGGTATTTCATCAGTATTTACCTCAAGGAGAAGATCTAAATAATGTTGCCAAGGCACAATAACAAAAACTGGAAGGGACAATGTAAAGTTGGCACCCAACACCCGGAGCAGTGCCCTGTCAAGTTCCCTCTCACCCTTCCCACGGGTCAGACTCAGCGCGACCATCACAGTCAGATATCCTGCTCCACAGGCCTGTGCTGAATCCAGAGCTTGGACCACAAGCACGAGCTATTTTAGCATTTGAGTTCCTGTGCTGTTGCAGTAGTGTCCAATTTTGCTCTAGATGTGATGAGAGAGAGATGGTCTACAGGAAACTGTGGCAGTGGGAAGGGACTTTGGCCTGGAGATCCCAAAATCTTCCTTCTGGCACGGGGGCTGAACCATCCCTGGTGCAATCTGCAAATCCTGTTGGTGGCACTCCATGGAGGGATCTGACCCCAGCTGCAGTTTCCTTGCCCACTTAAGCGTGTTCCTTTAGCTTTGCCAAAAAGGTGGTGTGTGAAAATTGCTTTTAGTACCAGAAAAAGAAGTTTGCAACAAAACCTGTCTCCTTGGGTGCACTAATTCTATTTTACAAAGAAAGAACATATTGTTTTAATTAATCATATGAAAGCAAAATTAGCATGATTATGTGAAAGGTGCTGTAAATCATTCTGATCCACATCATTGAACAAAGAGCACTTAGTTATTCCAGAGTTGTTAAAGATTTTATCTACCCAAGTGAAAATTCAATTAGCACAAACCAGTCTCATATAAAACTAAGGATCCTGACTGCAGGAAAAACTTTGTGTGTGAATACTACCTTGTGCCAGTTTGATAGATTACTGTAATTAACTGTATCCCACGCAAGCTAAACAAAATTTACAGAAATGTTGTTGTACAAAAGGAATATCTTCTCTCTCGTTCTTGGCTAGAAATTTGAATAATCTCCATAATATTGTTCTGATGATCCTAATCCATGTAATAGTAAAAAAAAAAAAAAAAAAAAAGCTGCCAACAAATGCAGAGGGCTCTGACACTCACTGTTTGAGGTTTTCCCCCCTCCTGCTGCATCAGAAACAAGCACTGCATTTAACGTGTCTCAACTTGAATTCAATTAGTTAACGCAAGATGTTTCAATTAAGCAACTTGAATTCAATTAGTTAACCCAAGACATTAGTAGAGAGAGACAAACTAAGAAAGAAATGAGATTGCTTAGAAAAAGAGCCATATTCCTATTCCTGGCCTTCCTGGGAGACTGGCAGAGTGCTAGAGGGATAGAAATGGAGGGCATGGCAGGTTATGCCAGAATGCATCATCTTAGTGCAAAAATAACTGTACAAACAGACCAGTTTGTTCTTGGACATGTCTTTCCTCACCTGTTAATTGTATTTGTCAGGCTTTGGCTGAGTTTTCCTCCTGCAAGGAAGAACTGCTGTCGGTGTGTGCAGGGTCAGGCTCTTTGCTGGCCCACATGTGCAGTGACGTATTGATGCAGCTCTTGGGCTGAGGGTGGTTCCCGTGTCACTGTCACCCTGTGATGCTCTTGGTTTGTCTTGTAAAACACTTTATTAAGCAAACAGTAGTGGCCTGGTCCAGTGAGAGCAGTCGGGTAGAGAGGAACTGGCAGTTCTGTTTCAGTATTCCAGGGAGGGGCTTGTGACTTCTGTGTAGCTGGGGTAAAGCAGAATGTGCCCTGTCCCTTATCCAGGCATAATTGTATTTAGAAGATGAAGATTATCATTATTATCCCCAAAGATTTGTACAACAGTCTCCTGTGGACTGGAGCATGTGTACTGAGGGAGGCAGCCCTTTAGGATCCTGAATGTAATTACTACATATTCTTGTTGAAAATGTGGTGGTTCAAGATACGACCTGGTAGTGTCTGGTGTCCGTCCTTTGTCTCATCTTGGGCTATGTTTCCTGTGGAGAATTAGGAAAAACCATGATTTCAGCCTGAAGGAAGAAAGGGAGAATAAAAATCCACTTCTCTTTGGATGCTTAGGTGTAAAATGTGACCGGTCTCTTGTGTCAGTTGTTTGCTTTGATTGGATTTTTTGTGTAGTTTGAACTTCCTTTCAAATTTAAATAAATTGTCCCAATTTGGATCTGAAGATGGCTCTGTTGGCCAGAAGTGGCACATATTGAGGGTCCTGGCCCTTGCAGCAGTACCACACCAGACTGTCCGACTTATGGGGTCTCTCTTGCTTTTTGGACTGAAAACAAACAAAAAAGGAATGTAAGTAAGCCTTGAATTGTAAAATGGGCTGGTGCATGTCCCTGGACTCCTCACCCTGGAACTAAACCTTGTGGCAGATTTTGGCTTGTTAGATAATCAAAAGAGTGCCTGGATAAGATCTCTGTGTGTCCTACCCATTGCACTGATCATCCCTGTTTGATTCAGATGGGGAAAAAAAAAAAATCCATACAAATTGCAGAATTGCTGGCACTGCTTTCTGTAGCACCTGAAAGTATCTTGGACATCTCCCAAACATGTAATGGCCTGGTCTGATTCTACTTCTATTACAGCTCAAGCACTAGAAGTCCTGTGGTCAGATCCTCAGCTGGAATAAATGAGGATTGCTCTGATTGCAGTGAAAGATCTCTGCCAGGAGGCATCAGTGGAGGGCCTGCTTGCTTTCTTTTTAAGGGAAGAAGTGGGCAAATGGAACTGGTAGCAAAGAGAATACAAATGTCTGTAGATACAGGCAAAGTAAGTATAAGTGTGGCAGAGGGGAGTGAGGTGGAGAAGATGGGAGCAAACACTTAAAGCAGCTGTCATAGAATCATAAAATCATTTGGGTTGGAAAAGACCTTTAAGATCGTTGAGTCCAACCTTGATGCCACTGCAGTTTAGATTACTTAAGTGAAAACATTCACCTGCAGCACAAGTGAAAGGTCTGTCTGTGTGACTAAAGTAATGTTTGAGCTTGTTTCCGCAGAGGTGAACAGGCAGGGAATTCCTTTTTCTACTTAATAAAGAAAAAACCAAGTACAAACCCCCAGAAATGAGCATCCCCCCATGCTAGTGAGGGCATCACTGGGGTGTGACTGCTACACCCTCTGTACAACTCCCCCCCCGCCCCCGTCCCATAGCAGCTCTGCGTCCCTTTCCAGAGCAAATCCCTCTTCCTCAGCAGTTCGCCTTCCCTGCCAGTTTAATTTCAATACAGTTGGATTTCAGGCTTCCTCCTCTTAATCCCCACTTATTTCTTTAAACAGAAATGGTCAACCATTTTGGGGCAAGGTGGATTAGTGGAAGTGTTGGCAGAGAGCAATCTCTGTGCGGGAAAACCCTCAGCGTGTTTCCTCCAGTGCCAGATTAGCTCAGCTGGCTCCTGCTGAGGAAATGGGTCATTGCTAATGTTTAATTTTGCTTTTCTGAGATGGGCTGTGGCTGCCTTAGCTCTGCGTGGCTCGGCTCTATTTCGTTTCCACTCATGAGCCTCTGTGCCTTTCAATAGCAGGATGGCAGTGGTGGCACTTCTACAGAGCTGAAGTGGGTCAGTTGTGGGGTTTTTTGCCCTCCCCAAGTTTTGCACTTGTTTAAAGTCAATCATTCACTGAGTAATTTCTTCATCCTTTCCTCTTTGGCCCCCTTACGCTTTCTTGGTCTGTTTGCTGACCGAACAGTGACTCGTAAGATTACAGCTGTCAGCTTGTGTTATTTACCTAGTCACTTTTTGTTTTGCAAAATTAATTAGATAAGGATAGATTTAAGTGACTGTGGAAGTCGGCAATGAAACATTACGTTCTCATTAGCTGGAGTAATTCAGTTGCTCTGCTGTAATCTGCAGAATCTCCACAGACTCAACAAGACAGATGTGAGTGAGAGGAGGGGAAGTTCTGCAGTGACCTCTTGCCAGGGGGTGGTGGTGGGCTGGTTCCTTGCAATCAATATCGCCCCTTTGGAAAGGACATCCTTCCTGGCCAGAGCCATGGAGGTTTTTCAGGGGCAGAGTCAGCACTTCTGGTGCATCTCCAAGGCACTTGGCTGTCCTCCCCTTCCCACTACTAAAGGCTTCCCTTTCCCACCCTGTCACTGGAGATTTCCCACTTGGAAAGGCAAAAATTATTTCTTCTTTTACAAATGGAGAAGAATAGAGAGGAAAGGAAAGAGAAGAGAGAGAAGACCAAACCAGACAGGAATCTGTGTAGCAAGTGGGATGGAGTCTTGGTTTTGGGCTGGTGTGTCCAAGCATGTGTGATTTGAGCACTTTGAGTTGCTTTTTGTCATCACAAATGCTACCATGATAAAAAATAATAAGGCTTTCTATTGGGATTAATAAAGAGCCAAATTTTATATCAGAGTAAAATAGGATGTCGATGTTGTCCTAGATTTAATAGCCTAAAAAAGTAGATTTTTGGGGACCCCCCTTTTAGAATTCATGCTTCCATGTGCAAATGGCTGTCATGGAGGCTAAGTGGAAATCTTCCATGTGGTAAGATTTCTGCTCCTGCAGAGAGGATGAGCTGTCAGGAATGTTGAGTTGCAATCTGAGAGCAAAAAGGTGATGGAATTCCTGGGAGGCAAACAGCTGGAGCTGCACTGAGATACGGCTGGGGCACGGATCTGGGGCTGGATGGGTCTCTTCTATAAATAATTGCTGAGGAATACAGCGCTCGGGATGCAAAGGACAGAAAACAATGCCAAGGACAAAAATGCACAACTAGGGAATACTCTGAGAGACGGGAATGAATCATAGAGTGAAAAACAAAGCAGACCAGGGGAAGGTTCTGGGGTTATAGCAAATAATGATGCACCTCTGCTGTAAAGAGCCTCGAATGAAAGGCACTTGGTGAAAGTGCTTTATAAGCTGTACACTGGACTGAATTCCCACTGAGGCCAATGGAATTGCTCCCATTAATTTTTTTTAATGAGTTGATTTGGGCCTCAATGGCCATGTTTTGATCCCCTGTGCTTTGTGGATGTTTTCTTACTCTACTGAACAAATATATCAGTTGGTTTCAGCTGTACCATTTGAGCACCAAGACTGTGTTAATTGTGAGTTGTGTTATTCCTGTTGTTGTTTAGGACCATGAGCTGTCATGGCATCAAGGACATCTTTGCCTATCAGAGCTTTAAAAAGCATTTCTGCTCTGGACACAGATAATGGTCTGGTGCTGGCAGGGCTGCAGTACCTTAAGGAAAGATGGAGAGCTAGAAAATAGAACTAATTTGCAACTGTAGGGAGAACTTGGCAGATTTTTTTAGCTGAGAGATCAAGACTGGTGGTGGGTGTGGATACAAATATTGCTGCTAGCAAGAATTTCTCTTGCTTCCTTCCAGTCCTGTGGGATACTTTTTTCTCTCATGGAAGATACTAGCAGAGTTCTATAAACTATGAACACCTGCGACCTTGCAGAGACTTTTTTATAGTACAGTAGAAAAATATTTTGACAATGGATGTTTTAGGATTTTAGCCAACCACCCCAAGGGGTGGCTGATCCTTTGACCAATTAGACTATGAAGAAAAAAGTCTATAAAAGAGTTCGTAAAATAATTAAATAAAGGAATCTTGCTGCACAGTTCCTGCCTGTTGGATTTCTCTTCTCCTCCCTACCACTGCAGGATACCGTGATAGGTGGGAGCTTGTCAAATCAAGGCTCCCTAACTTTTTCTTCAAACCAGCATAAGAAATTCACCTGGATTAGATTCATGACCTAAGTAAAATTAATTCTTTAATCTGCTAATGATACCAAGCAATTAGCTTGTCAGATATTTGTAGCTGACTCAAAAATATTTATATTTTTTAGCCTTGAAATGGAAAATAACATTTTGCCTTTATGTCTTTAAAACTGCCAGACATTCAGCTGACAGCAGCGGGAATCGGAGGAGCAGAATGCCCTTAGTGGAGGCCACACAAGGTTCAGGTTCAGATCCCCATCTCCAAAGCTCTGCTGGATCTTTAACTCTTGCAATATTCCCTCCCAGACCTTCTGGTTAGGGTAGTGCCAGGACACTGACACCTCTTTGCTTTTTTCTTCTTTCCTTTTAAATTACTAACCCCAGCTATCTCTGTTTATTTTGAAGTTTACTGCGACCACGTACCACATAGTTGCAGATCTGAGTGTAAATCAGGAAAGGCACCTGGGGCTTGAGCTTTATTGTCAATAAATCATCAGGAGAATCTGGGAGCTGCAGCAGGGTGAGGTGTACCTGTGGGCCAAAGGGGTAGGACGCTGTAAGTGCAGTGAAGCAGGAGAGTGGCGAAAAAAGAACTAATTAATGCTTATTGAATAAAACTATTCTGCTCTTTATCTGTGGGAATTAGATTTAGGAAGAATTAGATTTAGAAGAGGCTCAAGCAAGCTGATTCAGTGGCATGGATTTTGGTGTAGCACTGAGGCCAGCGTTGTTTGCAGAAGCAGACACCAAGGTCGTGTCTTTGAACTACACATGTTTTTGATGGGAATAAAAATGAAAGACATTCGTGATGTCTTTGAACTGGTATCAAAAAACAAGAACTGGAGGTCACAAAGTGACAGTGAAGGAATGGATGCACCCGAAATATTCATGACAAAAATTTCTTCAGCTGGGTAGCGCTTGGTACTGCAGAAGGAATTGGCTGCGTAAAAATACCCTGCAAGAAAAGGCTGGAAGGGAGCAGAATGGGTCTGCTTTGGGAAAACAGTGCTGCAGCATGTAAATCAAATTGTTGGGAGTGATGGCTGGGCCAGTGCCTCAAAGGTCTGTTGTGGAGAGCAGCAGCAGCCAGGCACCAAAAGAGGACCTGGGTCCAGAAAGGCACCTCCACACCCTTGGCAGGGGACAGATGCTCCTCTCCCCTGCGGCTGGTTTAGTACAAAGGACTGGTGAGTTGGTGGGTGAGGTGAGAGAGGCAATGGGAGTTACACAGGAAGTTTAGTGCTGGTTTCTATTTCCCCCCAGCTCTTTTGCAGCTTTTCCTGGAGGTTTCAGTCCTGCAGATATCTTGGGTCCGTGCAGTACAGCTGCTGCTCGACACAGCAGCATCCCTCTGTGCTGTGACACGATGGGCATGTCCAGCTGCATGGGGAAGGACAAGTGCTTCCAGCACAGGCCATGCCCCTGGCAGGGCTCCTTCCCAGGTGGTTTCTTGTTTATTGGTGAATGTTCCATGCCTGCAGCAGTGGAGTTGGAGCCAAGAGTCTCTCTGAGACAAAGGCAACACAAGGAGGGTGTTTGAGCTGGGGAAGGCTGAGACGTGTCTTGAAACAGATTATAACAGTCAAGTGTCTGAAGTGCCCCATAGTTTTTTCCTTATGGAAAGTACATGGCTGCAACAGGACCCTGCTGAGACCCCTGACTCACTGCTCCAGCTCTTCCTACCCCATAGGTTACAGCTCAGCTGAAGCAGAGCCCCTTGGAACGCAGTTGAGCTTAAGGTAAAAAGTTTGCCTTGACTGTTGTTGGTTTGTCCCCACTTAATGACCTTTCCTGGCTGGTTCCTCGCCCTCCCCTGTGATGTTTCCTCCTGTAATTGTGTCAGCCTTATCCATCCATCCAAGGAGGAGCGTCCTTAGGAAGAGCTGTCACTCCTGATGATTGACGAAAGGAAGGGCATTTGTCCTTTTGTCTATCAGTGTGATAAGCAAATCCAGTGCCAGTCATTTGCATGCAGGGAGGATGGTTTCATTAAGAATTTCATTAAGATGGTAATGTTTAATGTTTCCTGGAAAAAATGAGTTTTTAGGTTGTTCAATTATATAATTAAAGTCAGAGAATTAGGGAAGATTGCAAGCTGCTTGCATAATGTGGGCAAGTTTAATGGTAAAACTTGTAAATAACCTCAAAGGAATTGAGCTTTTTTTATGTTACTTGCCTTGAATGGAGTTTGTCTCCTGCAAGGGTGAGGGATAGGGAGAAGGGCAGAGGGGGACTTACCAGGCTCTGACAGAGGAATGTATTAACAGACAGGTGTCAATTTTCCTTGAGTTTGAGCAACAGGAGATGGGTGACCTGGTAAAATGCAGAAACTGCTGCCAGGCTGGACCAGGCTGCTCTGTGAGCTGTACCAAGGCTGGGGTTTCGGAGTACTTCTACTTTATTTAGTGCAGCATTGGGTTCCAATGGCTTTGGCCTGGTGTTTTACAAGGTTGTTTTCCCCCCTGTGCTGTTATATCTCTGTCCCCACATTGAGATGCTGCACAGAGGTTGTGTTAGAACTGGCTGCCTGTTCCATGTGTGCTTTCCTAGAGCACAAGAGGATCTGAACCTGGATTTGTGTCCAAATGGCTCATGAGACTCCCTGACTCCTGTCCTGCACCAAAACCACTGATCTCTAAGTGGGGTTCTCCCAGGGAGCTGCTGTGCTCCTGCCTGCTGAGGGTTACCAGCTGCACGTAGTTATTCCAGAAGATCTCCAAATCTTTTCAAAGCATCCCTCAAATGTCAGTCCAGAAAAGTGACATAGAAAGGAAATTTATTAGGGAGAATTCCCAGCAGAAGCTCAAGCAGTATAACACCTTAAAAAGAAAATGGTGACCTGACAGAGGAGCAACAGTGTCATGTATTATGTGCCTCTCCTTCAGTACTTTATATAGCTTATTTTAAGGAAATGACTGTTTTGGACGCACCATTATTCTTTATAAGGAAGATCTATTTTGAGTGATTTGAGAATGACAACTGTTTCCTCCTTGCTTATTTTTCCTATTTTACACAGTGTTCCAGTTCATTTCATTGCAGGCTTTTATTTTGATTAATTTGTGACTTTTGAATGCTGTCCAGCATGTTGAAATTTCATAGGGAAAATAATTTATATTAATTAATTTATCAAGTACTCTTTTACTCATTCAGTTTGTGAAATATCCACAAACAATTCCTTTAATTTCTTAAATCCCATCGTTTTTCCCCCCAATCAATAAATCTTTTGCAACCTTTCCTTGGACTGTGAGGTGGTTTAGATCATTTCTTTTGGAGCATGTGGGTGATGCTGCATTTTTAGACACAAGATCAGGCTGTGTATTTTCCAGTGCTAATAATCTGGTCTTGGTGGCAGAGTCCCTTTAGCCCCTGAGTGAGCTTTTGCCTCAATATCTGTTACATGTTCTTGCAGATGAACACTTTGATTATTTTTTTTTCTTTACCCCCAACCTCTGTGCATTCAGCAAATCTCAGCACATCAACGAGAATGATGCATAGGTCTTTCATTATTATTTATCTGCAATGTTTTATGAATCAATGAATCACATATTTGCCTTCTGCCTGATAAATACCTGCCTGCAGGGAGAAATGTACCCACCCGGTCATTAGTAGTCAAAGAATGGTGCATCCTAGGAGAATACTGCTGGGTCAATAAAATTGTGTCTAGGCATTATGCTGGACAAAAGGGGATTACTGGGGTATTGAATGGGAGGTGAGTGATTATTGATTGAAGTATTTGTGTTTTGAAATAGCTCTGAATAAAAACATACCACGCGTGCTGTCACTTGTCAAACTTTTGGTTTTTCTCTGTGCTAATGGCAGCAGTCCTTTTGTGCTGCTCATTAACTGTGATGTTACTCACCTGTTCAGTTGTGGAGCCTGCCTTGTACAGCATTTCAGGCTCGATTTGGAGTTCTGAGTTGCCAGTGAAACTGTGACTGTTGGGTCTCACAAGGTCCAACGTGTGCTGTGTGGATTTGCCCCTGACTCGTGGGTCCAGCCAGGGCCAGCCCTTGCCCCACGGCTCAGTCTGGCAATCACACAGTGGTCTGGAGCAAATCTCTGCTTTAGCACCACTCTCCATTTAACATTTCCATATTTCCTGTCATCGGAGTATTGAGAAGAGTGGGAAAGTATTTTGCTTCCCAAACTCCCTGGAGGGATCGGATTTCTTACTGCAAAGTAGTTCAGAATGCTGCATAGATGGGGAAGATTGATGAGCAGTAAGTAAAATATTTGAAGACGTGTGTAAGACAAGCTTTGCATGGTATCCATTTATCATCTTGAGCAGATTTCATCTCCAAGCTGCATTCAGACTTTTAAAGGAGAAAACGAGAGCCCCTGCTCTTGGAACTGCGGCTTTAGAGAACTTCAAGGAGCAGCAGCCCCTGCACAACGAGTCTATCTGCGGATCTTTATTGAACTGTTACTTGCTCCACATTTATTGTTGCAAAGGCTTGGTTGCTGCTGATGGCAAGAGGGACACAATCAGACATTTCAACAGTGTAATTACTCTGGTTGGAGGGAACAAAGTTGTTCCAAGGTCACGTTGTCACATCAGAGCAGGCTGTCTCCTGCATCTCATTTTTATGCCCACACACAAAGAGACACTTTTCTGGCTGATATTTATAGAGAAGTCCTACAGTCATTTTAATTATGCACAACATACTGATGCCTGCTTCACTGATCATAATTGCAGCTCTGACCTGTTTTATTTTGTGATTTAGATGCTTTCTTTTAAGCCTTGCTCTGGGGTATGATTTACAGCAGCAGGTACTGGAAGTGAGGAGACAGCCATTGATAACGTAGCTTTGGTTGGTGGAGGCTGAGACAAGCTGTGGGCTGTCACTGAAGGGCTCCTACGTGTTCTTTTGAGCAGTCTTGCCATGCCTCAAACCCCTGGGAGGGAAGAGACCAGATGTCTGAAACCAGGCCTGTCTCATTCTGCCCAGATGACCTGTCTTGTCCATTCCCTCTTTTTTTTTCTCTCTTAGCACTTTCCAGCATGAAAAGTTCACAGCCAAAACCTTCACACTCTGTCTATTCCTTCTGAAAGGGCTTTTATTTCCCATCTGACTGCTTGGTCATGCAAAGGCAAGTCCAGGAGCAAGGTGACTGCCCTACCACAGGCAGCCTCCTGCATGGTGGTGTCCAAAAAAAGCATCCCAGCACTACTGCAGTGCCCCTTCTTTTGTCACCAAGTTTCACCAAGCAGAGAAATCTGTATCTTGTAAACCAAGGAAATGTAGGAATGTGGCATCTCAGAGCAGCAGTGCTGCCAGTCTGTGTGTTGTAGCAAAAGACCCCCAGGGAGTGTCTGGGGAGACTTAATTTTTTAAATCCCTTGTCATGTTGATATGCCACTTGCTTGTTTAGCAGCAGAGGTGTCAGAAGACAAGGTCCATGGGGCCTCTGCAGTGTTTGGCAACAAAACATTTGTCACCTAATGCTTTTAAGTGGGCAGGAAAAATGTGTTTGGGAGAGAAGATGACCCATTTCCATCTTTCAGCAGTCTTCCTCAGATGGAAGCTTTGCTAGGGGGGATTTCTGCTGCTGCAGGAAACACAGGATGCAACAACTCGAAATCTTTGGAGAGTTGTCTTTCCCTGTGCCGGTTGCAGAGCCCTTTTTTTGATCACTTTAGCCCCATTAATAGGTCAGGGCTTGCATCCATCCTACCACATCCAAATCCATTCTAACCAGCACATCGCTACATGAACCCTCTGCACACAGACTTTGTGGTGGATCTCATGAGCTGAGTCTGGAGTCATGAACCCTAAAATTGAGTAATCCCATGACCTGGGGCTCCAAATAAGACCACTCTGGCTGCAGCAAAGGCTTAGGGTATTCCACAGGGGGAAAGGATCCTGGCTGCTGAATGAAGTACACCAGGCCCCCTCTGTCACCAGGCAGGTACAGAATAGTGGTTGGTCCCTGTGTCTGCTGAGGGAACTGGGAGCAGTTCAGCTCTTGCTGTGCATATTCTTTTTAAAACAAATTTAGCATTTCCCCTAATTCTTCACTTTGTCTAAAAACAACTGGTGGTGGTGGTGGTGGTCGGAGGGACTGGAGAGCCACATCCACAAATGACAGACAGAAATTTAATCAAGAATTAGTGATCAGGAAGGTGGCTTGCTGCTTGCTGTGCTTCTCCCCTGGAGTCAGTTCCACTGTATTTCCCTCCAAGGAGGGGAGTCTGCCTTTTTTTTTTGTGTGGCTTTCTGTGGTATTTTAAAGAAACATGACACACCATAACTCTTTTAGGAGAATATTGTATGTTCCATTACATAACACTTTAATGGCTGTAGGAATATTCAGCACCGGGCACCTAACAGCCCACTGGAATGGACTATGGCTTTTCTCACCCCCAGGGTAATGGTTTGCAGTGCAATTACCTGCTCTGGAATGGGCTTAATGCCACTTGCTGAATCTAGTTTGGAGAAGATGCCATAATAAGAGAGGAAATGTTGAGATGTATTTCAGTTGCGTTGTTGCTTTGTTTGCTTTTTGTATTTTTATTTTTCTGTGCATAAAATAAATGCAGGAAGTGTTGGCCTTACTCTGTAGCATTCACAGGCTATTTCTGCTAAATTTTTTAGCAGAAGCTGCCACAAAAATTCCCCTTGTCTCAGTGTATCTTCAGCCCAGGTGCATTGCATTGGCATGAGAGAGCTGGGAGCAGCCATTCACTCCATGCTGGCCTGAGGTGTGAAATTCATTTTACCTAAGCTACTGAGCTCCTGTGCTTGTTCCTTATTGTGTGAGAGTAAACGGAATGGGAATCCTCTGTGTGCCCTCACCTTCTCTAGTTGCATCACATCATCTGCTCTACAAAGCTTGTCAGGAGATGTATGCTTGTACAGGGATTTCAGAGTGGCGTGGGCTTTGTTTGTGTGGGTTTGCAGGGTGGGGGTGGTTTTTTATTTGTTTTCATTAAAAAGAAAAAGCAAAAAGGGAAAGGGGATCCTGCCTGTTTCAGAGCTTAAACCTACCCCACTGAGTATGGTGCAACTGCATTGTTTCTGGGTGGATCTCTGAATCATGCAGGAGGTGCAGGCTCTGCCTGTCAGCCCTTGCTGGGAGCTGATTTCAGATGGTTTCTCTGTTGGGTGCTCATAGCACCTCTAGAGCACAGCTGGTGAAAATAAACTAGATGAGATGGATTACATAGGCAGTGAGTGATAATCTATCTTGAGGAGCTAAAGCCTGAAAGTTTTTTTGGTTTTGGTGTTTGTAACTTGGTATCTAATGTATCCCTGCTTCCTGGCTTGAGTCAAGTGGAAGTTGTTTGGAAGTTACGAGTCAAATGAATTTAGGTACTTGGCGCATTCCATGCTAAACCCCTTGATTTCCCTTTGCTTTCTGTCCTTACAATCTGTAAGGTGTCACTGAGTGATTTTTTCTGTCCTTCTGCATGATGGAAAGAAGTCCAACAGTGTGAATAGATGTCACTTGCTATCAGGTGCAGATATGAAATGGCCAAGAAAAACGTAATGAAATCTTAAGTAATTTCCTTTGCTGTCTTTTGAAGCTGGGAGGATGCTTTATTTTGATGTGTGGTTCCTTTTTTTACCAAAAAACATTTCTCCTTCACACTTAACCTTTGGTATTAGCAGGTCAAATGAAGTTGGCAGGGGATGAGCAGAAAGCAACCTCTCAACCCTGGGGCTCCCCTGCAGAACAAGCACCACAGACCTGTGCTGGGTGAAGCAGTGCTCTCCTGCCACAGGCTCCACAGGCTTGGTCCTGACTCAAATTCACGTGGATGCCGGCTTTTGTAAGCATAAAGCTTTCTGGGATCTGCCTCCCTCACTTAGAAGCTGCAGCTTTTATGCTGGCACGTAGTTATTGGAAATCACCAAAACGCTGCCTGTTTTTGCATGTCATTAAAACCATCACTGTCAGCCTTCTAATTCCAGAACACAGCAATATGCTGACAGCAAAGACTGAGGAGAGTGGTAACGACATCAGCAGGACAAGCATGGGAGCTGTGAGGGGCTGTGTTTGCCCCGAGAGCGCCTTCCCCAGTGAGCAGCAATTGCACGGCTCACCTTCCCGTTCCGACCTGGCAGTAATGCACCATCAGCTGAAAGCCAGGAGCTGTTTATTGATTATTACACACCGTCATTAACCAGCACATGCTGAACAGAGGCATTCAAGTAGAGAGTGAAAATCTGGCTTTCGACTCCTGGGACTGATTTTCCAGGGAGGTGAAAGCAAACCTGTGACAGTCAACAAATTGGGAAATTCCTGATGTGTCACACATCACTGCCAGCCTGTGGAGCAGCTCAGGAGGATCTGATGCAGAAATATGAGCCATTAACAGACCTCATATGTTGTCCATGTTCTCACGGATGGGCCAGGGTGTAAAATTAGCCAGGCAGTACAACAGACTGCAAGCCTGGCACTTTGGGAGAGTTCACCTTCCAGAAGTGCCCAGGATGAGGTGATGTCACTTTGAACATGCTGGCTTTCTGTTTCAGCAACTAGTGGCCCAAAACAGCTGGGGCAGAGATGATGTAGCATTGCCAGCTCAAAAAGGGGAGGTGGGCTTGTAGGCAGGCAGAGGAACAGGACTGGTTTATTTCTGTTTATTTTGTGGAAATGTGAGTTGCACACTAAATATTGAACCCTTCAGTAGTGGTGCCAGGGTTTGTAGCTTCACCCTCTTGTTCTTCAAGCCAGGTCCTTGGGTTTTGGGTGTGTGCTGCTGAGGCTGTCACCAGTCCTTCTCTGCTCATCACCTGAAGCCACTTTGTGCTGTAATCGGTGAGAAAACTTGCCAGAACGGGCATGTGTTAGAGCAGCTTACTAATTTTTATCAGACAATAAATATTTTCATTTATTCTCTGCTGCAAAAGAGGCCTTGGTTACTCTTTGGGAAAATTGAACAGAGATAATAGGTTTCTGCTAATGCTGCTCTTCTATCTTGCTTACTCAGAGCTGACCCTGTCACTGTGGTGGGGAACCAGCCTGTCCACTGAACGCGTCACCGCCAAAGCAAACCGTGTAAATCTAATGATATTACACACTGCTCTCAAAGATGGAGAAAACATCTGTAATACTCTGGCTTATCACTAAGCTGCCCAGTCATGAAAGAAGCAGAAAGTTGGTGCGTTCAAATAATAGTGTAAAAAATAACAGAGGAAGAGAAAAATGTTTTAAGAAATCCCACTGTTATGTTAGCTATTCCTGTCAAAAAGACCAATGTTTTGGCTGGGTCAGCATGACTGCAACAGCATCTCTGAGATGTGGTTTGATGCAATATTTGTGGAGGTATTGTTTGCTAAGTTTATGTTAGTTTTTCCCTACTGATCTCATTCCCCATTCTGTAGTTACATTGAAAAAAATAGGCATTATACACACTCTAAATTATTAAGGTTTTTTTTTTATGGCTACTACCCACTGGTGAGCTTTAGTAACAGTTATCTTCCTCCCAAAGTGCAGCACTGCACAGCAGATTAGATTGGTTTTGTGACTTTGCAACCAACTTTCTTTCTAACCTTGGGTGAACCTTTTGATCACAATTATGTCTCAGTGCACCATTGTTATTAAACCTAATGATATTTAAACACAGAACTGAAAAAAAAAAAGTTGTGATATTAATGGGTACTCTGACATAAGTCTGCCTCTTTTTTTTTCAGAAGATCTCAACTCAGGGCTTTCATTGAGCTTGGGGACAGCTGACCTTTTGTGTTTTGAGCTATTGGGTTGCTTTGTGCCAAATTCCTTGTTTATGTGAACCAAGCACAAACCTTTGTATGGCCAAGGACTGCAGGTTGTGTGCAATTTATGGGGTTGAGAGAATCCAAGGCAGTGCCTCTGCTTGGAGTAGACACCACAGCTCCTGCAGCATCGGTGCAGGGCATCTGGGGGGGTCCCTGTTGTGGACTGCTTTGGTTCACGTACACCTGGGGCTGTGGGCATGGCCTGGGAGCTGCTCCCAGTCACACCAGCAGCGGTGTGCTGCTGCCCAGGGTTGGGCAGTTGGTGGTGTGTAAGAATGAAGAGCCTTGTGCTGAGCATTGCTCTCAGCCAAGGTGATTTTGCAATCACCTTGTTACCTCTGTTGATGTTTTGGTGCCTTTAGCCTGATTGAATTGGTGTCTTGTGCCAACAGAAAAAGTGAAAAAACCTCTGGTGTGCCCAGTGTGTTTGATGTGAAGTTCCCAAAGAACAGAAATCATTGCTGCATCCCTGATCTCTCTTACCTTCGGCCATTTCTGTCTCTTTAGTAGAGCAATATTCATATAAAGCTGTCTAATTACTGGGGAAATCTCCTTTTCCAGGCCCTCCCCGAGTCAGCCAATGCACTTCCTGGACATGCTGTAGATAATGAGTGCAAGGTGTAGCCCCAGGGACATCCTCTTGCTCCACCTCCATGTTTTGCTCAGCTTCTCTTTCAGGAGAGGACCGAAGGTCGTGAGGGGGGTTCCCAGAAATGATCCATCAGCACAGTGAATCCTGTTGCTTCCTCCCCATCACTCACTGGAAGGGGACACTGCATTCTAGATATTGGACTTAATTGCTTTCTGAATGACAACACATTAGGTTTAATTACCCATAAAATTGAAGTACAGAGACTTTGGGTCCAAAATAATTTTCCAGCTCAGTAATCTATATGTGCCCAACCTCTCAGCATGGTGTCCTGTATTTCCAAAGGCGTTTCAGGATGCAGTGGACACACGTGTGTCCATCAAAACACTTTTACCTGGAAAGACTCCTTTTGCATGTGGCATTTTTGTGATTGCAACCAAAAAGCAAGACTCTGACTGAAACAAGTCTGCAACTGAAATAACCTCTAGGATTGCTAAGTAAATGTGAAATTCTCCCAGGTCAGAACTGTAGTGTTGCCTTTTATCTTTTAGCTGATTGCTCTTGTAAAAAGTTACACTGGGAAAAACTAAACCAAATAAAATAGATGACATGCATCCTCTTTTAACTCTGCTGATATTAAAAGAAATAAGCCAGATCAAATGCAGAGGAAATAAGTGCAGGGAAACTTTAATCTGCCTATGAAATCTTGTAAAATTAAAAGAGAAAGTTGTTCTTGTTCCTATATTGAAGTGAATAGAAAAAAGATTAAAAGAGACATCCTTAAAAACTCTATTTCTTTCTGTTTCTTTTTGGTTTCACCCCTTCCTGACTCCAGCCATTGGGTTCTCCTGTCCAGGTCTGTCTGGACAGTGCTGGGGCACTTTCAGCTGCATATGCTGTCTCAGGTTTTCATGTTGTCACCTGCTGGGGCTGCATGGGGAATCAAATTGGGCAACACTTAAATTGCTTTAAAGCATAGCAGAGATGAGGCTTTACAGAATGAAAACAGGGCCATTCTGCCATTGCTTTGCTGGTTTTTGTGTTTTTTTTTCTTTTCTTTTTACCCTTTTCTGCACACAGCTCTCATGTATTCGTAGGAACCCATTACCAGAACCCCTCCTGCACACCTCCAAGATTTCTGGAAGGGAACATTGCTCTTTTTGTGAATAAGAATACCTGGAATTAAACAACCAGTATTGGAAGAATTAAGTCTTTTAAAGAGACTAGGCGGTTACTCCCTCACACCTTGGGATATTTTGGGAAAAATTGCTAAATGAGAGTTCTGGGCCAGTGTCCATGCACAGGCCACAGCACTGGGAGCCTGTAGCACTGAATCTTGCACCTTCAGCTACTCTCCGTGGAATAATTCCTCCTTCATCTGGAAGGAAAATGGTAGATTCTAGTTTTATCCTGTGTAGCTGTGACTGTTCCCATTTCTTCCCAGTCTGTGGGAAGAAGACACAGCAGAGTCTGTTTTTCATGATGGCCCTGAGTTCAAGGAATTAAATAAGAGGGGTACAGGTTAGGTGAGTTCAAGCACGAGCACATATTAATTACCTCTATTTCCATGGTGGCTGGCTGGGATTCTGCTTGCATTGAGTCCCAGCTTTGCTTATGCCTGCTCTGTATCTCAAAACCATCATGAGATTTCCTGTTGCTTTCCCTATAAATCATTCTTTGTCGAACAAGCTGCATACCTCACTGAGCAAAAGCTGAACATTCCCTCCTTTATTTGGAGTATATATTATTCTGCTAATGCTCATATGGCTACTTTTTATTTTTTTCAAGGTTATTAGTCACTTGCCACGATGGTAAAATGTGATGAACAGCCCCATGAAAAGTTCAATGAAATGAATAACTAGCTTTAAACTATTTTATGGGGAAAGGAAAAAAAAAAAGGCAGCAGTAAACCAGGCAGTGTGTTTCATGTACATGGGTTTTCTATGATTAACCTTGCAAGGCTGAAATTCAGTCTTGTTCTTTGATTTTTAGATACCCTCATGAAATTACTCTAATGATCAAGAATTTCCTTTATTATTTTCCTATATTCTTTATCTTCTCAGATAAGACGTGTGGTAACAGGAATTTCTCTGCCTCTGAGAAATAATGCTATTCCTTGAATGTGTTTATTTTTAGTAATTCCAGAGTTTTCCCCCATAAGCCACAGAGTAGATGAGTAATGAACTGGTTTCACTTGGAACTGTTCTCCTCAACACAGAACATGCTGTGACAAAGTAATAAATTCACCACAGAAAGGGTTTATCATAGTCGTGGGTATCCTGATATAGGGAGAACCTGATTCTTCAGGGGGAAGGATGCTATAAAGATATCAACCCTTGTGTTTGTATTTACCTCTTCAGGTGAATAAGTAAATAAATCAGATGCAACTGGTGTAGGACAATAAATAAATTATAGCAGCCTTCAGGCTGAGCTAGGAGAATGACCTGTGCCATGGTCCAGGCAAATGATCCAGCACCTTGCTGGGAACACATCAATCTTCTCCTGTAGTGACACAAAGGATTAAAGACTCATCAGCAGTGTTATCTAATTTAAAGGTGTCCAGTGAGACCTGAAGAGGGTTAGCAAGTTGCTCTGAGGTTTTGGTTGGAGATTGTTTTTTTCCTGGGTAAAACATTGCCCTTATGAACAGAAATGGAAGTGGGTATGACTTTTTTTTCCCTGCTGAATTTGAAGGTTTTCAACTTTCAGTGTTTTAATTTCTGGCAAATTTTTGTTTCTTTAACTGCTCCAATGCACACAAAGGTGAGATTTGTCCTTCTGGGAAGCTCAGCACAAGTACATTAATCTATTTGAATCCCAAGGGCTCTCTGAGAGAAGTCTTGTATGGATCTTGATTCGCCTTTGAATAGCAGTGAGTTTTTGTTACAACCATAAATGAGGAGCAATTTCAGTGTTGCTTTTTTATTTTTTTGCCCCCATTTCTTCTTCTTCTGATTATATTTGAAGTCTTATGTTATTTTACTTCATAAATAAAGCTCTTCAAAAAAGTGTCTTTAAAAAGAGCAGGCTTTTGCATTGAAAAATTTTCCTTCTGCCCTTCAATCAGAGAGTCTCCCATAAAAGTGAAAGTCCAGGAAACAAGCAGAACTAAATTTTTTCTTGTCATGTCTTGCCACTGTAATTTTTGGAATATGGCAGATTCAGGTTTTTTGACAGTTAATTGGTGGCAACTGCTGCAACACTTTGCATTCCTTCCAGTTAGTGCCCTGTGCAAAGGTAAAAAGGCATCTAAGCAACTTGTGGTGTTTTGGTGGACTACCAGATGCTAGCAGAGTTGGGAGACACCTTTTGTCACTTGTATCCTGGTCTCTGGGGTGACAATGCAGCTGCAGAGGTGACTTGCCCAGAGCTGGAGAGTGGCCTGGGGATGCTCAGAGCAATCACTCTGAGCCAGGCACCGTCTCCTTTGAGTCCTGTTACTCTCCATATGCACACGAGTGTAGCCTCACAGATAAATGAGGGATAGACCCACTCATTCCACTGAGTCAATGTGCTAAATCAGCAATATTTTGGAGAAAACTACTCCCAGTTTTGGAGTGCTTGATGCTGGCCAGGGCCAAAACGAACTGCTCTGTGGGCAGGCCTGGTGAAGAAATACCTCTGCTTGTTTCTCCTGGGGCTATAAGCGGCTTGAGTTTCCTGAGGATGGCTTCTTGTTGTCAAATTATCAGTTATTATACTGTTGTTGAAATGCTAGACTGAATATCTCAAGTGCCACTTGAGCTGTAGCAGCAGATTTGCTGGCGAGCGGTGGAGACAGGGAGAGAACACAATGCTCGCCCAGGGAGAGGTTGAAGCTGTCACTTCCCTCTTTAATGGAGACAGGAAAGGTAATTAACAGCCAGTGTTGTGTACAGATTCCTATTTCATGAGGAAGATGACTCATTTTGGCTCTGAGCAAGCATGAGAATGAAATGAAACCAATGCCTGGTGCCATGCCAGTGGCTGTGGCATTTTAAAAATATCTCCCCTCTGTGTCCCAACACAAGCTCACTATATTTTCAAAATCAGTATGTGCTTTGTGAGAACAGGGGTTTCCAGGCTCTCTCTGTAGGTGAAATATAGCTTTTATTTTCCTACTTGCATCCAAATTCATTCATTTAGTAACCTCACTGTGCATTAGCTGGGTGGTTTTTATGTGCATCAACCTGTTTCCATAGAGTATTTAAAGTGTACTAGCTCAAGGTTAGATTTATTGGGGCAGTCAAGGAGTTTGTAGGAAGGTGTGTTGGGCAGGATACCTGGAACACAATATTGGGAAAGGTTGCAATTATCCCCTCTGTTGGGACTGTGCTCCC
This sequence comes from Corvus hawaiiensis, assembly GCF_020740725.1. NCBI lineage: Eukaryota > Metazoa > Chordata > Aves > Passeriformes > Corvidae > Corvus > Corvus hawaiiensis. Next base: position 5,534,575 of record NC_063227.1, on the reverse strand, counting down.
TACAGTTTTCTCCTGCACCCTTGACAGTCAGGATGGCTGAACCACGCTCTGCCTGGAGCTTCTCTCCATCTCCAAAGGGCTGTAGGTTTCTTGTGTGTGATGAGTCAATGGGAAACTCCAAAGAGAGCTGCAATTTATGCATTAAATTTTGGGCACAAGTGCTGCAACTGAAGTGCAAGACACACTGTAATAATTAGAGCAATGTATTCTTTGTTCAGTGATGTGGATTTACTCAGTTACCCTCTTTGGGAAGCGACTGATGGCCAGTTAGCCCGGCCTTGTCCTTGCTTCTCTGTCTTTTCATTCTGCAAGTCTTTGGGGTTTTTTCTCTCTGAACAGCCTGTTTCCACATTTGTGCCTGTCAGTGGGTGGCTGGGTGTCATCAGCAGTTCGTGGAGAGACTCTAAAGGCAGCATTTAGGTCTGTCCAAGGCTGGGTGAGGAACCTTTGTGGTGGGTGGGATGAAAGAGGGCAGCTACCTGCATCCTCAAGGAGGCAGCTTCCTAAATGCCACACCCTGACATGCAGGAATTGCTGCTGAACGTGCCTCCTGCACTGAGAGGGAGATGGGGATGAGCAGCTGGCTGAGAGCAGGACTGTTCCTGCCCTGTGGAGCAGCCTTGAGTCTGTCCCTCCGTGCTGACCACAGTTTCTCCAGGGTCATTTGTGCTACCACAGAGCAGTGAACAAATGAGTTAGAAATCCAGCTTTTTTTATATTTACCTTTCACAGGTGTAAAGGACTATCTAGTGTCTTTTTACTCCCCTGGCAATGTAATAACCAGAAATAAGACATATTCTGAGACATTGTAAAAACATTCCAGTGCTTATGCTGTCAAATTTTTGTACAAGGTGGTAGAGACCTTGGTTTATTTTTTTAAAAATTATTTATTAAGGAAAACCAGCCATAAATAAACCTCTATTGATGGACTGATTCATTACCTCCTCCCCCGCCCATTTCCAAAATAACAACCCAGATCCAGCCCCCCACCAGCTTTACCACAGCAGGAGCAGAATTTAGATAATGAGGGCATGAGGAAAAGGTTACCAAACAAAGCTAAGGGAGTTAAATTTAGAAAAGAAAGAGCTAACAGGTGGCTAGAGAAAAGGGAGGGAGGAAGACTTTGGAAAGGCAGTGAATAGAAGTGTGATTGCATTTGTTATGGGGTTTGTATAATAAGGAAAATGTTGGGAGTAAAATAAACTCCATAAAGAACTATTTAAAAATGTATTGTTTGCAGAAAACTGTAATCAATCTAACTGACAGTCAGAAAGGTCTATTTAAATTGCAGGGCTTCTCTCCCTTGCACTTTTACCAAAATCTGCTTCAACAAATTGGGAAGGGTATAGAAACAGATACTGAACATGACAAGTTAAACAATTTTTAATTTCTAAGGGTATTTGCACCTCTCCCTTTATTTTATGGTGTGGTCTGACATGGTTTTGGTCCAAGGGCTCATCTTGGGATGATAACACCAAGATCCAAATGCTTTTCAGGCCTTTTCTTGCTTGTGTGTCTTCATACCAAGTTGCTTTTTGCCTCAAAGCCAACTTTTCTCAAAGGAAGTGTGTAAAGCCAGAGCTATAACACAAAGTCATTTACCTGCTGCTTTCATTTGGCAATGATAGCTTTGACTGCAACTGTGCTCCATAGCCTGACTCCTAAAGCAGAGATTAATTGTCCTTGTGGGGGACTGAGATGTAGCTAAAGAAAGAAACAGAATTTTGGCCAATGCCCTTGGTCTCACTTCTTATGATGTTGGAGGATATTGCCTGGAAGAAGGATTTGGTTCACAGTGTGTGATAAGAGTGACTTTGTGAGTAACACAATGCTGGGTTTTCTGTTGCTGGGGTTATTTTTGAATGGTTGTTTGGAGTTTTTTTTTGTGGGTTTTTTGGTTTGGTTTTTTTTGTGGGGGAGTTTTGTTTGTTTGTGTTTTGCTTTTGTGTTTTTGTTTGGTTGGTTTTTTGTTTGTTGGTTTGGTTGGGTTTTTTTTTGTTTTGTTTTGTTTTTTAATTGGTACCAAGGCTCTCTTAATTTTTTGTTTTATACAAAATTGAAGAAAACTGTCTTGGCCACAGAGCCAATATAATTTTCAGATATATTTAACTAAAGAAATAGGATTCATCTTTAGCATTAGTTATCTGCAATGCTTCTTGGCTCTATCCATCAGTAATGGACTCCAGAAATGCCTAGCTCTTCACATACGGAGTCTAAATGAATTTTCATATGTAAATGTTAATGTTGCATGCATTTGAAGTTGGACAGATGAATCCCATATGAAGTGCTCCCTGTACTGAGCTGGAATTTGGGAGTCTCAGCTGCACTACATTTCAGAGGTTTTTGTCAGTATAGCAGTATTAAGCCCTTAGGTAATATATTATTGTTTATACCTAGTGGAAATCCTCCGAGGATTACTTTCTTTCTTCTTGTAGAGTGTGACTAGATTAAGGAGGTGTATTATGACAGTGCTGTATCACTACTGGGCTTTATCTGAAGGAGTACCTTTAATTTCTACTGTCCCTGAACCATTCACTGTCAGCTGTACATTGATAAGGCCATGGTCCTTTTATGGTACCTAGATGTGGCCTGTGCCTGGTGTGTCAGAACACAGCATTATCCTGAAGATGATCCCCTCTTTTTATGATTCAGGGACAAACTCTTGAATTTCTTCTTTGACATGATGGCAACTGACACCATTTTCAGAAATATTGATTCTGAACATTTAGGTAGTGCCACAGCCATTGTTATAAGGAGAATAACAAGGTTTTTCTTTCTCTCTCCTGTCTTAATCCCTAGAAAACACAGCCCTGGCTGCCTCAGCCAGCTTTAAAAAGGAAAATGCAGCATGCAGGCTCCTGGTCTTCACTCAGTGGAAATAGTTTTATTTTGGACATCCTTTTTATTCAGCAGATTGGCCCAATCTCAGATGGCCTTTTGATCCAATTCTGCCTTGACTTTGATTGATGCTATCTCTCTATTTGGGGATTGACTAATTAAGGCTATACTATCTAAAATCAGTTTGCTTTGCTTGTTGGCTTTTTTGTTTTGGTGGCTTTTTTTCCACTGAACTATGAGTTTTAAATGGAGCAGGGCACCCTGTTGTACAACTTCTTTTGAAGTGTTTTGTTTCCCAGGGTTAAATCCAAATCAGATTTAAAGTCTTCTCTTTACTTTAGAGTTTTCTTTGATCCAATCTACCTGTACTTATTTAACCCAATCACCCTATTTCAGATTACTGTGTTGTTAATTATAGTATTGATTACCTCCTCTCCTCATTCATTTTTTGATTTTCTTGGCTTCTTAACCAGTAGCTTGAAATTCTGAAGGGGAGTTTGCATAGCATATCCTTGAAATTACACTTGGAAACTATTACTTGGACAGTTGCTTTAGAGGCATTCTTGGAGGTCATTACAGTTTTTGTCAAGAACAGTTTAATTCTCTGCCATTTTCCACTTTTGTTATTATTGTGGATTGTCATGGGAGCAGGTTAATTTGGTCCAATTTCCTCCTCATGTTCTGTCCCTCATCTCATGAATGCAAACACGTGGAAACTGGACTCTGCAGAAGATTAAACCTGTGGCAACAAGTAATTCCTGTGACAGAGGCCTTAATGAGAAGAGAAAAAGCCCTTAAGATATCTCCTTTCACTTAATAAGGATAATCTGAGCAGTGGTACGAAAACCACAGGAGGACAGCTCTGGCCTGTGCTAGTCACGTTGCAAGTCATGATGGGACTGGCCTTTGGGCATGTGCATGTGAGAAAGTGACTCCATGGGCAGGCAGGATTAAAGCCCATCTCTTTGAAAAGCAAAGAAATCTCCACAGCAGTGACCCAGGAGATAAATGTGCCTGAAGGGCCAACTGCTGCAGTGGTTTATTCTGCACTGTCCCCTGCCCCTGCTCAGTGCCAAGGACAATGTGGAAATAGCCATCACCTGGTCAGCCAGAGCCAGTCTAGTGGCAGATGTGTAGAAAAAGGCATGAGAAATGAATAGACATCAAGCCTGTCTCAGACAAACCTTTCCAGTTTTTGGCAATCGCTGGCTTTGGGGCATTCAAGCCATACCTTTCAGTACTAAGTCTTCATGACTTTGTCTAGTCCTTTACTGAATCCTATTGAAACTCTTTGTCTTGTGCAATAACTTGTGTCAAGGAGTTCCATAAATTAACTGTGTAAAAAAGCACTTTATTTAATTTGTGTTAGACATGCTGCCTGATCATTTCATCAAATTCCACCCCTCACTCCCATTTATTAAGTTGGTAGTAGGTGCCCTCTCATTACCTTTCTACTCTGGATTTTGCAGACCTGTTACTCCCCCTTCCATCCCTCTCATTCCATGCTCTAGAGAGAGCCCTTGAGGAATTCAGACCTGTTAAATGGGAGAGGCCAGCTCGGAGCTGCTCCTCAGGGTCTGAGTCACCAAGCTGTGCCCTGGCCCTCAAAGGCAGCACTCTCTGTGCATGTAGCACTCCCATGACACTGAAAGGACCTATCCCTATGGCTGTCCAGGCAGGCTTTAGCGTGGTTTTTAGGGGAACTTTTTTGCAGCTGGAATCAGTGAGTTTGTTGTCACTTGCCAGAAACACCTGCCTAGGGAAAAAAATCATTACTTTTTGGGAGTTTATTGATAGCAGGACTCTGATTGATAACCAATCCTAGCTCTGGGTTTCTCCTAAGACTTTCTGGCTCTTCTCTTGGCTTTTCCCTAACCCTCAGCATCCTTTGACCAGAGGAGCAAAGGGAGCAGGATGAAGAATAGATGCAGTATTTCAGTGAGATTGCCTGGTCCATCATTTAGATGAGTGTGAACTTAGCTTGGCAGGTCGGTCAAACCTTCCTCCTGTGCTGGCATCTCAGTGGCTTCAGTAAAAACCAAACACACATAAACCATGTGCTTCTGGTTTCTCCCTGGATCAGGATGAGAGTGGGCTCCTTGCTGTGGCAGAAGCCAGTGCCTGCTCTGTGCTTCCAGGCTCCCTGGTTGTCACTTGGAGCAGTAAGTCCTCTGCCTCCCTGCAATCTGTGGTGAAGCATCTCTGTGTAACTCACAAGTGTTACTAAAAGGCTGCCATGGCAGCAGCTTGGAGGTTACATCCACCATCTGAGAGGCTGTTGTTGTTGCAAACTGGCTCATTTATGTGTGAAAAAATCAATATTTTTATAAGCTGAATGTTGGGGGTTTTTTTCCCCCAGTTCTGGATGCTCCCAAAAGCAAGAATGTTTCCATCAGGTATTAAAATCTGACTTTTGCTTTCAGCAGCAGGCAAGGATGTGTGTTATTACTGTACTTGGACTAAATGTCACTCAGGATAATACAGAGCTGCAGACAAGCACTGCTCTAAAAGCAGGGCCTTGTCTCTCTGTATTTCCTCAGCACACTGAATGTTTGGCTAAGCTCCAGGAACTTTCCAAACACAAAGAAGCATTTATGTATTAAGCCTTTTTATCAGTCTATGCTCTGTCTGAGCTGGAATGTGGACAGCCTTTCTAATAAGGTGTATGCAGAATTGTTAATGGCTTTCCCATCCACTTGTGCAACAAAAATATCCCAATTTTTAAATATTAAATCATTAAAAGTTTGGGTTTTTAGAAGTACATCACTATCTTCCTTTCACTAAACAGTATTAGAAGAATAGGGTAATATGGATTTACTAAAAAACATAATTTTTTTCTTAAGTAGATGGATTGCTGCATGTGCATGGTGAGGACATGAAATGCAGGTTGAAGCTTTTGGACGTGGCTTGTGCTGGAATGAACTTTGGCAGCGCTGGCCCATCCCTCCTCCCTGGTCAGTGAGTGACAGTCCCACCAGCTTCCAGTTAGAGCAGATAACAACCAAGCTAATAACGCTTGTGCAGCTGTGTAAAACAGCCAGCAATTCAGGATTTCTCAATGCATTTCTAACAGAAATAGCACTGACTACCTCTAGTGGCAGGGAAGGGTGGGAATTGGGAACAGCAGGGTGCTGTGCCATCTCCAGTCCCCCAGCAGTATCTGGGGGTGACTGCCCTGGAGTCGTTGCAATCTCATTGGCATTTCAGCTTGATGAAGTTTGAATTGCTGATGCTCAAGATGAGCTCGTTGCGAACTCTAGTAAAGGATTCCAGGGTTTTTACTCTGCTCTCTTTCCTTCCCCAGACTCGCTGAAATGAAAGAGAGATGCATTTAAAATACATACATTTAAATATGTAGATGTATTTTAGATTTGAAGATGCAATCTGTGGTTTAGCCCTTAGTTTGTGTCTCTTATGGCAGTGGGACAATCTCCAAAATAAGCCTCTACCTCTGAATGCTACCACAGCAAAACTTGGTCTCAAATAGTGCCTTGAAATAAAGTCTCATCAGCTGCAAGATGTGCTTTGTATTCAGAATGTTGATCATATGGACTCATTTCCCATACATTTATGGGTCCCACGCTATCCTCTCCCTCCTTAGGCAGCAGCAGATAGTCCTCAAAAGCGAAATTTAAACATAAATGTTTGTCTCTTTGGATTCCAATTTTGCTTGCATCAAATAGCATCTGAAATGATCTCATTTATGTTTTCATCAAATAAGTAAGTAGGAGTTATTGAGTAATACCCTGGATCTCAACCCAAGTGAGCTGCTTGTGTGCAGGTATGGAAGGGGACGGGATTGGGGTCCCCCAGCTGCATGTCCTGTGCTCCCTTATCAGGATCCTTATCACTAAAGCAGCTGAGAAAGGGGCACAACACCAGAGGGGGAAAAGCAGCTCTGGAGAGCAGGGGTGTGATGGTGGCAGCTGCTCAGGAAGGTGGCTTTAGAAGCACCAGGTTTTGCCTGTGTCCAAACTGAAGGCTTCAGAGAGCTGTGTGGGGAGGACACTTCTGAGCAAGCTGCTGTCACAGGAGTGGGTTCATGTGCTGAATGAACGGGGCTTTGAGGAGTAGTCTGTGATATGCCACACTGTTTCTTGAAAAATCAAATATTTGGGTTCAACCACAGTTCAGTTTTAAACCCCTCAGGTAATACTGGAGTTCATCGTGCCTTTCTTTCATTCCAGGAGTATTTATTTATTTTTTTTTTCACCCCTGTTTCTGGCTGGTCCCTCTTAGCATGCAGGTCTCCTTGCATCTAGAGATCAAAAAATCCTGTCTATATGACAGGGCTATTGAAAGTAAAAAGGGGATAAAAGAGTGATAGCTGGGAATAAAGCCAATGTTGTGATTTCTCAAAAAGCACCCTTCTGAAGTGCAAGTGCTCTGAAAAGGCACCAGATGTTGTGTGTGTGTATTTTTAATATAGCTTTGACTAGAGGGAAGACATAAAGATGGTTATCTCTGAAAAAGGGGTTTTAGGGCAGGAGATGATGAGCTGAAGACCAAATGCTCCTCTTTGTTTGTACTTGTCAGGGAGAGGAGGAACATTTCAGCTGACTGATCTTTGGGCTGGATCATCTGTGGCCAGTAGGCAACAGACACTTTACACCACAAGCTTCTCAGCATTGGCCTTTCTTCTTCTAAAATGAAGAAGAGATGCCTTTAGCACCTGCTGTGGCTTGGGATTCCTTTACCAGTGCATGGGATCCCCTCACATGTGCTTGAGGCAACGAACCTCCCCTGCAGAGCAGATCTCCAGGGCTGTCAGGAGAGAAGGAAGAAGTGACAACAGCTGGCTCTCCCCATCCTCCTGTTCTGCTGATACTTGCACAGGCCCTCCAGTTTGGGGAAATGGGTTTCTGACAGGATTTCTTGAGTAAAGTTGTGGGAGATCTGTCTGCAAGGTGGGGTAGGGCTCGGGGCTGCAGAGGGAGTCAGATTGGTCCCTGCAGTCCAAGATCGATGCTGGGGCTTGGCAGCAGTTTCAGTCCTCCCAGGGGCTTCTTGCTTTCTTTTTGTTCCCCATTTTTGCAGGACAGGTGTCTGGTTACCCATAGCTGGATGATGCACTTACCTTGACCCCTGTGCATCTCTTCAGCAGAGACCTCAGGCCAGGGAGAGCTCCTAGATGTGACCCAGGTCACACTGGGACAAATGTGAGTGCTCTGTGAGAGAAATCCCCATGTTAAATGGTTTGAAGGCACACGGCTAACATGACCTCACTGAGATCAGAGGAGCTGTGGCAGAAGTTTCTGGTCAGCAGTTGTGGATTGTGAGCATTGCCGAGCCTCGATTTTGTTTCTGAACACATCTCCACTGGCAGGGTGAGCTGTGAACAAAACAAGGTGTTGGGAGGAAAGGGAGTCAGCTCAGTGGGCTGGGAAGGCAAAGAATTTTTTTTTTTCCTAGTCATTTATCTGAACAACTCAAATTACAAAATGAGGCTGCTAATGCTGAGGTAGGCTGATGATTGCCACGGGGGTCAAGGAGCCACTGAGCTCCTCGATGCCAAATCACTAATGCTCTGAGCAGCTCTAAGTGGTGTGAGTCCCCTTCTGTGTCAGTCACTTCTGCTGTACAGGAAAAGAGAGAGAGAGAGGAGAAAGGGAAAGAGCAGGAATCTCCTGGAAAACCTGGGAGACTGTACCAGAGCATGAGCCCTCCTGGGGCAGATTAGCAATCTCAATGTTTTTTGTGGGCGTATTGTTAAGGAAATGTATCTAAATAATAGCTCTGTTGCAGTTTGTCTATGAAGAAAGCTTATTTAAGCATGATTTCTCCCAGGATGTTTAGTGGTTTTCCTTTCTTTGGACAAACATAAAAGGGTAAAATGGATCCATCCACAAAAGCCCCAAAAGCTGCTGCTTTCACCAGCAGAGCTGGCTGTCAGCTGGGATGGCCAGGAGCATCACTCTTGGAGCATCTCAGTAATTGGACTTTGCCAAGGAAGAAGTAAATAAAAGGTATCCGGTGAGGATTGCTCCAATAGCTTGGATTTCACAAATTGAAAACATATTAACTTCTGACAGCTCTGTTCTTCTATAGACAAAACAGCTGCATTCCCAGGAGCTCTGTGCTTAAAGTTTTAAACCTTTTCCCTTCTGGTGAATTCTTCGTGCATCTAAAGAAGGCTCCCACACAATTTTTTTTTTTTTTTCACTGTTTTGCACCTTGGTTTATCATTCAACACCAAAGCCAGAAGGCTCAAAATGTTCTTTTGCATCTGATTTGGCAGCATTTCACATCCACTTGGCACTGGGACATGTGTTCATGTCTCTTACTCCATGGGGTATGAGGCAATAACAAATTTGGCCCTCCAGATATTTCTTACATTTGAATCCAGGGTTACATATATTCTCTGGGACTTAGCAAGATTTCCATTCATTTTTCCTTTCCTCTGCCCATCCTGCCTCTGTTCTTGGTGCCTGCTGATATAACTGAAAAGAAAACCTTCCTTAAAGTTTTGGAGACAAAAGATGTCAGATGCATCTTAGAAACAGACTTTTAGTTCGAGTTCATGGTTGCTCTGTCCTGCTTGGCTGTGCACAGTGTATTCCAGACTGGGAAAGGCTGGGAGGAAGGAGACTTGTTAATATCTCATAACAGCCCTTTCTCAGGCTCCTAGAGGGAAAGCTCAATGCTTTGCCTCAGTCTGCCAAAATAGTTGAGTCAATAGGGGCCTTCTATTTTTCTTTTCCACATGAATGAATTTGGCTCGTGGATTTTCCAGTAAATCACTAGAAAACTATTTGTGATTTGGCCTCCTTTGTATGACTTCTGCTCCGACTGCCAATTACACCAAATAGAAAAACTGACAACAAGGCAGATTTATACTCCTTGTCTCGATATAAATTTGGGACACTTTTTGCTTAGTAATGGGTTGCTGCCAACCCTTTCCTGTATCCACGAGAAGGAGAGGTGGATCCAAGGTTGTTTTGTTAACAAGTAGAGAGGAGTGGAGCATGAACGACTTGTAACGTGCCAGGTAGTGTTGGATGGAACTGGGAGCACTGTTTTCCAGGCTTCTCAGGAAGCTGATGTGCTGCTTTTATGGCATTTTCATGCAGACATCCCTTGGAAACATCCTAGCCTTGTATACGTCTTGTATAGCCTCCAGTGATCAGATTTGTGCCTTTGCAGAGAAGAACCCAAGAATTCATTTCTGCTGAGCTGTTCCAGACATTGCTAACTGGCTTTGAAAACTTCAGCTTATAATTACTTTTGATTATATCAATGTTTATATGCTACTGTGCGTGCTATGGGCCAGATGGTACAGCTGTCGTTACCTGCACTGCAGATGCAATTTGGCCCAAATGGTGGTGTTAAGTCACCCCCAAATGTCTGTCGGGTGTCAGAGTTAAATATTAGCTTGTGTGAGTATTATTTTTCCCGCCTACATATGAAACAGGGCAAAGTAGGTAGGGTGAAAGGAAAAAAAAAATGTAACCAACCAGTACAGCTGATACAAGGCTAATCCCTGGCAGCAGCTTTGGGATGTCACAGCACAAGTGAGACAGCAGCCTTCAGACTTCACTAGTCATCCCAAAAGAACAGGTTCCAGACACCTAGGATAGGACTAGGAGAGTGCAGAAGCATAGAGGCTGTGCTGTTTTTGCAATTCTTTCCATCCCTGAGCTGCTCTTTGCAAAGACATCCTACAGATCCAGCTGGGCAGAGGCAAGGCTGGAGACAGCAGGAAATTTCAGTGCTGCTCAAAGTGCTTCTTCCTCATCAGGGGGATTTAGTGTGGTTGCTTAGAAAATAGGCTGCTGGATTGATTTAGCAGCTGTTGTAGTGTGTGGTACCTAATATACTTGACATCTGATGGAGGGAAGGCAAAGAAATCAGGGAGGCAGGCTGAAGTGACCTGTAATCACAGTTGGCAGCACTCGTGATTTTACCAAATGTCTTGGGGTGTTTGGTAATGTTTGAGAGTCCTGTGATTATGTAAGACTGTTCCTCTGCAAAGAGGGAAATAAAAAGCATTTCAAGAGGCCTTTCTGTTCTCCCTTTCTGCATCCTCACCTCTGTCTCTGCTGCATGTCCCAATGTACTCAGCACCTTACTTGCCATGGCTCTTGTCCTTGATGTCTGCAATGCATCCAAACTTAGGCTGAGCCTTTTGAAGTGACACCTTGGAATTAGGCACCCGAGTCCTAGGAGGTTTGCTGGACTCTGGCGTCATTGCAAAACTCTCCCTTGGTGATTCTTTTGGTGCTGTGATTCTTGTGAAAACCAGAAACCCAGGTTATGTCTCCCCATTTCTCTTTGCTATTTATAATAAAACTTGGTTTGTGATCTGACAGTTTTTAATCTTAGCAGAATCTGTGCCAAGCTAGGTGGGGTGACTTTCTAGGAGTAGTTTCTCATGTCTCTTTACCATCCTCTTGGTATCTCCTGATATATTTTTTTGTGCATTGCTGTTGGTCTGTGCATAAATACGTCCATGGGAGCCACAGTGAAATGACTTCAGTTCTTCAGGACTTCCTGAAGACTGTGGCCTTTTCACAGGCTGCTTCTCCATTTCCCAGAGGTCTCCCAAAGAAATCAGGGATTACTATACATTTTATTGCCTTCTAACCCTTTGAAAAGCCAGTTCACTCTGGGCTGGGCAGATGTTGCAGTGGTATCTGCACATCACGGGTGGGTTTGGCTGATTGGGGTTTCCTTTTGAGATCTGCCATGAGTTTTCCAGTTTCAGGTAATAAAACATGTCAAGGAACTAATATTTTCTCTTGTTTCACTGCTGCAAAGTTGCAGCTCCTGGCCCTTCTAGAAGCAGGCAGAAACTTGAAGCAGTTGGAATTAAATGGTTTTGTATCTGGATGGGTCTCCTAAGACTTTGAATGTTGCCTAGTTTAAAAAAAAAGGCTGGTACTCCTAATAGTCACACTTGTAAAAAAGGGAGCAGTCTGCAGGATTTGGGGCCAGCATTTTCGGAAACTTCTACAGAGTGGAGGTACTTAAAAACTGAATTTTGCAGCTATTCACTTTATCAGAAGTGGGTCTGATCCAGCCCAATGCAGAGCTCCCACATCTCTCTGACTTCCAGCAGAGATGGTTACTTCTTGTTGGGTTTTTGCATGTCTGGGGGGGTTGCCCTGCTTATCTTAGGCTGGAGTCCAGGCAGCTAAATTTGGAATTTCACAAAGAAAGTTATGTTATTTTTTGAAACATTAGCTTGTTGGGGGATATTTAAATAGACTTGATGTGCTCAGTGCGTATGTCCTTTTCCAGTTCTTTTTGGTTTGTGTAACTCATGTTTTCCTCACAATTCACATCCATAACAAAAAAAGAAAAGTTTCTCATTTACTTAAACTTTCCCCAAGTTCCAATACTTGTTAGTTCACAGAGCATGAAGAAGCTGAATGCTATTATATTTCCTATTTGCTGTTTCCAGTTATAATACTCCTCTTAATGGTGTGAAATATAAATGAATTATGTGCCCTCATTTGTGGTTGCAAGTTGCTGTTATAAATAATGCAAACGGATGCTCATGTGGTAGTAAATGAAAATTTTTCTAAAAGAAACAACAGGAAGAATGGAAGAAAAGAATATTTTTGCTTGGCTTGTGGCATGCAATAATGTGTGACTGAGTGTGCAGAACTGTTCATAGACACACTCCTCTCTTTGTTTGTTTGGTTTGGTTTAATTTAAATCTTTTGTCTTAAAAACTGCTTTCCAAAATGCCATTCTGATGTTGCCTTGATTTTCCTGTTAGAGATGAGAAATACACTTTAAAAATAACTTTCATTGCAGAAAAAATTAGAAACTTGATATATAAATCTTTTGGTAGGACTGTGGGAATAAATGTTTTCTACAGGACATAGAGTGCAGGTGTGGTTTTGGAACCAGTGAAGCAACAAAGTTGATTTATTTTACCTAGAATACCATAAATAATTCATTTAGTGTTGTAATTTACCATTACTCACAAATAATAAAAAATTAAGTTTCATATATTTGTTTTTTAAAAAAGTTTTCCAGCGGTGTTTTAGGACCTGCATCCTTAATTGTAAGTACAGATCTCCTCAATTCGAGAGTCAGATCTGTGGGTACTATTTTTTACAAGGCTGAGGCCATACCTGCCTCTCCCTGCAAAAACCTGCTGCTGCTTTTGAAAATGAGAGACTGATACAAGAAAACCCAAAGGCATCTGACAAAAAAAATTATTCTGGCCTGAAATTAATAGAATTGGTCATGTAGTTCATATTGTTCTTTAAAATATTTTGTTGAATTGCAACACAGATTGTACAGTCTTGAGTGATGAGGGTCTAAATATATTCTTTCTAGCTTTATTCTTTAATAACTGAAATAAAACTGATCCTAATTCTTCATTATGTGTTAAGCTTCAATAAAGTATTTTGTTCAGAAAAATACATATGTTAACAGCTTTCTGAGTTATGCAAGTATTACATTCGAAGACCATCCCTCTTGTTCCTTTTGGCACTGCATATTTGTTCCCATTTCTCTTTTATTCTTCATTGCCAGTTTGGACTGCTCGGCTTGGGCACAGGAGTTTATCAAAATAAAAAATGTTTCATTGTAGATAAGTGTGAACTTATCTAAGGGCTGTGAAATGATTAAATGAGAACAGGAGTGAAAAATATCTCCGTGAACATCAGCAACTGGAGTGAGGGTTGGGTTTATTTTATTCTGGTTGGTTTTAAACTGCCCATTGAGGTTGTATTTAAATGTCCCCAGCTTGCTGTTGTGACAACTCCTGCAGCATCTCCCTGCGCTTGTAGCTTTGAGGTTACTTAGAATAATTCATGTCCGTGCTAAAGATGGGAAGCATTAGGGCTGTTTTTGGGATTTGGGAGTGTCTGGATGGAACCTGAGCCCTCTGTATCTCTGTGGAACCTCTGGGAGAGAGTAATTTATACCTGTATTGAGTCCACAGTGGTGTGTCCCCATATCCAGCACCGAGATAATGTTCATGGTCCCCAGCATTCAGTGAGTTGTTAAGTTTCTCCAGCAAAGCCAGCTCAGGGCTGTGAGCCTCAGCTAAGGATGTGCTTGGGAGTGCTGAGGTGTCCCAGCAACAGACACAGAGCTGCTTTTTGCCAGGCTCTTTTGCCTGGGTGAGTTTCAGGGACATTTTGTCTTCTCTCTGATGGGCCCGCTGGAGAGGGGGTTGGATAAGCGCGCTTTTCAGACGATGATGATAGAAGAAAAAGACTGCCATGAAATCACGACAAGGATCCTCCCCCCTATTTTCCTTGCTCTCTACCTTCATTTTTCTCGGCAAGCTTGAATTGCAGTCCCATTGCTATTAACCTTTCGACTGCTGGCATTTTACCCAGAGCGCTCAGCCCCAGCTGGCAGTGGGAAGGGGAGGATTGGAGCGGCTCTGAGGTGATGAATTGGCGTTGGCACTTTGCTCAGCGGCCACTCTCTGCAAAGTGGGAAATGTGCTGTGCAGCTCTGTGGTCTTAATACCCGCCGGGTACCATCCTGAAATCGAGGAGCAACAAAAAGGAGGGGAACTGCAGCACTTGAAGGGTTATTTTATTTCCTACCTTGGACAACTAACTGCTTTGCCTCTGAAAAAGGAGACAAACTTTCTCAGCTCTCATGGCAGCATCCTGGATGATGCCTTTTCCTGGTCTTAAAATCAAGAGTCATACACGGTTAGAAGGGGAAAAGGGATTTTACCTTGGTATTTATTTTAAGGATCCTTAGGTGTACATGTCCAGGTCATATGCATCGAGATGCACCCCGCTGAGTCTATCTCCGTGTCCCCCTCCCCCCCCAACATTGGGTATAACATTATAGGTTTTACTAATTAGCAGATCTAGCAAAGATTCCCCAATGAGAGGTTCAAGTGAGCCCCCCCTCCGCAAGGAACCTTCCCCTGGATGGTTCTATCTTGGTTTACAGAATGTGTTCTGGAGAGGACCTTGGGCTCTGGGGCACACTGATCCCTACCTATGAAGCTTCTAAAATGTTTAGTCTCTCAGCTTGACAAACAAGTCCAAGAATGTAGGCTAAAAGCACTAAGAATACAGAAGTCGCAAAAAGGTATAACAGGGGTATAAAAGAAAAGGCAAAAATCTTCATGGCATCATGGAGGGGAGCACCAAGTTAGCCTTCTCTCCCAAGGGCTGGCCCCCTTCTCCCTCAATCCAGCCCCCAGTTCCAGACAGGCCGTGCCCTCAGGTTTCCAGGTGTTTGCTGGCTGTGCTGTTGGTGTTGGTTCTCCATGCTGCTGTCAGTCCTTCCCGGAGCGCCACGGACACGCAGCTCATGTGCTGGCTGGCTCCTGGCTGTGTCTGTGCCAGTGCTGCCATCTGCTCCGTGCAGGGCAGGGAACATTCTGTGCTGGCTCTGTGCTGTGGCCTGTCGGTGCAGCACACGGCAGGTGCTCTCGTCAAACACGGCGCTGCGATGGAGCGCGGTGTTCCTTGGCAGGGGAGGCAGGGAGAGAGGCTGCTGTCCGTGGGAGCTGTTGGCAGATCCTCCTGCAGCATCCACTCTGACTCTGCTGGGCCTTCCAGGTACAGGGCTGGGCACGAGCAGCCTCTGTTCTGGTACCTTCATCATTTTGCTCCAGAGAATTACACTAGATAAATGTCAACAAATGACTCTGCCTCCAGTTAATGAAGTGAGTTTTTTGCCTTAAAGAGCTAATTGTCCATCTCTTCTGTATGAGAAATGCAGGGCTTGCTTTTTATTTATTTCACTAAAATGTGGCAGAATTTACAGATGTGCAAATACTGTGGGCGACATCTATTATTTAACTTTCATTACCATTAATATGAATTAAATTGATGGCATTTGTCAGGATGGTTTGTGTGTTGTAGAAGATGCCTTAGGGAACTGCTTTAGAAAGAGGGGAATTTCAGGAAAAGAGAAGTTGTTTTAGTGGCTAGAGGGAAAGGGCTCTGGAGATTTGAGTTTAGCTCTAGTGAGAGCTGAATTTCCTTCTCTGCAGGACCTTGTGTAAATATTTCAAGGCCAGAGTTTCTCCCAAACTCATGTCCTGTTTATATAGCTTCCTGAAGTGGCTGGATTTTCATAACAGGTCTGGTAACACAACTGAGATATGAGTTTAATAATACTGTGTTCACTTCAGGAGAAAAATGTGCAAATACAAGAACAGGTGGGAGGTAAAACCCACCTATATTTGTTCAGATGTGACTGAGAAGTGTTGGCTGTGATTTGCACATTCTGTAGACCTGATTGTGCAGTGATACAACTGGAAAATCTGTCTTGTGGGAGCTCAAAGGTGGCTATGTATGAAAGGACATGAGTGGAGAGATCCAGGTGTACAATTTTTGGGGTGTGAGGGTTATAGAATCGTATACTCAAGCATCAAATAGCATTGTTGCCTGAGCAGGCCAGGTAGCTTAGAGGCTGGGTGATCTGCATCCAGTAACTGTGGGTGTTTTTCTGTTGCTCTTGTCTGCTGAGAAGGGGGAGAGAGAAAGGAAAAAAAGAAAAAAAAAAAAAGAAAAAAAGAGGAGTTTGAACAGAAGAGTTTCAGTTTAAGAACAGTGGAAGTAATGCAGCAGGAACTGTTTCCTACCTCTACTGGCTTCTCCTTCTCAGGGGGCTCTGCCCAGGCAGCATGTCTGGCAGTGTCTGCTTTAGTCATTACTTATGTCTGTGTGGGTGAGTGCTGTGCAGGCAGGTGGCCTGCCTCTCCCTCTTAATCCCTTTCACATTTCAATTCTTAAGCAGTTTCAGAAGAATAAACTCTTTTTTTTTTTTTTTTAAAGTGGGTTTAAAGAAATGGGAGAAAACAAAAAGAAAACCCCAAATCCAGGACCTTAATACCCAGTCACTGGTATTATGCTTAACTTAGGTTAATGCAAGGGACTCAGTCTGAGATAAGCAAACCCAAATGCCTGGTTTATAATGGTGCAGATCTCCCTGCAAGTGGGAGATTTGAACTGCCATACTCTCCTCTTCATTCTCTTCTGGTTTTTTTCTGGACGACGAGTACTCCTTTAGTAAAAGCATTGACTTGCACAGCAGGCTGTGTGAAAGGGCCTCTTAAAACCCCCCAGGCAATTGGTGCTGGGCAAAAAGTGAAAGATGACCCCAAATGCAGTAGTTGCTGAAGTTTCACCTAAACCACTTGGGCAGTAAATGCAGTGTAGCACAAGAATAGCCAGCAGCTTTTCCACAGCCTTTTCAGGAGCAGGAATCAGTCCTGACTAGACACAAAACTCATTGCTGTCAATCTGTACACAAGGACTCACTGCGTGCCAAGGAAGCACATCAGTGTTTCTTCTGCAGGGGCACAGGTGGGCAGAGAGAGCTGCTCATTCCCCTGGGGCTCCAGGGCACGAATGTTCCTGATGTCGATACTGGGTGCAAACCTGCTGGTTTGATTTCTGAAGTTGTGTGAGGACTGTCTGCTGAGAAACACATGAAGACTTCACCTTCTTCTGCATTGAACATGAAATAGCAGCAATTTCCTAAACTCTCTTGGCCAGGGATGACCTGATAAGGAGGGAACTTCGTCTCTCATTGTGAATCCCCACAATCTCATGGCTGCCTTTTTAATGTGTACTACAAAAAAATCTATGGCCATGGACCACCTGTTTCTGATCCCTACACGCCTCCGAGGAAGTATTCCTATTAAAAATTCAGAGGTTCTGGCTGCCACTTTGGTTTATTCATCCTGCCCATGTCCAGCAGTGGTTCTGTAAATGCTGGCCAGCAGAGCAGTTCAATCAGCAGCTTATCTTGGTGCAGAGTATGGGCAGGAGCTCTTGTGAGGAGCGAGCTTCCCAAACTGGAATCACTTACAGTTTAATCTGAAAGGTCACCTACCTGTCCAAATCTTCACAGCACTGATTTTTCAAGCCATTTTTCATAGCAGGATGAACTCAAGACCCATTCAATCTTTTCACAGTTGCTAAATACGGTCTTTATTCCTGTTCCTTGGATCTAGGCACAGCAAGAAGAATAAGATTTGAGAGAGGCTCTTAAAGTTCCATGTTCTGTGGAGCCCTTTCCTTTGGCTTATTTTCCGAGGAAAGGGGTGTTGCTTCCTCAGAGACAGCCTGGAACAAGTGCAGTACACCAGGCCAAAGAAGTCAGGGAAGCTTTGAAGAAATATCCATGCCATCTATGAGTATTTTATACTGTTTTATACATCTGTAATGGGCTGAGCTGTGGGCTTTGGGATTCTCCATCTGGGTTGGCACCTCTTCTCCAACTTTGCCCTGTGTATGACACTGAAGAGGTACAGACATTACTTGCCTTCAGACGTAGGGGAGGTTCAAACATTTTGAGATTCAAGACTGAATAGTCCTCTTCAAGAATTGAGGCTCCAGCTGCAGTGGTTTCTTGAGAAAACATTTCATTTTATGTTATCAGTAGTGTTTGAGAGAATAAAAATAAAATGAAAAAGAAAAACCTTTTCAGAGAAACTGCTTTAGCATTCACAAAAGTTCCATGGTTTTCCTGGGAAAAAGACTTCTCATTTCTAATCTCTTTTTTGACCAAGGTTTCGACCAGATCTAATTAACAACAGCAGCTTGCTTTTGTATCAGAGCTTTTACATGACAAAGGTGCATTTCAAACTCCTGCTTTGCATTAATATTATTTATTCAATGTCAGACCACTGCCGGGGGACAGGTGGGGTCCACCTGAAACAGGCAGCAACCAGCAGGGGAGTAAAGAGGGATCAGAGCAGGATCTTAACTCACATTTCTTTCATTCCATACAGGGGTTCTCCCTTTATATTGGGAGTTTTAAAATTACCTCGATGCAGAATGAGAAAACTTTTTAAACCCTTCAGAAATTTTACAAGTTCTTGAATCTGATGCCCCCAAATTAGTAATTACGTCCATGGCAAGAGACAAAGTCTCTCAGTATTGGAATGCAGTAGATATTTGCCTGTGAGAAATTAAATGCTGGTTTCTACAGTTACATTAATGCCTGTCTGAGGAAACTTTTCACTGACCTTCCAGTCTCTGCAAACCAACAAGTGTGGGGATGTTGGGCATGTAGTTATCTGGTATAACATCCAATGGGTAATTTGTTCTGACAATTTTTATGAGCAGGAAAAAAACCCTTCATCAAATGCATGTCTCACTTTCTGACCCCTCTCTGTGGTTCATTTACCTCCTGGAAGAACCACCTGCTTTCTGCTTTGATGCTCCATTTGCAGCACTTGAGGGAGGAATGATTATAGTGGCATGCAGCCACTGGTTAACTTCTTTCCAGATGTGTGCTCCAGATGGCTATCCTGAGAATCCACCCCAGACCCAGATTTCCTGTTTAGCACTGACAGGCTGGATTCAGGCTGAAACACAATCTTCTGCTGTGCTGTCCTCCTTTCTAGCTGGTAGCATCCATGGAGTGCTGCAAGCCAAACACAGTCCATCGAAAACCACACTTTATCTGTTCTTGACTCACAGGAAACATTAAAGATGATGGGTTTAATTAGCCCTCTAGAAGCCTATCTGTACAAATGGCTGCAATTTGCTGCATTTCATGAAGATTGGGACTGATCCTCTGAAACTCATTGTGTTGGAACTGGACAAACTGTCTGAGCAAATGCAAATATTATTTTTATTAAGCCTTCAGTGGGTTCCCACTGAATCATGGCTCCTCTCCTTGCTGCCTCTCTCATGTTTTCTATTCCATCTCTCTGAACAATAGCACCAGCCTCTCTATTCTTGAGCTCTCTCAGGATGTTGTTTGTTTATCATCTTTCTTTAGTAACAACCAGTGTAGCTCAGCGATATAATTTAGCTTTGTGAAGTCCCAATCACAGCAGAATGCAAAGTGGCTCCTCTCATTCCTCTGGAGTTCTGGAAAGCTGAAACAAAAGGAAGAAAACAAGCCGTGCTCTCTCTTTGTGCTCACTTCTCTATCTCTGCCTGCTTCCTAACAAAAGCCTTGTATCTCTTATTTTTTTTATAACATGGAATCAATATTTTTTTCCAAAAGTTGTCTTGATCATCTCAGGGTACACTGCAGAGCTAGGCTGAGCATTCTCCTGTCAAATTACGTCCCCTGCAGGTGTGATACTGGGCATAACAAAGCACATTGGGTCAACTCTGTCTTGCTGTTGATGCTCTCGAGTTGGGATCAAGTCACCTCAGGGCACAGAGTGACTCCTCTGCAAGAGAACATCTGCTGGGGCACCAGAACACAGCACAGATCACAAGGAAGGAGTGGAGCCTGGAGAACTCCAGCAGCTTTGCTGTGGGGGATTTGTTGTTTCCTACCAGGTTACAGCTCACCAGGTGCATGATCACAGCACTTGGAGTGGTGCTTCTGGATTAGGACAGACTCAGATGGTGCTTTCTGGAAGGAGTCACACTTTTGAAGCTGACAAAGCCTCTCAAGCAACACGCTGCTCTGGCATTGGTGATATCTTCAGGAATTAAAAAAAAATAAGGAATTATAATAAACAGAGGCAGGAGATCCTGGTGCTTCAGATTGTAACTTTTAAAAGGCTTCACCCCCGATGTGTGTCTCATAGCTCCCTTCTGGGACAGAGCAAGAGGATGTGGCAAATGCTTGCAGATGTGAAATCTGGCCAAAGCCATAAGGACACAGAGCTCTCAAAACCCTTGGTATAGGGTTATGCCAAGGAGCCTGATGACCTCTAGGGCCACCTGGAATCACAGGACACGGGGTGTCCAGTACATGGTCACAGCATGAAACCCCAGATTTTGAGAGCCTGTGGCAGCTAGAGCCTGTCTGTGTGGTGCTGCAGGAGGGAAGCAGCACTGCTCACTGCACTACTTTCCATCAAGTCTTTGAGAGCACTTTCAACACCTTATTCCAGGAAATGTGCCAGGAAAGGGCAAACATCCCAGTTATTTATAGGCCTTCTTATGGCCTTCCTTATTACTGCCTGGAGTCCATCAGGGTAGGCATTTATGTACTGCTCTGACCTTTTCTGCCAGTTCAAAGAACACAGACCCTCTGGTTCTCTACTGACCTTCCAGTGTACTCTCTCTTGGGAAGATAGGAGTAAGAAAAGAATCTTGGAAGGAAGAAACATTTTCCTCTCATTAAAAGATCTGCTGTAAGCATAACTGGCAAAGAAAGAGCTTTTTTAGTCTTCTGGCTTCCTTTGTCATGGGTGTGAGTCAAGCAAGGAATTTTTTGTTTTGTCACCTTGGCTCAGGATAATAGGAATAATTTTTGTTTGTGTGAAGTCACTGTTGGGAAAGTTTTCAATATCTCTTATGAACAGAAGTAAAATTCCCACAACAAAGGCTCCAGTAATCTTTGCTGTCCTGATTTAGATTGACTTGTTCAGTGCATGAACCAGATCATCAGCGTCACCAGGGATTCCCCCTCATCCTGTGGTGGAGAGATCAGTAGAGAGAATGAACCAGTGTGAGTGAATGTGCAGGCTGGTTGGTGAATACACACATATTTTCATGCTTGGAGACCTTTGTAATACCTCCCCTGGCATTAGGTGCTGCTTGTTGACTCTTGTGTTGCAAAAGGTCAGTGGTATCCCCCTCCCCAGGGCCACTGCTTATCACAGATGGTATTTATGTTTGGCTAAACTTCAAACAATTCTGACCTTCTTTTTTTTTTTTTTAATCTGTGTGATTTAGTGTTTTTTGGAGGGTGGGTGGAAAAAGAACTCTTCTTCCAGTCTTTCCAAGAGTCACCTAGGAGAGCTGTTTCTTTGCAAAGGCCAAGTTATCTCCTTTAAGACATCATTTCTCTGAGAATAGAATAATTTAAAACCTAATTTTCTTACTTAAAAACCTGGAATCTCTGGTGTGTGGGTGAGGGAGATGCAGATGTTTTCAGACACTTGGGAACTGCTTACTGGTTGGTTGAAAATATTTAGCTATTTACATGTTTCATTTTGAGGTATGTAAAATAAATGGAATCATAAATCACTTCTTAAATATTCTATTTTGTCCTGGGTGACTGGAAATAACAGATGGTTGCTTACAGGTGGGTTTAATTTTGCTCTAAGTTAGCAACGGGTTAGAAATCAGAATACCAGATCTTAGCCCCTAAAGCTTTGGGTCTATTTGCATCTGTCTTGGGAAATTTCTGAGGCTTAGGACTTGCATTAAGTGGGTAACAGCTGTAATTCCACAGCAGAGTCATCCTCAACACTGGGGCAGTTAAGGTCCAGGCCTGAGGGAAAGTTCCCAACTTCCTGCTTAAAACTGCAGTGAAAGTAGGGAGGTATTTAGATGCTGTGGGTGGGGCCATGAGTTCTGCCTTTTGGAAAAGCTGATAGAAAATAATAAATCCAGAGAGTAGAAGGGTGCCAAAAGGAAACTCCTGGCACAGGCTGGGTAGGTCAGAGGTTTAAAGCCCACTCACACACTGCCCAGCTCCTCCTGGCAGTGTGTGCACCACACACAGGGAGATAAGGCTGAGCGCTGGCTGCAAATGCCAGCAAGAGCCAGATGTGCACATGATGTCCTTGTTTCCTGACAGCCCTGCCAGTGCTTTTTGTTTCCATGCAAGAAAAGAAGAGAGTGGGATAAAAGAGATTGTGATCCTCTCCCAGGAGGCTTGTGCTCCCTGCACAGCTCCCTTTGCAGGGACACTGCTGCAGGTCGAGATTAAGTCATGAGGAAGGATTGCATGGGACAAGAGAATCAGTGTCACCCCATGCTTCTTGCATTTATAAAACTTTATGGAGATGTAGAATTGTACCCAGCAGCCAGACCATGGGTTTTAAGCAAAGTTTAAATGGGAGGTCCCAGCCAACGGGTCCAGGTCTCTCTCCAGGATATTTCTAAGCAGGAGGAGCACAATTCACAGCCGTGTCTGGAATCTGTGCAGGCAGCTGCTCTTCAGGGGATCCAGATCTGGGCAGCTGTGTGGGCACTGGCCGTGGTGGGCACTGGCCATGGTGGGCACCCGCTCTTGTTGCAAAGCTGAACCTGCTGAGGTTGAGAACTGCCCATTGCTGTGCCAAATGACTTCCACTGTGCCACGTGCTGTGTCGGACCATGCCCTGCTTTCCCAGAGCCTGGCTCTGCCATGGGTGACTTCATAAGGATGTTGGGATTCATCTTTGGAGGCACAGGTTTCCCACTACTGAGGATCTGCTCTGGGCAGTCATGCTGGTGTTTGAGGCTACCTGAAAATACAAAACTCTCATGACTGATGAAAAAGATCATTTGTTGTGTACACTGTCCTAGTTTTTCTTGCATCTACTATGCACGGAATTTGAGATCATTTTGTCAGGCCCCTTTAAGCAGGCTCCTGTTAACATATTTAGAAATTTGACTTACATTTAACATTTTTCCATTTCCTTACCTGCTTTTTCTACTAATGGGATCCCCCGTGACATGGAAGTGGAGAGAACTGCAAGTGATTTAACAGCAGATGTGGCTCCAGTTTCCATTTGCCAAGTCACTGCCTGGTTCAGTGCAAACATTTAGTTTTTCTTTGAGCTGCAGGTGAAGGAGTCTCTCCAGCAGTAATCCTGCAGAGCCCAGTGTATACACTTCATCTTCTGTGCTGGGCCCACAAGGGCAGATTCGCGAGGTTTGGCTCAGAGAACTCTTTCCAAGTTTACATTTAAAGTTCAGCCTTGACTGGGAGGATTCTCCATCACAACAGCATCTTCATTACTACTGACTTGCAGAAATGGGGAGAGAAGGAACAGCACTTCTGAGGTGGATTTGCAGGCACAGTGCTCTTAGCCTGTGAATAAACTGGGTTTTGAGGTGGTGCCGATGATTTTCTTGCATCCACCAGAGAAAGGTTGTTGAGCATTCAGCAAATCTCATGGGGATCAGTTATAAGGAATGGTATTTACAGGAGGGTAAACCATAAATCTTTATGACCTTCTAGCAGTTAGCAGCATTTAAAGTTGCATTATTCCTTTCTTCTTCCTGTAGACAAGGCTTTGATAAAACTATCTGTCAGTTAACTTAAATAATCCATGGACAGCAGAGTCTTTCCTGGCTAAAAGGAAAAATTACTTGGCTGAATTTTAACTTGTTTGCTTGTTTTACCTCTTGACAAGTTTTCTTTTCCCCCTCAGAAGATTAAAGATGATTTTAACGTTTTGATGTATTCTCTGGGGAACTTTAGCCTTGACAGGAGGCAGACCCAGGCCCCCCATGGTCGCCACTGTCTTCCTGTCCTTGTCAGGTGGGCGATGACAACAGGACTGTGGAGAGTTGAGCAAGGGAATCTCTGTCATTCAAATTGTTGCAAGTTTGATCCCTGCTGTCAGTTTTTCATGAATTTCACATGCACAACATTTGTCTCCCCTTGTTACAAATTAGCACTTGGTATTTTTCAGGCTACCTGGGATAATCTCTCTCTTAAATAATTGAGATGTATCTTATTTTGATTTTACAGGTTTTTAGTTGTGGTGTTTTGATTCTCAGTATTTTATTCGCTTCATAAGAAATTTGAAAGTTGTTCCTTTTCCTTGTTCTTTCATTGGTCTCAGTCAATGCCATAATTTCTTGTCCTTTGAGTTTCACTGACTTTTTAACACTTACTGTGAACAGATTGCATGTCTTACATTTATAAACTTTCCAAATCATTCTTCATCTTTCTGTCAGCAATTTTGGGCTGCAGTAGGCTATGGGTGCTACAGAGCACCCATATTTGAAGTCATGTGTGATTCCCTACAAAAGGAGACATGAATATTTGAAAAGGAAAAGCAAGTGTCTGTGGCTTGGAAGTCGACAGTTTTGTTTTGTCATTTGTAAATTATGCAGTGCAAAAGCTTTCATAAATAACTGGTAGTGTATAAACATTTACCGTCTGGAGCAAGATTAATTCATACATTTGTTTGAAAGAAAGGTACACGTTGCTCCAAGGGTTTGGTTTGTGAAGCATTTAAGTACTTGCTTATGTCCTGCTGAAGCCAGAGAGATACTGTAAGTACAGATGGAGCCAGCTTTCCCTATCAACTTCTGCTCAGGTGTGATTTGCAAATGAAGTATTTTGGCTGGGGGGAACACTTTCTCTGGAAAAGCAAGCAGTGACACATGGCACAATCGTTCCTGGCTCGCAGGCGCTGCGTGGGAACGCGCCCCATCGCAGTGATGGGGGAATGAACTGGTGCTGGCAGTTCAGTGCTGGGGCAGGCACGGCACAGCGTGGGGATAGCTGGGGCTGCCTCCTCGTTCTGGGTGCCCTTTGCTTGAAATTTAAGAAGCAGATGGCTGGTTGGAGTTACTTACTTCCCCTTCCCTCCTCAGGTGCTCATTTTATGCTAACAGCAGCCATCTGCTTAGGACTGTTGACTTGAACCTGTGGAAAATAAATACTGAGTAGGTTTCATTCTATGGTAAGTGACTTTTAAGCTTGGAACATCCTGCTGAAGTATTGCCACACTCCTGTTTGTGCCTGTTTCTGCTGTGACACAGGAATGCATATTTAATACCTTAACTGTGGGGTAGTAAGGACTAGTTCTGAACATCAGTGTGTGGTGTTATGTTTTGCTTCTGTCTGGGGGGCGATTCATACTCTCTAATGGGTATCTCACTGTGCTGCTTTGTACAGTGCAGCTGGACTCCTCATTATTTACCCTTTTTATTCTAAAATTATCTGCCAGTGCTCCTTCTGATTGTGACCAGCTGAAGGCAGGCAGGAGTTTCCTGCAAGCCCCTGCCATACATAAATTAAGGTACTACACTCTATTTTACATGCAATCTGCTCATTTAAGGAAATACTTTATCATACAGTTTTCAGGCTCCAAAGCAAATGCCTCATTATTTCCTTTAGTCCTCCCAATCTGTGGGGATCCATCTTTCTCTATTTCGCCCTGTACCTTTGTTGCTGTCCTCTTCAGTGGATGCCAAGCTCCTGGTAAAACAGGTCTGACTGATCTTTTTATTGGCACTTTCCTTCCAGCTCCGAAATGTATCGAATTTGTTTTCGAAATCCTGCAGCACTGTGGGAACAATGTTATCCTGGTGCTGCACACCTCCGTGGCCCTTCCTGCTGTGATGTGTGCCCAGGTTCCTGCCCTGCCAGGCTCTGAGCCAGTGGCTGTGCCCCCCATTTCGTGTATGTGGGTGCAGCTTGTGCTCTGAAGGGCAGGTTTTGTCAGGAAGGGAAGCATGAAATAGGATGGCAGGAGCAAAATAAGTGCAGATGGAAAGAATAAAGCTCAGAGCTTTAGAAACTGGCTCAAAACCTCTTTGAAAATGCAGCCAGTTGGGCTAGATGCATCCCAGGTGTAAAACTGTGGACTTGAATTCAGCACTGCTGTAACCCTGGTGCAGTGGCTGTCTGATACACTCAAAAACAATCTTGGAGCAGAAACCATTGTCGTGAGGGACTTATATCTTTTACACCCACAGACACTGTGGTCTAATGTTTTTTTGCATGGATGTAGGCATGTGTACAAGGAGAGCACTCCTGATCTTACACAGAGGGCATGGATTAAATATTGAAAATTTTAGCACTGGGTTCTGGCTCAGACAGAAAAATCCCTCTGCCACCACCACACTCTCCCTTGTATTGTAAATGGTGCAGCTTCTCCAAAAGGAGGGCACCTGTGAAATAATGAGCACTGCTGTCCATCAATTCCTAGCAGCAAGTCAAGAGAGATGTGAGTTGCTGCAATCGGCTAAAAGCTTTACTGAGGAAAATCATAATGGGGGTGAAGTACAATAAATAAAAAATGAAGGCAGCCAACAGAGTAAAAGGAACATGACTAAAAAGAGGAGAAAAGCAGAATTTGAGTGGAAAAGAGTTTAGTGAAATCATGTTGGAATGGGCTGAGTTTGCAGGTGAGAGGTGCTCTTTATTTGTCCATTAGAATTGCATTTTGAGTCTTTTGTCTGCTTCTTTGTGCAGCTCTGCTACCTCTTCTCAGGATTAAGTCTCCCCAAATGAGCATAACTAATCTGTGCTTGCCTACTTAATGCCTGCTCCTTTTTCTCTTAGAGCATCTTTGAGAAAGCTGTGGGTACTGACTGTTGCAATTCTTAATTCAATCCTTCCAGGCTGGAGGAGGGGACAAAAAGAATCTGAACAGAAGCTGGTGATGCAGGAATTTCCTAAGCTTTGTTCCCAGGTCTGCACAGGGCTAGATATATCATTTTTTTCAGCTTGTGGCTGGAGGTCCTGCAGTTAGCTGAGAAGGTGAAGCAATGTTTGCATGAGGCTTGTAAGGTGCTGAGTGATGCTGGCAGTATTAGTTTGGGATTAGCCACTGAAGCAGGAGTGCTGTGGTGGCAGAGCTGCATCTCAGAGGATGATCTTCTCCAAACCTGTAGTGCTGAACATAAAAGCAGCAGAGGAAATGGGCTGCTTTCATGTGCTTATAGCATTTGCAGAACTCAAAACTTCACCTATGTCTGTTGCTTCTGTAAAGAGTAGGGCAGTGTGCTGTGCAGCAGGGCACAGGAGACTGTGAGCTCATAGGGATTTTTGGATTTAGGTACCAGGTTGTTTTTTTCTGGTTTTCAGAGGAGGTTAGTGCTGGCAGTCCAGGATGAAAACTTCAGATGTGTTTCTCTCTATCACAGCAGACGTCAGGTGATCTGGAAGGCTGGAGCATTTTTGGAGTTTTTCAGCTGAATTTTAAGATCTGATGACAATTTCCAGTGTCCAGCTTGGATGTGGTGATTTCAACTGTCCTCTGTGACCACTTCAGCTCCTTACCATGACCATTTTTGGGGTTAGAAATTGCCTGCACTAGCAGCAGATTTTACCAGTCACTGTTATTAACCTGGAGACCAACGACTTGTTTTTCAGAAAATGACCAAAGTGCTGTTCCCATCCTGCACCCTCCTGCTGCTATATTCCTCTTGTCATCCAAAGGCAGGTTAAAAAGACATGTATTTACTATAGCCACACTCCCCATTAATATGGAGTTCAAACCACAATATGATAGGAATATGAGGCAAAAAATATACCCCTAAAGGTGTAAATTAATTTAAACAAATTAATGGAATCAGAAATCAGAGATTGGAAAAAGGGTTTTGGAGGTTCTTGAACCTGGACTGTTTGCTTGATTTCTGCTTTGAAGGAGGGTTTATTTTGTATGGTGACTGCTTCATGGTGTTTGGACTGTGTGATCTGTCAGCTGATCTTCACCTTGAGGAAAAAAATCCACAAAACCAAGTCCCAACAAACAACTGCGGAACAACACAGGTTTTACTGTATCTCTTATTAGCAATGAAAAGTGAACTAACTGCTGGTTCCTGTGGGTCTGCTTCTGCCTTGATGATTTCTTAATATCTTTTGTTTCCTTCAAAGGTTAATCTCCTTTAGCTACCCTGTGATATCTGGCTCCTTTCCACAAGCACCTGCTTTTCTCAGCTGGCTCTTCAGTAGTGACCTTATAACTCTGTAGACAAACACGATCATTGTTGATCTGTCAAATCCAATATCCCTTTGCTTAAATGTTAGATGGATTTATGTTATTGCTTTGGGAGGCAATAATCCAGAAGGGAATTCATTTTACAGGGAAGTCTTCTGCCTTGCTAAAGGACTGTTGGTTGAATGAGTCACCTCTCTAACATCATCCCAGTTGGTTTGCTTCTTCATTTGCCCATGCATCGATTTCTTTCTTGAGTCAAAGTCTGATCCTTCCATCTGAGATTTGGTAATCCTTGCTTGCAGCCAATGAAGGGCTCTCTCTGACTAAGCAATGCTGTATTTATGTGCCTGAGGCTTCTCTGTGTAATGCCTTTGCAGAGACAAGATAGCAGATGAAGGCCAGTTATCCTTTGGACCCTGCTGCTTCTTTGGTTGCTTAAAATAGCAGTTTTAGAGCCCAGGAAAATGAACAGTAGGGACAGAAAATAAGAGTTAACCCAGCCAAAAGCCACAAAACCAAGTGCAACTGGCTTTGCTGGAGGCTTTGGGAAATGGCTGTAAATGCATGACTGTGATCTCTGCTGCTCAGACCTCCAGAGCAGTCCCAGAAATGTGGATTAATGCTGCTGTACTAAACATTATCACATGCTTGTCTTTCTGGGGATAGGTAGAGTACACTGAGCTTAATGGAATAAAAATCTGTTGCAGCAGAGTGACTGAAATGGAGTTTGTTAATGGAGGGACATTTAATGACATCTTCTATGGTTGTTTAGTCTGTAAAAAAGCATTTTCCAGCTGGCTGTGGGTCTGGCTTGGCTAGAAGAGGAATACATATGCATTTGGTGTTCAGGGCGTGTGAGCTCTTACCTGAATAGCTGGGCTGTGTGGGAGCCTCTCTCTGGAAGCAGGATGTGTTTGCTTGAGCTGCAGATCTGACAGACCCCTCTTTCCTGAGACATCGATTTCACTTTTGGCACCTCCACTGCTCAATGGTTTCAGCAGCAACACTCACTGTTTCCTTTAAAACATGCACTTTTAACATTTAGCTGAGGAGTAAAAACATCTTAATGTGACTAAGAGTTGTTACTTGCTGACCATGCATTCAGCTCAGACAATTGTTTCCCCTTCTGACCAGAGAAAATAGCTGTAAATAAATCAAAATCAGCACTTTCGGCTTGGGCTGCTCCTTTCATGACTATCCATGTGGAGACCAGCCAGCCCAATGGAGCCCAGCTCCATAATGGAGCTGCTACTCAGGGCAGGAATATAAATATTAACAAATTCAAAAAGGTTTTTCAGAGTGATAGAATACCAAAAGTAGCTTGAGGTGAGGTTACTTCCTTTTACTACAGACTTGTGAAAAGGCACAAGGACCCAAGCAAACTGCTGAGCTAATTGTTTTTCAAAGGTGTTTACAACTTTGGTTTGTCTTGTAAAACCTCAGAGTGATGTTGTCTCTATATATAACTATTTATTTGTCATGTTGTTTGCACAAACCTTATCTGTTCATACATTATGTGCCCTGATTTAGCCCAGACAGGACGTGGCGCAATTTCTTGGAGCTGGTATAAAAGCAAATGTGTGCATTTATTTCCTTAGAAGCTTAGAATTATTTCATGGATTTTATTAGAATTATTTCATGGTGCCTATTTGCTTGAACAGGCCAGAAGGAGGGTGCTTTGTACTCCGTGGTAACTGAAGGCAGCTGCACTTGTGCATTTGGAAATCTCCTCTATTTGCAGCTGTGAGCGCAGCAATGGGGCATGTGGCTGCCTCTGCATTATGAATATTCAGAATAAATGTCAAATGAACCAATTTATTTGCTCTTCCTTTTCTATTTTTTGTTTCATCTCTTCCTCATGTGCCCAAGAAAAGGGAAATTGTTGAAAGCCACTGTCTACCTAAATGCAAATTATTAGGGACATCCTGTGGTCATTTAGTTGTACTTTCTTTTGTGTGCTTTGGGTATAAAAGACAGATCCCATGGCAAACTGATGCTATGGGAAGTCCTTGCCTGTGGGGAGAAGGAAATTATGGTTTTTCCTCCACAGGACTCCAAAGTTTCTCAGAATATTTTTATTCTGATGCTCTCTGTGCACTTTCCTCCTTGACGTTGTTTAGAAGGTCTAGGCAGATTTATGACGTGGTTTTTGGACGGGGTGATTTTAAGGGATTATTCTGCCTCCTCTGACCTGATTAGGAAAGTAATGTTATTGCAGTCATCTGTTAGCAGTGGGACTCTTTATGGATTACACGGAGCAGGGGCATGAATTGACGTGGAAAACAATTTGTTGTGAATCCCCCAAAGGAATGTTAAAGTTTCAGCAGTAAAAGATTGTTCTTTGCTCACGTCTACAAGTCATGAGCCATTAGGGATAAGCTCATTTTGTAGGGAGTGTTTTTTGTGGTTAAAAATTCATCCTGCTAAATATTGCAAGAGAAAATATGTTGATAAACCTGGAATGTCCAGTAGCCACAAGTACTCAACTTTTTCCAACTTTATAACAAATGAATACCACAGGGGCTAGGATATATTTTCCACATCTTTTTTCCTTTCCCAGCCTGTCATGGATGGCCGGGCAGTTGGAACTCTTGAAGTCCTGTGTTAGGAGCTGCAGAACTTAGAGAAGGAGCTAAGGTTTTGTGAGAGAGTTCAGAAGGAAGCTGTATGCTGGGCAAGAGCAGTTGGTCTTTGCCTTAGAAAAAGCTTAGCCCAGCGTTTTCAAGCTCAGTCAGAAGGTTGTTTGGCTTTTGTTTTTT
The DNA here is from genome assembly GCF_020740725.1 of Corvus hawaiiensis. Lineage (NCBI taxonomy): Eukaryota > Metazoa > Chordata > Aves > Passeriformes > Corvidae > Corvus > Corvus hawaiiensis. The sequence goes on along the minus strand of NC_063227.1, from coordinate 5,503,759 downwards.
ATCTGGAAAGACAAAGCAGCTGTATCAGCACAGTGGGAACATCCTTGTCTCAGCCTCAGTTATCTCCCAGCACGTCTTTCTGCCTGTCTTGATGGCTTGTACCAGGTGCAGCACCAAAGGCAGAGATCCTTTCTGTCTTGATGACAAAAATACAGGTTTAGATTGACATTAAAAAATGCAGCATGTGGCATTTATTCCATTATATTCTGTTTGCTGGCAATACAGCCACATCCACAACATCAGTGGCACTGTCAATGTTTGCTGTGTTTTGAATACAGATGTTTGCTGCTGTATCCTCCTCTGCCAGATGCTAGTAAAAAACTCTTACCATTAAAAAAACAAGCCATGAAATGATGTTTCCAATATTAAATAAAATCTCAGAATTGTTCCTTTAACTGATTTTTTAAAAATAATCTATTTGGATGGTGAAATGAGTTTTAAGGGAGATTAATATGGTACTGTGGAAAGAGCTGAAGTTAGGTTTGTATTTCTGCATGCTACAGTACTGTAGAGATATTAGAGAAATAAATAAAACCAGTGGTGATCAGTATAATTGGGAGGAGGATAAAAAATGGAGCTGTTTGGAAAAGTTTGAAAATTATATTCTTCCAGTTAAAAAAGAGGCAGCTGCCAAATGGAACAAGGAGCCAAAAAGCAAGACTTTAAGGGACTGAAGAAAACTCAAGAAGTGCATGGAGCAAGCTCTGAACAGTGATATCTGAAGCTGGTGACACCTGCCTGTTGACTTGTGCAGGAAAGATGAGCATCCTGAGATTCCCTAAGAACCAGGAATTACGTGGTACTGATTCACCTCTTCCACTGTTAGGAAGGGGTGTGTTTAAATGTAAGCCAAGAACTTTCTTCCTGGGATGCCAGCTGGTTGTGTGGGAGGGATGAGGTGTGGGATCAGGACAGAGCTTAGCTCAGAGCATGTTTGGAGCAGGGCACCAAACCTCCAAGTCCTCTTGGATGGGAAAGGGCTGGAGAGAAAGGAAAGGAGAACAGCAGCGTTTTCTGTGGGTGAATTTTCTCTGTTCCTGACCCACACAAACCATCCCTGCTGTAAGTTATGTGTCTATTTCCAATTTCTGCTCCTGAAATTGGTCATTATCTATTTGGAAGAACACTTTTTGCGACTATAAAGTCAGCTTTTGGCTTCCACAAGGAAGGAATTATTTCAAAGGTCAAACATGTTCTCGTCTCTTGTGCAGCCTCACTTATGGTCCCACTCAGCCTCACGGCAGCAGCAGGCACAGCCTCCTTGCTACATCTCCTTTTTGGGCCATGGGCTGTCCTGAGAATCACAGCTTTTCTTTCAAATTCCCTGTGTTTTGATTTTAGTTAGTTGAAATATAAATTAGAGTTAGCAGAATACCTCTGACTTAGATTTTTGCCCTCTCACTTATGCTCCAGGCATTCTGCTTTAGGCAGCAGCTAAAATGGGATCCAAACTAAGAAAAAGCCCACAGGTCCTGACTCAAAACGCTGTTTCATGCTTAAAGGGAAAGGCTGAGTTATCAACACTTTGTAGTGATGCCTACTCAGCAGGGATGGTACATTGAAACTTGCAGCGTGTTTGGATCCTGCTCTGTAGCCACGAAGAAAACAAAAGGATTGAGGTCCAATTTGAACTGAAGGAGTGAATTTGTGGAATGCATAGTAAATTGTACCTGGAGACTTGAAAAGACCTGATTTTCTTTTTGGTTTTTTTTTTCTGTACATGACTTCAAAAACGCAGCAGGACTCATCTAGAAAAATTTAAGTTTAGAGGTTGGTTGCAAAGCTGTTGGAGCTTTGCATACATAAGCATTTCTGTATAGTTTGGGGCTTATGCTGTCTTTGGATACAAACTAAGTTACAGAAATGTGTAACAATTTCCTGGAGGAGAGGCTGCTGCTTCTCCAGTGCTGCCCTGCCACTACACCTGCTCCCACAAGGTATTTACAAACCACGGTGTAGGCAGGGATAGCTCAGTTTTACTCGCCCTGCCTCTGCTGTTTTTACAGTTGTGCTATTCAGGCCATAATTTTCTGGTTCAGTCCAATTTGCATTGCTGCTGTCTCTTTTTACAGCTGTCTATTTCCAGCTATGCCCGCTCGCTGCATTAGCCTGTAAATGCAGACATCAACTACTGGAACTTCCCAGAGATTGATTTTATGGGACTTAACTGGAAATAAAATGATACCAATAAAATATTTTTCTTACTTTGCCTTGACAAACTGCAGGCATTCTCTGCCATGCATCTTATGAAGGTTTCTCCTTTAGTCTGTGAGTGGTCTCATTTTCCTGAGGAAAAGGGAAGAGGGGAATGCTGCTCATGGTGTGTGGCTATAGCAGAATCTGTAGCCCTGTAAATAAGGGGCTCTTGCTCTCAACTGGAGTCATAAACTCCTCCACTTTTTTTTTTCTTCAATTACCAGCAGTTGCCATCATTTGAAAGGTGGTAGCAGAGCTCTAGCTAAACAAAACTGTTTTAAAAAATGAGAGAGAAGAGTTTTCCCCGACTCTTATTTCTAGTGGGAGAGAAGGGGATGAAAAAGGACCTGCATCCAGCACTGCTGGGCGTGGGAGGGCTCTGACCTTGGCAGAGTTGGCGTTTGAACCCAGGAGTCCCTGTAAGCTCTGTAGGAACTAGCTACACAGGAAATGGGTGGAGAGAGAAAGATACTGCCTCAGGAGAATGGATCTTGTGACTGAGCAATTGGAAACCTTACCTTTTAATGGGGAACACTGGAATCTGAGAGCAACAAGGCAGGGAGGTAAATGCTGGCAGCCTTCAGAAAGTGAATGATGCTGGGAGAGGTTTTAGGGGAAGGGATAGGTTTGAGCAGACTGCGTAGCACAGGAAAAACACTGATTTGGGCACACAAACACTTCTTCAAGAAAAGCCCTTTCTTTAATAAAACTTCTTTCGTCATATAAACATCTTTACTCCTATGCTAATTATGCCCCCTTCTTTGATGCTGCTTTCTTTTCTTTATTTCAGACCAAAGGTTATTTCCTCCCTCAAAATACATTTATTTGTCTTTGAGAAACAGTGTTGTTGTTATTAATTTGGCAGTGGCTCTGTTCACGGGATAATGAAATATCAGAAAATCTCCAGTTTGCTGAGCTAAAGAAATATGATATATAGGAAAATAGTGAAAGTATGGTGACATAGTTTTAGAGAAAAGGCATAGTGAGAGGTTGGGGATTAGTTATTGATTTCCAGTGATTTTTTTCCTGTGCTATTTCCTACATTGTCTCTGCACTAGAATATTTATTTTTTGCTATTGCCATTTTGCTTTAAGAAATTCAAGATCAGCTGTTAAGACTGCTGTTTCCTAAAAAACATGGAATTAGTTGAACCAGTGTAGTTATGAATAACATTCTTGATGTAGGGGAGCTCTTTAGAAGTTCTGTGTTTAGTGGACAAACACCATTGCTCTCAGGTACAATTTTATCCTTGTGCCTGGTAAATTGGATTCATGGTGAATGTTGCTACCAGGTTCCTTTCTAACACAGTCAGATGTGAACAAAAATCGAGACAACAGCTTTGGGACTCTTTCAAGAATCCTTTAATGTTGATGGGAATTCCTTATTGACTTCAAAGGGGAAAATTCTGCAGTGGTGGCAAGTGTTACCTTACCTGATTTAAACCGTGGTGTGGAGCATCATGTTCCCAGCCTGGATTTCAGACCTGATGGAGGTGCTGGCCCATAGCTGAGGCGCTTGCCTGTGGTTTCTGAGCACATCTGGCAGAGCCCAGCCCCAGCTCCACAGCAGAGTCCGTTGTTACACAACTCCTGCCTCGTGTCTGTTCCCTGCTGTCTGAGCTGGTTTCCCTTTAAAGCTGGGTTTTGAACTCTGCTCACTTGAAATGTAACATGTAGACCCAAAATCAGTTCTGCTGTTATGCCTTTCTAATCAGCTGGCCTCTGGCTTGCATTTTCCAATAGCCTGCAGGGATTTTGTGCAGCAGGGCTCTGAGTGGGCTTGTGCCTTTCAGCAGAGAACATGTACATGGAGGGGAGAGCACCTGCTGATTAATCTCCAATGTCCTTCCCAAAATTGGCTCCTTCCATCACCTCTCTTGTGTCTGCCACCAAGTACATGAGAATAGTCTCATTAGACACATGGGAAAACCAGTGCAAGGAGCAAGCTGAATTTATCTTTTCAGCAGGACAATGAAATATGTGATATTATCAACATCTGAACTACTTACATCCTACTGCTCCATCATTTCAGAGTACTGGATTTGGCTAAATAGTCCAATTCTAAGTGCATACAGGCATATTGCCAGTGGAGAGAGGGAAGTTGAAGTGTTGAGAATCCTCTTTTCTGAAAATCTCATGAAAACTGGTAGTTTTAAACTGCTGTCTAAAACTTAGACCCTGTGGTGGCACATCTTGATCAAAGTGACCCTAATATCAGAGACCAGCCTTTAGTTACCCATTTAAGAAGTCCCTGCACCTTCTAAACAGGAGGATTCCTAGCCAGGAGAATGATCCTGTTCCTTTCATGGATCTGCCTCATCAGCTCCCACAAGGACTAAATTGCTTTCTCTGCTTGTTTTAGGTCCAGAGTCCCGAGCATGTTTGCCTGGTGCACAAAGATGACAAGGCTTTAAACCACACAGGTTATTAAAATCAGCTGTAAATCTGCTGTCTTTGGAAGGACTTGTTCAGAGGATATAACAATCCCTTGGCAGCTACTGCAGGTGCACCCACTCGCAACACAGGCGGTTCCAAGTCCAAAGGACTTTACTGGGTCTCTTTGGGTGACTTGCAGTGAAACCTGTGATCCTGGAAATCAAATCAATGCTGGGCTATTGACAGGTGGGGACTTGAGGGCAGTGTAAATGCATGTTGAGCAACCACAGGGACAAATATCCTGCCATGACTTCAAAAAACTAGCAAGGATTTTTAAATGTTTGTCTCTGACATAAAATATACTGGACTGAGGGCACCATGCACGAGCTGGATTCACTGTCATCCAAAGTGCTCTTATCAGCATGATGGCATTTTACCAAACAATCATATTTAATAAGTTTTGCCTTGTCCTTGCTTACATGGTCCCTTTGTTGGCTTTTCCTCTGAACCACAGCGATCTCCCAAAATGAGCTGAATTAGTTTTTTTTTCTTCCCCTCCAGCAGCAGCCATTCCACTTCTGCAGAAAAAAATCCATTTTGTGAATTACTTAATCTGAAACCAAAGCTCGGGGAAAGCCCTTGTAATCACAGCACAGGTCACGTAGGGGCCCTCAACTGCTCCTTTAGGGACAAATAGTAAGTAGCAGGTTCCGAAAATGCTCAGCAGGGAGAAACTTGTTTGTGGAAGGAAGTTATTCTACAAGAGTGACAGCCCACCTGTGCTTACTGCTCACCCACTTGTACATGAAAACAAGCACAAATTGGAACTGATGGCCCAAGAATCTGCTCAAATCTGTAGAACCTAAAGCTCTGTACATTCTTGCTTTTGACAATTCATTTGTTTGTGCCAGTTGGGAAGGAAATGACAAGGAGGCTCCTGAGCTGATGCTCAGTCTGTTGCTGCTGAAGCAATGGGCTTTTTGTGGCATAAAGTGGTGAAAGAAAGCGTTCACAGCAAGGGGTCTTGTGCTCAGGGTTCATCTCACTGTGCCTTGCTTCCTCCTCTCTCTCCATAGTCTTTGCTTCCAAATACATTTTCGGTGAGGTTGTTGCAGGGAGCCATCTGCATCATTTTGTAGTTCAAACCAGGGGCTACAATCATGTTCTACAAATCACTCCCTTGGCTGAAGGGAGAGGGATGTCCCAGTTAAAGCAGATGGATTTTGTTCTCATCTGTATGCGATTTATCTTTTTATTGCCTTCTTGTTATCTTTTTCTTTTCCTGATGATGCTTCTGCTGGTCAATGGCTTAGGTTGGGGCCAGGAGCACACCTTTGTGGGCTGGACACTGATTTTGATGGCTTTTTTTATTGTGCATTTACCAACCTAAAGTCTGTGTCTCTACCTGTTAGGCTGTAGGATAGAAATTATATTCAGAATTAAGCTGATCTTCTGTTTGAATATGCACCTTTTTTATTATGTATTTAGCTGCTGACTGTTTGTGTCAGCTTGCTCCTTTCTTTCTTCTCCATCCTAGCAGAGGTGCCACCGGCAGGCTCATACCCTATACCTGAATCCAGTTTTAGGAATAATTTCAGAGCAATTCCAATGAATAAAAAGCACTTTTACTTGAGGAAAAACAAGGTGATATCACAAGACAGTGCAAAACTGTTCTGAGTCACCCTCTGTGTTTCCATTTAGGGCTTGTGTTTTCCTTTTCTGTCCCCTCAGCCAGTGGTACGGTGTCTCCTGAAGCACCTGCGAAGTGGCAGGTCAAAGGAAAGACCAAGAATATTCAAGTATTTTTCTCTTCACTTGATCTGTTTCCAGTATCTTGTCACAGTCCTGCTCTATGGTCAATGTTTTTGTACAAACTCTTCATCCTTCAACTTTGGTGCCAGTACCTGAGGCAACCACCTCAGGAGAAGGACTTTAACTGGCTGGTTTTATATCAGCTGGTTCCCATTAGTCTCCCAGCCCCCTCCATCCCCACCCTCCCCAGTACAAAGGAGAAAGCCAGGGAAGCTGAAGCATCCTAATTTTCCAGATGACAATGCTCCCAAGCCTCCCAGGGAGCTGCAGACGGATCTGATCCCAGCTGCACTTGGCTCCCCTTGGCGTGTGGAGGCTGAGCCAGGAGGTGGCTGCTACCTCTGGAGCAAAACTGCCTTCCTGACTGGCCCAGAAACACGGGAGCTGCCTCAGACCCCCTGAGAGAAGAAGGAACAAAAATTGTGAAAAACCCATGTTAATATGCCAGGAGTTGGCCAGGCCACTGGGGCACGTACTGGCAGAGCTGCAAAGCAGAGAGGAGTTTGAAGTGCCTGCAGTTATTTACAAACATCACATTGTTTTACAGAATAAATTACTTCACAGTGCTTTTATACAGAAAAGGAGGCAGGGGACAGGTCCTTGCTGCCTTCCCTGAGACATCCTGACCATGGTCCAGCTCTCCTGCAGGGTTCTGAATAGCAAACCAGGCATGGGTGAAGGGGAAAGGGAAGAATATCTATTAAGGAGACAGATCCAAAGACACTTCCTTCTTCTCCAATTTTAAATTGCAATGTTTTCCCCAGGTTTTCTTGTTCTTTGATTCTAGAATGTGATTTCAAAGGTGAATGAAATGTCCTTGGTGGTTGAGATGTCACCGTCTCTTTTGATTGAGCAGGCCCATCTGATGCTGAGGTTTACCAGTTCTGCCTGCAAACTTTTAGTGCAGCTTGAAATTGCACCCTTTCCAAGACTGTCAAAACCACTTTTAGAGAGAAGGGGTAAAAATGGCTTTACAGATGGTTTTAATGCTCTTCTGAGCCATAGATCTGACACATGATTTCTTATTAATATACAATCCCAGCAATTCTCCACCAGCATAACTCAAATCTTTTTTCTCCCGTGAGACATGCTTTTGGTACTAACCCACAGCATTAAAACCTCCTGTCCTGTGGCATTTTTACCCATTGCTCTTTTGTTACCATATGCATGTGTCTGATTGACAGAATTACTAATCCATTATAATCATATTTTTGTAATTAGTCCCACCGAGCCTCCGATGCCTGCATGCAAGCATAGGTAAACTACAGCCTGCCACAATATGTTTTTACTTACTGACAGCTCAGTGTGAAGGAAATATCTGTCTAATTCCTGCCACGGTTATTAGAGATGCCTTTTGTTTTTCCTTTCACTCTTTCTCATATTTTTTTTTAAATTTCCAAGTCTCTGTTAATGTAGACTCTTTGTTGATTACAAAAAATCACAATTATCCACTTCTAATCCTTAAGAATATCAGGAAATATTGGAACTTCAGTTTTGAATAAAAACACATGGAAATGCATTAATTATTCACCAGGCAAAGCCTGAGCAGACATAGATGCCAATATCTGTTTGCCTGATGGAGGAAAAGTTGCCAAAGCTTTCAGATTTGTCTTTTTGCATCTTTCACATCTCAGTGTTGTGGTTGTGTTCAGTGTGCCATGAGGTCTTGTGGCCGTCCAGCCTTTTTTGGTCTTGGATGGCTTTGAGGCATCAGCTCATTGCCTGGCACCTCATTCCAGGTTTGGTTCTGCCATTGGTCATGGATGTGTCTCTGGAAGAAAGGGCATGGGGAGAGCTCAGCAGAATCCCTCTGAAGGGCTCTTGAGCACCAAACACTGTCCACCCACCCTCCCTGGACCTCCTGCCATTCCCTGCTGCTTGCCCCATTCCTCTGGACATTGCAACCACTCTGGACTATTCTGTGACTTCACTGTTGGTTTCAACAAGTTTCTGAAATTTACTTTGTTTCTAACAAGATTAACGTAAATCTTGGATAAATTTGAAGTATACTCTTTCAACTTAAAAGATAGAACAAGAAGTGTTCAATAACAGCCAAAGAAGATAATAAAAAATTCTGCTAAAGGTAATGGCTTGGGTTGACCAAAACTGTAATTATTTAGAATATTCTGTCAATCTCCTAAACAAAAGGTTTGTGAAAGTCCATCTCATTTCAGTCTGTCCTGATGTTTCTACTCCCTGTACCAAACCTTTTCCCCAACAACTCAGGAGTTTCAGACATTAAGCCTGAGCACCTTATCTGCCCTGAAAGTTCTTGATTAGGATGGAGGGCTGCAATCCTCAGGCAGTGAGAAGTGAGACATCCAATGCATTCACTGATAGAAAGATAAATCACTGCTGCAGGGACTGTCAGGAGAGTTACCTGATTGTAGAAGCTGAGGTCCAGAGGGGAACAGCCAGGACTCTACATGTGAAAATCAGCCACCTTCTTAATTACTGCTATTATTAATCACCTGCGTGTGTCACACGCCCTGTTCTGATCTCACGGTGGATGAGTCCTATGGCAGCAAAGGTAACTTAGAAGACTGGGACTGGCTCTGTGTTTTGAAGAAGAGGGGGAAAAAACCTGCACAGCTGCAGCTGGGAGAGAGGAGTAGGAGAAAGGCTTGAGCTTTTCATTGTATTTTCCCTCCCCTGTCCAGCTGAGGAAGGGAGGGATCAAGTGGCTTTGGTGGGCACCAAGTGTCCAGCCAGGGTCACCCCATCACAGTTTTACAATTTTATTGCTCAACTAGTGTGCTTTATGAGGGTGGCCTTAGGGTGTGAGCTGGGCTGTCTAGCTGGGAACAGAAGCATCTCTGGGCTGTGCCCGGCCAGCACCTTGTCTTTGGATTGGGACAGATGTAACACACAAATGACCAAACATAAAATTTCCCTCTCCAGCATTTTGTGGCTGGAGCACACCCAGAAGGGTTTGGCCTGAGGATCTGGTAATACCATTTTTTTTTTGTGCTGGGAGCTCCAGCTGTAACACTATGAGAGATTTTAAAAGTAAAAGTTCTGCTGGCTCTGATCTCAGAGGCAGCATGCCTGTCGTACAGTTTTCTGTGCCTTTATGACCTGGCTTTTGCCTTTTGGCCTCACTGCGACACAGCGGTTGAGTTTGCAGTCCCCAAAGTTCTCTATAGCAGATTGTGTGGCCTGCCAGCCCCACAGTTACCAGTCTTTGTTCTGGTATATATTTGAAATGTATTTCTTATGCCCAATACAGACTGGCTGGCTAAAACAGTTTTTAATTTAAACTTCAAAAAGAACAAACAGCAGTGGATATTTCTGTATCTCTAGACACTCTTGAAAACTATGAGAGAATGGAATGGAGAGCTTTAGCTTTTTGGCATGGGGTGTCTTGCAGTTGCGAAGGAGACATCTTGAAGCATGAGAAGTCTAGAATTTACGTGAGCTGTGCCAGGGTCTTCTGTGGTGCTGGCCTCGTTACTGGGGGAGATGGTCTGATGCTCTCCAGGGGCAGTACTTGGCTAAGACATGTAAAAACGTACTGAAGCAATAGCAAAGCAGCCTCTTGGCTTTTCTAGTAGAAGTCGTAGGTGAGTATTGGTTAACTAAGCCTGTGGTGGTGTTCGATGAAAAACTCAGGCCTTGCAGTCTTTCATGAATAAATTCATTAGCAAACCCTTTAAAAAGGTCTAACTCAATTTTCCTTTCCATTACCCCCAAAACGGATTCTAGCAGAGAGCCAGTTAAGAGGAACAAGGAGGGCAGAACCTGATCAGAACCTGCCAGTATCTTTTCCCTCTGTCTGATGGGAGGTGAGGCTGTGCATGTGACAGGAGATGGTCGTGTCCTGCTCTATCTGTACCTGCAGATTCAGAGCACAGGGAAGGGCTGCTCAGGGAGCAGCTACTGCCCTGCTACTGCTCTCTCCGACTCTGTGAGGATGTGAAGTAGGACCAGGATTGAAGGCATGAGCTGATAGAGCTGCTTCTGCTCTCTCCTTGTTAGCATCAAATATTTTTAGCAGTAATAATATGTTTGGGAGAAAAGAACCAGTATATTTTAATATTGTTCATTGGCATAGACTACCAAGCAGAGTAGGAGGCCAACTTATCTTCAGTGCCTGGAGTCAGGACTCCCTTATCTATATAGATACAGATACAGGATCACAGCGGAGAATTCTCCATGAAGAAAAGAAGTGGACGTGTTGCCTGTCATATAAAGCGTTTCCATGGGCTGTGTGGGCATGCAGGGGTGGATATTCCTCTCTCTGACCCCAGGCTTGTGGCAGCAAATCTTTCCCCCTGCTGTGGGGAGGTCGTGGATGGCTGATCTTTTGAGGAGAGTTCAGCTCAGGGTTATATCAGGAGGTCTGTTAGGTACTGAATAATGTATCCTGGCAGCAGAGCTTCAGTCAGTGACACAAATGTGACATTTGCCTTTTTCCATCTACTTCCCTTAGATCAAGGAGGCTCAAAATCTCTCTAGTGTTTTGGATGACTGGTCATCTGTGGAAAGGGGGCCAGTTGAAGGTGGGATGGCTGACACAGTTTCATCAAAACATCCTCAGAGAAACAAACAGGTCCCAAATGTGAGCATGGTCCTTTCCCCAGGAGCTCGTATGTGATGTGCAGCCATGAAATGAAATGGTCCAGGAAGTAAAAGCAGCAGGCATGGCTCACACTGGTAATTGTTTGAGGGCTTTGAGGAACACCTGCCTGCCGTGGCCATAGGGTTCTCTGTGAAAATGCTTAGGGTTACTATGGACTTCACAGAGTTAGGTCTGCGACTTCAAATGCCACAGGGTAAATAACTCTCACTCTTGGTGAGCTTGCCACATAACACCTTGGGGAGGCTAGAAACTAAGAGGTTTGTTCTCAGGTTGAGAAAAGGATCAGGAAGGGGAATAGGTACGGCCAAAATACCCTGCACACGTGTAATTTATGCATAAATAAATGTAATGCTTAGCAGTCCCTCAGAGAATTTTGGATACTTTATAAATCTTGACTTAAGTAATGTAGGCAAATAAAACTTCTGTACCAGAGGCAATGAAATTTTGTTCTTGGTAAAATTGGGTCAGCATCAGGACTTTGCATGGTTCAGCCCATCATCTTTTGGTGAAACTTCAGGGAAAGTAGATTTCTCAGTCCTGTCTTCAGGGCAGCTGGCCTTGCTGTCTACCAGGGAGGTCCTGCCAAGGACCACCTCAGAATCCATCCGCTCTTTTGTCTTCTGCAGAGAAAGAAAAAGGGATTGCTAACCTGGGAACTAATGGGAGCTTGGTTCTCACAAATCCTTAACTCGCAGCCCTGAGGCAGCCTACCCCAACTGTCAGCCTCAAGAGACATCCCTTGAAGTCTTTTCCTTTCTTTAAACACTACAAATTCCTTCTTTCTACATGTCTCCCAGCAGGACTGATGCCCTAACACTGTTCCCACCACTTTTCATAGCAAGTAAATCTAGATGCTAAAAGATGTGAAAGGAAGAGCTCAGTGAATTTCTTCCTCTGATGGTGATGTCAGGCCATCCTCCAGATGGGTTCCCATCCCCCTTGGAGAGGATTACCCATGGGGGGGCATTCAGGAAAGCTCTGTGGGAAAGCACCTCGTGTAGTTGTTTTCTCACCGGTCCCTCAGAACAGCACTGGGCTGCTCTGTTACCTGAGATGATGAACAGAAAATGAACAGACAAACCAACTCAAGGTGATTTGCTCAAAGGAAATCTATTGTGAATAAATTTCCCAAAGTGAAGACACTGAGCTGCGTGTTTGCCAGCCTGTCAGCTCATCTCCCACCCTCAGTGCCACGCTACCAAGCACTGAGCGCTGCTTCAATTTGCTTGATTTACATGTACAAGAGGGAATGGGGGTGGAAAAGTAGGTATTTGCCTCTCCATCATAGTGTGGGAACTGGGGAAGCAGAGGAGTGCACGGAGCAATTCTCAGAACCACAGCCTCTGTGGGATAATTATAAAGAAGACCAAATGCACTGCAGAAAGACCAATTGTAATAAATTGGCCAGGGAACTTAAAACTTTGGTTGTGCATTGCAGCAAAACAGGAATTAATTCCTGGGAGCAGATAAGCCCCAGGTTGGCAGAAGGCTGATGTAATTGGCTCTGGGTGCAATCAGACAGTGCTGGCAACTCAGTGCCTTGGCATTTGAGAGGGTGACTAAGGAATGAGAGCCTGCCCTGCCAGCCACAGCACTGGAACTGATGGGATTTTGGTGCATGTTAAAGCAACAAAGATCCTGCAGTGTGGCCTCTGGATGATCACAGAAGAAGTGAGCAAATGTAGATAATCACACAGCGAGGGTCATGGCACAGGAAAGGCCAATGGGGCCTCAAGCTGGGAGAATCAGAATAGGCTCTAGATACAGGAAATAGGGGTTTGCTGGCTGAAAAATGAGACTCCACCTGGACTGGGAGGATTGCAGGCATCAGGCTTTGTTTTGTCCAGCTCTTGCTAAAATAGATTAGCTAAGAGAAGCTAGAGCATGGGCTGGAGTCAGGACTCCCTTATTTGTACAGATGTATAGACATGTTGCTTGCTGTATAATGCAATGGGTTTTGGGGTGGGATTATTTTGTTTGTATGGGTTCATTGTTGTTGATGTTTTTTTAACTGTAGCTACTATATCCTTCCATGCCAAGAACAGGACTACACTCTGAAGTAAGAAAGGTGGATTAATTGGCCACAATTTGCTAAAAAGGCTGTACTTAAGGCAGTCTGAATTAGTTTCTTGCTGGGGAAGGTGATGTGGGGTAACCCATATAATTTAAAACTTATTAAATGTTTTAGATTGTGGTGAAGATATAGGGTTTTTCATGCTTTACAAGCCCTGTAAGAATTAGATGTCACAACGATCTACAAGGAAATAATAATGGGTGGACTGAATATGACAATTCATACTTGTCAGTGGAGTGAAAGCATCTTTTGCACTGGCGCAGTCCTGCCCTGTGGGCTGCGGCTTCCTACACCACTCTTGCCTCTCCTGAACCCTACATTGGGGTAGATCCCCCTGCAATAAACAGAGGCTCTGCTGATACGTGGAAGAGCTGGCAATGGTATATACCAAGTTTGCAGCCTTTCATACAGAGTTGGCTAAAAACAAATACAGAATATGCATTTCATCCATTCTTTCTCTTACTCTACCTCTGGTAGTCTCCCTAGGGCCATCTGAAGCCTGCTTTGTTTCTTTGTGAATCATTTATCGCCCAGGGTCTGAAATAACAGATCTGTAGTTCTGCCTTAACTGTGTTTGCTCTCTGTAAAGTGGGAAGCTCTTTGTTCCTGGGATGCTGGGTACACCCACAGTAATGCAACGCTCCAAGTGGGGGCTGCAGGGTGAGGAGATGCAGAGGAGGAATCACATAGGAGACAAATCCCTCAGGAAAGTCAGTCCTTACACCCTGGATAGGTAAAGGACAGACTGTCTGAGCATTAGAGGAGATGCCCTGTTAATACACACAGCGGCGTCAAAATTTTCTAGAAGTCCTTCACTGCATTTTGTGCATTAAATGGGCGACACTGACAAAAGCTCCTCTGTCCTGAGACCCTGTTCATATGCTGGGCTGGGTTCTTCTCTCCTGGCTGGTGTCTGCAAAAAGGATTCGGAATCTTTGTAGCTGGGGTTGGTTGGTCTCTTTATGTATCACTGATTTGTTTATCACAAAATTTTGTGAATAATTTGCCTCTGGGTAACTGCTGGCATTTGTGTCTGGAATCTGATGCTTGTTTGTATAGTATCTGTGTTGGAGTTGCTGACTTCTTGCTCTTCATAAACACGTATTGTATACGTGAATTTACCTCGGAAGGGGCCTCAGGAAATCACATTTGAAATGGATGTATTATTTCTAAACTTGTCCTGGTTAACTCCAGAGAGAATGTGGTGCAGGGCCCAGGAACAATAGGGACAATTCCATTAACTGCATTGGCTTCACGGGAGACAGAGTGGACCTCTGAGTCTGTTTTCAAGGGTCATGCAGATTCTCATTTCATTTTTATCTGCAAAGCAAAGGCCAGTTACCCCACTTGAGCTATTGCATCAGGAGCATAACTTGGAGAAATCGCACAGTACTGCTGCACAAGACCCAGCAGTTCCCTGGGACAATTGCTTTCCATCTCAATTTCCCTGCCCAGATGGTGTCTGTGCAGGGTGGGACTCTGTCCTGTCTCAGACCACATCAGACTTGAGTGCAGCTCTGTGCTGGAGGGATGTCACTGCTCTCCTGGCACTCCTGCTGCTGGATGCTGTTCCTGGAGACCTCCACTCCTGCAGCTAACACACAATGTCCACAGACTCCAAATACTGCTTTTTCCTTCCCTCCTGCTACTGCTGAGCTAACAGATGGGTGCACTAATCTGGTGTGCAGATGTCTGGGTTGCCCAAGAAGAGCTTTTCACCCTCAGTAGTTCAGAAACGTATTTGTAAGAAGGTATGTGACAAACTGTTATAACCTGACAGTTCTTCACAATCATAGAAAAATACCAATACCATGCGTTCAAAAAAGAAAAAAGTAAGTTGTCTGTGGTCCAGTAACTTTCCAGACTGCTCAATGGTATGAAATTACCGGCACAAAATCCTTCCTTATATAAAACAGTAGGAACTTCTCTGTTACAAGTATATTTGCAATGCATATCTTCTGGGTAGTTGTTAAATGCATGAACATTACACTGGCATTTCCTCTTTAAACATTGTCATTTTTTTTCTTTATCTATCTAGAGGAGAGCAGAAATTATCCTTTAATTACTAGGTAATAGCATTGGCTATACAGCATTTTAGCTCACACACAGCAGGACTGAGCTTAGTCCTATCACGCATCATTGATCCATCTTTTCATCCTGGAGTGCTGAGTCTTTCCTAAGTCTTTGCTAAAAGCAGGTAAAGGATTGTGAGTTGATGTCCAGACTGCCTTAGTCAAAAAGAATCAAAATGGGGCTACAGGGAGGTGAGGGCAAGGTGGGTTGTGCTGCTACTTTGCTATGCTGATTCTGAGAAGGAAGAGGAAAGCATGGGAATAAAAAGCCTGTCATTATCAAAACACAACACTGTAACATGGAGAGGTGGAGTAATTTATCTTTAAGTAACAGGCTGACCTATTCAGAACTGTAATTTTAAATGTAAGACTAACCTTTGAAAATAGATCAAGTGATATAAATTATTAAGGAATAGACATTTGTCAGATAGATGGTCTCTATTAGTGATTTTATGCATGAATGGTTATCTACAAAGGAAGTGTTGCTGTCTGCTGAGAAAGAGAGTGCAAGAGAAGGTTACCTTAAACTGTCATGTAAGACTGACTTTTAATCAGTGTTTTTCTAATCCAATAATAAAAAAAGCTGAAGCAGGGTTGTCTTGCTCCCCAGACTGTGTAGCTTTTGAATTTCTTTGCTAGTGGAGGAAATTCCTGGTAATTTTCCTAAGCTATTTCCCCGAAGCTTTTGGGGTCAAACAGGTTGGCATGTGTCCCATTTGAGAATGACTGCTCCCACACTGGGTGTCACTGGGATGTCCCAGCCCCTGGGCAGAGGAGAGCTGCTACCCAGGGACCCCTGATGGGGAGCAAAGCCTGCTCTGCGTCGCTGCTCCTTCAGAGGGCTGGGTTTGAATCCTGACTGCAGAGGAAAGCTGCAGGTCCCTTCTTTTCCCTGCCAGTAATCAAAAGGAATGTTTTATGACAGATTAGTGTCTGTTACTTTGATGATGTTTGGTCCATATTTTGGACTTGGAAGGGGAGAAGAGAAAGGGAGAGGTGAAGCTGCTTGTCAAAGACACTTTTCTACCCTCTGATCACTCTGCCTTTGTTTTTGCTTTCCCAAATTTCTCTTTTCATGAGTTTCCCTCTGCTTTATTTGCTTGTTTATTTTATATGCAAACTACTTCCATGCCCTTGTGAACTTGTGATCCAAGTACTCCAGAGCACTCAATGTAAAACTAAATTTGACTTCTTTGAGAAGCTGTTGGAAGGAGACTGTGGCCGTAAACTTGCTTTTCCCCATCCTCTATTCTTTGCATATCTTTGGCATGGAAAAGTAAGAGAGCAAACGTAAATTTAGGCTATGCCCTCCTAGCCTGTTTGCTCCTGCAAACAAATGCAACTTCATTCTTTTCTCTCATTTTTCTTCTGTCTGCAGCATTTGTAAAACTTGTCTTCCAGTCATGGATGCTGCTATTGCTTGGCTTTTGAATGGGATGTTGATGGAGGGAATTACAGCTTTTCCTCCATCCTGCAGTCGCTCTGCAGCCTGTAACACTCCAGGAGAAGTTGTGTGCACACTGGAGCATGTCCTTGTTAAATGGGACTTGTACTCACGAGGTCCCTGCACTGATGATTTTGCACAGTGGCTCAACCATTGTCTTGCCTCTACAGCACAACATAATGTATTTGATCTCTTCTGACATCTTTATTCACTCAAAAGTTGAACTGGGGCTAATCTACAGTGTTTGGTGTCTGCAGTTCTCCTAGACCTGAATTAAGGCCCCAAGACTGAGATTTCTAAGGGAATTGGAATTTATGACCCTTTTGATGATATCTAAGAAGAGATTTATTTTCTGAATCCTATTTTATTCAACTCCACTTGAGCAATTGACAGGGAAAAATTGAAATATAAACAATTACTCTGGTGTGCGTAATCTTACTGACTTCTCTCTTTTCCTCTTTTATCTTCATCTAACTCGTAGCTGTGCCAGGATGAATGGTTTATGGTTAAAGCACTGCAGTGGGATGCAAATGATGCAAGCTTAAATTTCCAGATATGTCAAAGGCTTCCTCTATGACTACAATTGATATTTCTGTGATCTCTGCATGCACTGTTAGGTACAAAAGGTATCTAAAAATATGACCTTCTCTCACTTTTTTTTTGTCTGTTTAGGCATTCAAATCCAGACTCTGGATATTTGAACCCCTTTCATTTTGTTTCTTTGAACAAAATGCCTCCTGTTTGTGTTGAAGTGATACAGGTTAACACTTTGAACAAGAAAAAAAAAAAAAAAAGATAAGCATTTGGTGCACTAATTTCAGGAGCAACTGTTTCCAGCAGCCTGGAACCTTTCTGCAGTATATTGATGTTTCAATTTGTACAGAATAGCAGCTGCCCTTAATGATAAAGAAAAGCAAGTGCTCTGCTCTGTGATGATTTGACATGGCAGCAGCAGTCTTGTGGAATGTGACATGACAACTTGAAGTAATGATATGTAGATACGATGCCACAGACATGTCAGGAAATAACACAAATTACTGAAAATTATGGAAAGAGAAAACATCTTCAGAGCAAAAATATTGAGACAAAAAATTGTCACTTATCACGATTGAGGGGAATATGGCAGTTTATGTGATTCCTGCTAGAGACAGTTTTGTCTAAATGGTCCTTTATAATTGGAAATTTGCAAATCAACAGTCATTAGTAGACTCCAACTCGTCATCTAAAAAAGAAAGATGATCTTCCAGCACCTGCAATGCTTTTTAATGTAAGCTCTTTGTGACTATGGACACACACACGTGTGACCATGCTCAGGAGGCCATGAAGGCTCTGCCCATATTAATGAGCAGTGGTCTCAAGGTTTTGGATGTGAGTCTCCTATTGAATTTAATTGGAGCTGTGCAGCTGCACCAAAGCTTTCAGGATGCACACCCTGAAATATTCATGTTACCTTTCTCATTTTCCTTTCTCTCAGTCACGTTTGTTAAGGTTTAAAGGAAGTGGCTTCCCCTTGTTGTGGGTGCAAATTTATGCTTGCATAGTCTATGAAGACATTAGCATTTAGACACTGAGCATCATTGATTTGTATGCACCAGTCACTTGGTAAAGAGCTGAAGTGGTTGCATTTGTGCTGTCAGTTAATTCTAGCTGCTAAAATGGATTCCAGTTTTTGAAAGTCAGGTCCTATCAAATCTCTGCTCTCCCCTTACTTGCACACAGGACGATTTTGACTCTAGTCTTTTCATGTTCCCCATGGCTAGGCAGAAAGTTCCAGTTACTGGATGGTTTCCTCTCAGGTTTTCAGGATCCCAAGGTGGTCCAAGGTTGCTTTCCTTGCAGAGGAGAACATGACACAAGACAGAAGTGGGATGCTAAAATATGGACATATTCCCTCAGTTTGTGTAGCAGCCTTGAACAGAAGGTCTGGGGGCAAGACTTGCCTTTCTGAGCTGGATTTGTTCAGTGTCTGAGAATGACAGAATATCCTGAGTTGGAAGGGACCCACAAGGATCATTGAGCCCAACTCCTGACCCTGCACAGACACCCCAACAAATCCCACCCTGTTCCTGAGAGCATTGTCCAAATGCTCCTGGAGCTCTGGCAGCCTTGGGGCTGTGACCATTCCCTGGGGAGCCTGGTCACTGCTTGACCACCCTCTTTTCCTAGAGGATGTGTGAATTCTAGGCATAAGGGCACTACAATGTAATAAGGATGATTTATCTTAATGTGGATGATATCACTAATTTTAGAGCCACACATGCAGTGGGTATTTATCCCAGAGGAATCTCATCTTAAGAAGTTATTTCAGAAATGATTGTGCTCCCTTCTTCTCACTGAAATATAGACCCTTCAAAAATTGGCCAGAATTTTATTTTCAGTCTTAGCCATCTCTGAAGGTGGTTTACCATGGAAGAGTTCCTAATTGGTCAACTGCAAAGCAGGTCTGCCAAAAATGCTGTCTGCTAAAAGAAGTGGGAGTGTTTCTGTTTATAGGGAAAAGTCCGGGAGAAAATAGCAGGAGTGCAGCTTTCCAGTCTCTGCCTCTGTTCTGGAACACTGGGTAGCCTTGATTCAGTAACCTGTTGTCATCTCAACCTGCCCATCAATAAAATGGGTACAGGAGTGAAAGTAAGAATAATCAAGGGGAAAAGATGGCTTTTTCATGGCACTCACTTTTTTTCAGAGCTGCTGATATTCCAAGCATTTGAGCTCCTGTGCCTCATAATTTCCTGCTTGTTGCTGTACCGATGAACTGACCACATGCGTGGCCCTAATCTATTGCAAACACTGACTGAAATGCATTATCTTGAAATACCATGAAGGCAGGCTGGCTGATAAGCAGAAAATCACAGGCATCTGATCACTCATTTGTTTGTAATTGCAGGTCCACACCCATAATTAATGTTTCTGGGCTGATTTGAGGCAAGCAGAAGCAAAGGGTATTAGGAGAACTTGTGGTACTTGGATTTGTTGTCATGAGGTTTTGTAAGATCTCTTGCATGAACAGACTTTGGAATATACTGCTTTATCCTTCAGCATGGGAAAGATTTGCCTCATCAGCAAGGTGCTGCTGTTTTAGCTGCCTCTCTTTCTAATTGAATTTGGAATATAACAGAATTATTGCTAGCAGCACTGCAAACCTACCCAATTTGCTCTGAATAATTTTCTCTCGCTGCTGCAGGGTTTTCTGCATCGTGTTGGGAATACCCAGGGAAAAATGCAAATGGTGACATTGAATTGCTCAGCTCTCTGCAACAGCCGACGAGATCTGAGAACATTCTCCGTGTCTATCTCCAACTGCTTCTGATTTCACTTGTTGCCATGTGTTTAGATTGGCAATTGTTTTGTATAGCTAGACCTGTAGTGTTAATATCCTGCTTTGATAATAGCCCTCTTCAGGAATATTAATGAGTGGCTTTTGTATGTGGCATCTTTAAAACCTTCCATTGCTTGTATGTTCTTTTTTAATTTTTTTTTTAAATGGTGAAAGAACACTGCTGAAGGCCCCTTGGGTAAACAGTGTTTAAAGCAGTCCATGCATTTTAATTAGCAAAGAAAGACATAGATAAGGATGAAAGATTTTTTTTCCTCAGGCAAACCATAAGAACATCAGGCCCACAGGTAGCTTGGTTTAACTCCTGAGAGATTACATTTATATCTCTTCATCTTAATCTTAAAAATGTCATTCTGATACAAGCAGTACAAATTAAGGTAAGATAAAGATGTCTTCTCTGCTGGAGGTTTAAGGTCCTTTATTCTGAATGTTATTAAGGTGTCCTATTCAGAAGGGGTAAAGAAAAGAAGAACTAGAACATGAAAACTGCAACATAGTCCGTCTATGAAACTGTATTTCTGTGTGCACAGGGAATTTAAATTAATGATTGGTCATAGAAGTGGGTAAGTTGTGTTTTCTGGTTATGAACCAGTGGAACCACAATGTGTATTTACATGTTTTAATAATTAAAAGACCAGTTTTCCTGTTAATAGGCTGCTGGTAGAAGACACGTCTGGTATTCACCTTTGCTGTGCAGCCACAGGCTGGTCATTTAACACCTTGAGCTGGGTTTGGTTTTTAAACTTGAGGTGTTTAACCTCTTTTGGGAGGTTAAATGACTAACCTTTGGCTGCGTAGCATTTATATGAGCACTCCTGTGGTGCCCAGGGGGGATGTTTTGAAGGGAGGATAACAATGGCTCAGAGAGGCAGGATAGTTTCAGAGCCTCCCTCAGTCTGGCCACTCAACAAGGGTTGCTGCTTGCTTCTCAGAGAGAGCAACTTAAACACTGAAAGAAGATGAGGCCATGCATGGAAAAGCCTGAGGAAAGATGTTTTGCTGTGAATTTGGCTGCTGTAGCACTACCTCTCCCTGAAGGGTATGGAGATTGCTGTGTTTAGTGGCCAGCCAGGGGTGTTGTTACTGGAGAATGTCAGGAGGACAAGGAAGGTGCTGCCCATGCAGAGTTCCTCATAGGGCTGCAGCTCATTTCCACATATTCTCCAGTTTTCCAGTAAGGCCATCAGCTCAGCAGCAAGGAAACCTGAGTGAAATGGCTGAGAGCAAGTGGAAGGAACACAAATGGATCAGGGGCACCAGAGGGCCTCTCCCAGGGAGAAGGGTGAGCCATGGATGCTGCTGCTTCCTCTTTCTTCTCTCTTTCAGAAGCAGCTGGACTTGCTCATGACTGAAAGATAATGGTGAGGTGTTTCTAAATGCCTGCCTGGAGACTGGTGTCAGCTCAGCCCAGATAAAGACACCTGTTAGGCTGGAGATAAAGGAACCTATCGTACCTTGCAGTGTTCATTGTGCAGGAGCTGGTCTTAAAAGGTGTCTGGTCCTGTGCTGTGACAGACAGTGCACAGACCCAGCACTGCCCATCGTGTTTTGCTTCAGGAGGAGACTAAATATGCCACAGACTTCACTGAGATCCTGTGAGACCAGAAAAACCTCATGTAGAGTTACTGTTTGTTACCCAACGAAGCAAAATGTTTCTGAAAGGTGACATCACCAAGCTCATGCAAGATTGATTTGATTTCCAGGCCTAAGACAGATTCTTCAGTATTCCTGAGCCCAAGACCCAAATGGGAAAGGGATGGTGTCTGCTCCCAAGGTTGTGCACTGATCTAGGTAGCCTCTGGGCTGCTCGAATTCATCTCTCCCCTGATTTGGGATATTCAGAGCAAGAAGGGCAGGCTGGCAGCCAAAACCATTAGGTCTGTGCCAGCTGAGGGTCCCACATGCGGGTGGGGTCTACAGCTCTGGCTCCCAGGGCTTTTGCTGGGCTGATGCCATCCAAACAGGGCAGCTCTGAGGGTCAGCCTTTAGATGAAATGCTCTGAAAAATGTGTGCTAGGACCATAACCAGCATCATGCACGACTGTGGCACATGGAGGGGGTAGATTTGTTAGAGGCAGCACAAGGTGGAAGAGCCTTCCACTTCCTCAGCAGAAACCTTTTCTATAGAAGCCATTTAATGGTCATTTTTTGTGGTCTTTTGAGAAATAAGTCAGTGCTGTCTCCAACCTAATTGCCAGTGCAAAAGACAATTTATCACTTACCAAAGCTTTGATTGCTTTTTCAGCCTTCCATGGCCTCTTGGTTGGTAGGTGGAATTGTGTACAAGATTGGCATTTTTTAAGGGGAAGTTTAAAGAAAAAAAGAAAGAAAATATATAATGTTAGGACCTAAAATCTCAACTTCCAATTCTGTCCTTTATTGTCTGTATGTTATTTATTTATTTTTTAATTTAAGCTTACCATATTTCGTATTTAGAAATCAGAAAAAAAGCGCCTCATTTAAGAATTCTATCTCTGGGTTCATATTTTTCAACAATGTTGCCCCTGAGAATGAAGATGCAGTTTCCCATAGCCTAAAATGCAAGAGTCAGCAGGAGAAATAGCTCACTTGAAAAAAATCTGAGCCATAATTACTAACTAATGTACAAGAAAAAGATTTGGTGTGCAAAAAGCTCTGTCTTTTTCTCATAGTTATCATTGATTTCTTCTGGACTTTAGATGTAACCCTGAATAAGCCATCTTACATTATATTTTTGCAGATCAAATGATCAGAAGAAAACAGGTCATGTGTTTTGATAGTTACCACATAAAAAGGAAATCTTTAGACTGGTAGAGCCATACTCAAATTTGATTGTAGGGAATTAAGTTCCTTCAAAGCAAATGGCTTTCTTGTACCTCAGTATTTCTTATGCAGTTAGCAAGTTGGTTGTATTAACTTGCCTGACAGACGATATTACTGATCTTATCAGCTTTCACTTGTGTATACAGGGCTTTATTAATTTCTTGTTTGCTTATGAACTTCTTTGTCAACAATAAATTTGGTGGGTAAATGTGGAACATATGTGTCAGGGTAATACTTTGTTTGCTTTGCTTATCAGTAAATAACAAACTTTTGGCAAATAAATGAGAGCAACAAGGGAGCAGGTGGGTCTCAGGGGGTTCTTTTGCACTGCTGGTACTTGGTCATGTTGCTAAGTTACAGTAGCTTCTGGCTCCTACTTCAGAGAGCAGAAGTTATTTTTAAATGTGTAACAAACATAGTACCAAGGATCCTAAAACTGCTCTGGAAGTGGCCGGAATAAAGGAAGGATTGTGAGTGCTGACTGAAGACCAGCCCTGAAAAACACTGGTCCCACACAAAACCAGTTCCTACCATCACATTTCAGTTCCAGAGGTGTGCACATTATTTAATTTTTTATAACATGCTGTGAAAGCAGCGATGATGAGCTGCTGGGTTGGATGGTAGCTGCCTGTCGCTGAGTGTAGGATGAGTGTGGTCCAAAGGGCTTGGAAAAAAGGAGTGATAGTGACTTTTTGCACAGCCAGATAGTGATAGGGCAAGGGGGAACAGTTTTACACTAAAAGAGGGAATATTTAGATTAGATGTTAGGAAGAAATGCTTTACTGTGAGGGTGGGGAGGCCCTGGTGCAGGTTGCCTAGAGAAGCTGTTGATGCCCCACCTCTGGAAGTGTTCAAGTCCATGCTGGTTGGGGCTTGGAGCAACCTGGTCTAGTGAGTGGCATTCCTGCCCACGGAAAGGAGTTGGAATAAGATGATCTTTAAGGTCCTTTCCAATCCAAGCCACTCTATCATTTTCTGAAAATGTAGGAATGATCATGACTAGAAGTAAAAACTTTCAGATTAACCTCCATGAAAATATTCTCATAATAGATTATATTTCCTTATGGAAAACTTAGTTCTTTGCATTACTAGTAAAAGTTTTTATTCCTCCTATTGCAACAGGGATTTCATTATTACTGCTATGAAGAGAGCAAGCAGTAACACTTCCTTCCCTAAGCAGGAATTTTGGACACGCTGTGAAGTCACCTGGCATGGTCCTCACTAATCCTTCTCAGACACCAAAAGAGAAACTGAGTGGTATTACTTAGACTTCAGTTGCTCGGTGGCTGAAGCTCTGAACTGAGAAATGGAATCAGCTTTCAGACTGAATTTGGAATATAGAGTCAGTTTTTTATTGATATTTCAGTTGGTGAGGGGAAAACATCATTTTCCTGCTGGTTAGAAGTTGCACTCCACCATCTGTTGCTGGGCAGTGTGAGCCCTTTGGAAGGGCTGGAGTTCAACTCCACTTGGCTTCAGGTTTAACCTGCTTCTCTAGTGGAGGAGAGGAGTCCAGGGGGTCAGATGGTGGGAGCATATGACTCAAAGCTGTTGGGGGACATTGAGGATGGCCCGAGTCCAGGGAGATGAGCACAGGGGAAGCTTAATGCAGAAAATTGTGAAGTAATGTGTTTTGGCTGCGAATTCTCTGTGTGAGTGCCACGAGATCATTTGGGGCAGTGGGAGGGTAAGGGTGGCTTTGTAGCAGAGGATTGAAACCCAAAAAGAGATGTATGAAACCAGTGAGTCTACAGAAAAAAAGAGAGAATTTCTGGCCTTAAATTAAGCTTCTGATTTATATAGTTTAACAGCTTCCAGGTGGGGAGATAAACCCAAAGTAGTCTACTCAATGTACTACTTGCCAGAACTGGACAGCTTTGGTAGATCCCAATGCAGCTGGAGGTGACCTGATAGTGTGTTCTCTAATTTGAGTTCTTCTACCTGGAGTTATTTTTCTTTCCAGTCTTTTCTTTTCTTCCTGAAATGGGTCCTGGACCCACTGTATGGTCTTTCTCTAAGGGTTCCTAGAGATGTCTCAGCTCTGCTTCTGATGAAGTCCATTGGTGTCCTTTTCCTGGGTTTGCAAGGGAAATGCTCTTCTCTGCTCGTGGGGAAGCTGATAAAAGACTGAATGTTTTTTTTTTCTGGATACCTTAGTTTTCTCACAGACTGAACTGTCTAAATTATAGATTCTTATCTGTAAGTGAAAGTCTGTGAACCTCACAGACCTTGCAGGGAGAACCAGCAAGCCCCAGGACATTTGTCTAAGGGTAAAACCAGAGCAACTGTAAAGATGACACTCATAATAAGCATCTCTCTGGCCAATGGTTACAGGTTTAGGTTGACTGGCACAAGGACTACCTGAGGCATTTCTCCCTTCTGCCTCCAGGATCCAGCAGGGATGTCTGATTCATCCCTTCAGGCTGAGCCAGAACCATCCAGCTCTGAGAAATGGATTTCAAGGGGATTTTGCTTGTCTTGATGTGGCACTCTGCAGGACAGCCAGCCCTCTGAAACCATCATAACCGTGCCCACACTTCTCAGAGGAGGCTGTGCTGGGTTTCCAGCCTCTCCTGGGTTCTGAGCTCCTTATGCAGAGTGACATGGCTTTGGAGATTACCTTTCTTAGAACAGGTGAAGTCAATGGGGGGGTCTGCAGAAACGAGCTCTTGAAAACGTCAGTGAGTGCAAGGAGAGACAAGAAACTTTCCATATTAAATTTTCCATTTTAACCTGCCTTTCTGGAGTCTAAGATGATTACATCTGTGCTCAAACTTTGTAGGTAAGGCCCTAAAATGCAGACAGAGGGTCTGGTCAAGTCTCCATCCTTGTCTGTTCATCTCTGTTGGGATATTACGAACAGAAATGAGAGCAGCACATCACGGCAGAGCTGCTTTGGGTGAGCCCTGGGGAGACCCAGTGGCCAGAGCCAGGTCTGGGTTTTTTTGGGTTTTTTTAATCTTTTCTTTTTATTTAGAGCAGAGAGAAATTCTTAATATTTACCCCTCGTGCAGGACTGATGATAGAGGCTTGTTAAATGTGAGCCACAGCTATGTATTCTCAGTTATTCAAGAGCAGACCCAGCTTAGAGCTCCTGCCATCTGTCACTTGTCACCAGCGCTGTCCCTCCAGGCAGAGCTGTGGTGGGACAGTGCTGCAGCAGCCAGTTGTAGGGCTGTGAGTGGAGAAGCAATGCAGAAGGGTGATTATTCACTGCTTTTCACAATAAGGGAACTAGGGAGCATCTGAATCTTACAGCAGGTTAAAGACTCAGAAGAAGCATTATTTCCACATCATGCATAACTGAACTGTGGAGTTTGTTACCATGTGATTTGGTGGGGATAAAAGGTTTGGATGGCTTCCAAAAGCCATTAGGAAGCATTATGGAAGGGAAATGCAGTGTCTGGTAATCACAGCGATGCAGAAAAGTCTGAGGCTGGTAACTCCTCCCAGTTCCTCACCACGGAAGGGTCAGTTTAGACCTTTTCTCTACCATTTTGCCATGGCTGAGAGGTGCTCTGTTAGAACTCAAGTGCACAAAAACCAGTTTGACAATTTCCATGTTTCTTATGCTGGCTTTTAAGCCAGAAGCTTTGTGGGTTGAGAAGATTTTGAACACCTTTTGATACTCAATCTTAGTTCAAAAAATGACCAAGAAGAATGAAGAGAGAAGGGCAAGTATATATACACATGAAGGATTTATTATCATCATCTTCTATGGAACAGTGTGGGAAACCATTTAGTTCAGCTCTCAGTTTGTAAAATAACATCTGTGTGGCCATGGAAATCTGTGCATTGAAGGATTTTATAACTGAGGTAGTCACACATGGTGGTGAGAACAGCCACAAAGGCACTGCATGGTGACTGGCCATGCAAGAAGATGGGGAGCTGGCCTTGCTTCTCCTGCCAGCCCAAAGCCACTGTCAGCGTGGATCTCAGGCTTCTTCAAGCAGCAGCAGTTTCTAGAGAGCCTTGGCTTGTCATACATCCAAGGTAAAACACATTAGCCTTAACCTAATGAAAGAGCTTAAAATAAGCATTTTCACCTTTGTGGGGAGCTAAGCAGGTGCATGTGAGCAGTCACTGCAGAGAACCAAGGTGTGAGAATTCAATACACTGCAGCAGCTTGGCCCTGCTTGTGAGCCCTTGAGCTTCCCAGTTTACTGCAAGGGACTTCATTCACTCCCGAGCCCAGACCTCCTCTTTGTCTTCCAGTGAGCAGTTCCACTAGTGTTCTATGCTCTTCTCTCCCTTTACCTGCAGTTCCCACGACATTTGTCTGAAACACACCTCAAATTCCAGCATCAGGGTACGGAGACTAGTAGATGTTGCTGCTCTTGACCTTTTTTGGAACCTCACAAGGAACAGCCCTGGAGCTCTTTCTTCTGCAGAACCTTGACCCACTTATATCTATGACAGATGCCTGGTAAGTGCTAACATGCAGGTTTGCCACCTTGAGAAGGAGCAAAGGTCTGTGCTCATTCAGCCCTATGGAGGGTTAATTATCCTTTTGCTTAAAAAAGCATTCAGCTGCCCTTAGGTATAGGAATTTATTTAAGCCTTATCTGCATAATTATCATGTTTATTGCTCAACACAGCTGGATGGATATGAAGCGTATGCAGTTTTTGATACACACTTTATGTCAGAACCATTACAAAGGAAAATGATCATTCTCTTATAGCCCCAGCAAAGAGGCTGGCAGTAATAGTTAGTTTTCCTACTTTAAAAAACAAATCCTAGGACCAAATTTATTGGGCATATTTACATAATTTTGATGCTCAAGGTCTTCCTCCTTTTATGGACATACGTGCTGTGGTGATGAACAACCTGGATTTTGAAGGGTGATTGGTGACCTGAGATGTTTTTGCTTGATAGACTGAAATTGCAGAGAGGAAGGATCTGCATCACATAAAAGTCATTCACCTCTTTCAGGGACTTCTGTCAGGCACCCAAAATCACTGTTTGTCTTCAGAAATCTTATCCACTTCTGACATTGTCATTATTGAGATATTAATATAGGAAATCTGGAGTAGCCAGAAAAATGTAAAGAGCATTTTGATATATGATTTTTTAAAAAAAATTAATCTTGTAAGATGACTTCTGATCTATTGGAAACCATAGTATGTTGTATCCCTTATAGGTAAACTACTGATGCCATGAAGATTTTTGCCTTTTCTTTTATACCCCTGTTACACCTTTTTTACAACTTCTGTATTCTTAGTGCTTTTTGCCTACATTCTTGGACTTGTTTGTCAAACTAAGAGACTAAACATTTTAGAAGCTTCGTAGGTAGGGATCAGTGTGCCCCAGAGCCCAAGGTCCTCTCCAAAACACATTCTGTAAACCAAGATAGAACCATCCAGGGGAAGGTTCCTTGGGGAGGGGGGCTCACTTGAGCCTCTCACTGGGGAATCTTTGATAGATCTGCTAATTAGTAAAACCTATAATGATATACCAGATCTTTTGGGGTGTGCATTGTGGTGGGCGTTTCGGTGCACTTGACCTGGACGTGTACACTTAAGGATCCTTACAATAAACACCAAGGTAAAATCCCTTTTCCCCTTCTAACCGTGTTTGACTCTTGATTTTAAGACCAGGAAAAGGCATCACTACCATGAGGCATTGGTGGGTATTTCTGTAATTTTAACGGGGTGCAAGCACTTAAACAGTCCACCTTTGACCCATTCGTTATAGAGTACTCATTACTTCAAGTTCATAGTATTGCACAAGGCAGCACACTGCAGTCTGAGGGTTTCTTGGTGCAGCCTGCAGTATACAGAAGTCTTGCAAATACCTGCATCGCACAACCCTGGGGCAGCAGCTGCCTCATACACTGCTGTGACTGCCAGCAGCCCAAAATAACACCAGAAAACGAATATGAGATGCACACAAGTGCAAGCTAAGGCAGGAAAGGGATCTCTGCTGTACATTTGAGGCACTGAAAACCCTTTTTCTTTCCTAACTGGGGGGCTGTGGGGTGCTGGAAAAAAAACCATTTAGCATCATTTGGACAAAGCTAATACTGTCATAGACTGGTTTGCATTGCAAGGAACCTTAAAAATAATCTAATTCCAGCCCCCTGCCTTGGTTAGGGGTACCTTCCACTCGATCAGGTTGTTCAGAACCCCATCAAGCCTGGTCTTGAACATTTTCAGTGATGGAGTATCCCCAAATTTTCTGGGTAACCTGTGCCAGGACCTTACCATCCTCACAGGAAAGAATTTCCTCCTCATATTTTATCTAAACCTGTCCTCTGTCAGTTTGAACCATTTCCCCTTGTTCTGTCCTATGAGTCCTTGTCCCCAGTCCCTCTCCAGCTCTCCTGGAGCCCCTTTAGGCCCTGGAAGGGGCTCTGAGCTCTCCCTGGAGCCTTCTCTTCTCCAGGTGACCACCCTCAGCTCTTCCAGCCTGGCTCCAGAGCAGGGGGGCTCCAGCCCTCAGAGCATCTTCTTGGTCTCCTTAGGACTTGTTCCAGCAGGTCATAGTGAGTTTCTCATGAACCAACACCCCAGGGCCTTCTCCTCAGGGCTGCTCTGAATTCATTTCCTGCCAGGTTGTATTTGTGTGTGGAATTGCCCCGGCCTCTGTGCAGGACCTTGCTAGGCTGCAGCTGATGCCAGACATCCATAAGCTGTTTTTAACAAATCAAGGAAGAGTCACAGCTGATATTAGTTATTTAAAATTTTATTTGCCTCTAATTTGTTTTCATAAAAACACTCTAGTCTATTTGGCTTTTGTATTAAGACAGATCACCAGGTAACATCTGATCTCAGCAACTGGGTTATGAAATGACAGTACAAAAGACCTAAGAAAGTAGCATTTCAGCTACTCTCACCTTCATCAGTGATGTGAGAACTATTTATTTTAAACCCCAGACTGTGTGTGGTAGGAGTAGGTACCTGTCAGTCTGTTGTCACTAGTTGTAGCGCTAACTACTTCTATCTTCTCTTTGTTTGTTAGTTATACAAATGAACCTTTTAGTTGTGGCTGGCAAGAAGATGAACATGGTGAAGTGACAGGATGGAACTTTTGCATAAAAGCCAAATTAGTTGGAAGGGAGGGAGGCAAACACCCATCAGTTACAACTTCTCTCCTTCACTCCGCTAATCTCCTCATGTTCCATAGATGATAAATTACCTATCACTTCCTTTCATTGGGAGGCATCTCTTCCCATGCTAACTTCTTGCCCCTACACCTCAGTTCCCCAACTACTTCCTCTTTTGGGCTAATCAATATCTCTAGTCAGACAAATTGCTTCTGACTTGCTTACTCTGAAGTAGAGTGTGTGTGTAACTTCCAACTGTATGAGCTGTCTTAAAAGTTATGTTATCCCTTCCTACAAACATTACCTGGCTCTCATTTAGTGTGGTGTTCACATAAAATAGGGCGTGTCGTTATGGCCTGATGATCATGGTCCAAAATACTGATGAGACTAAAAGGCTGTGCAGCAGGAGGTACCTCCTCAAGCTCTTAAACGTGTTTCAATCCCTTTGGCAGTGAGAAGATTTCCTGGGCCACAGCACAAAAATTTATCTACCCTTTATTCTCCAGATAGATAAATTTGGGTGAAGAATATAGAAAGCCTTTGATTACCATTTTCTGTCCTGAACGCTTTCCCAGTGCAAAGCCATTCCAGAACTGAGCAGTTGTTTAATCTTCTTTCCCATTTCTAGTCTACTGTTCTGCAGATCAGCACAGAATGTGAACAATTTGTTGGATGGGCCAGGGGATCAGTGTCAAAATCAGGAGTCTGAGCCTTGGTGGTGAGACTGAAGCTGAAGGATACAGCGCTCTCAAGTGTATTGAAAAGCTGTTTTAATTGCTCCTGACCACAGCCAGGTGACTCCCGTGGGATTGGATATGGGGAGCAGAGCACATCAGCCCTGCTGAAGGGCACCATGGACCCTCTGCAAAAGGGGCACATGAGAGTTCCTGCTTATATGTTTGGCATCAGGTTTTAATGAGGTTTGCAAATGCACTAAGCTTTGCCATTCGAACATTTTTCTCAATGTTTTTTTCAAGAACATTTTTCAACCTTTTTTCCCCCCAGCTTTTACTGAAAATTGGCTTGCTGTTACCCTGATTCCAAAGCCTTGGGATGAGAAGGAGGTGAAATGTTTTCATTACTCTTAACAGACTGGCCATGGTATGAAGAGTAATGTAAGAGACTTCACTCAGCATTTAACAGAAATATTTTCTCAACTTGCCTTGTTAACTTACCATCACAGACAGCACTTTCGAGGTGTTGATTAGCTTGGAGGGCTCTCCTGTTTATTAAAACATCTTCCTTTCTCTTCTGTGGCTACACTTCAGCATGTTTCCTCACCGTGGGATAAACAAACCTTTCCACAAGTGATCAGTACAACATATGGCCTCAAATTAGGAAGCAGTAAGACCTGGCCATTTCCCTTCTTGAGCAGTACCTTGCTCCAAATGAGGCGTCACTGGAGCGAGAGTGACCCTGTGGAGAGGCAGAGGAGCTGCTCCTTAGATTGCTTTAGTTTCATTTCCTGTAATTGTCATTTGCTGCAGGGAGAAATAGGTGTTGTGTTGAGGACTCAGCCTGTGGAGTGGCTGAGACTGTGTCACAAGCCTCCCTTGTCAGAGATGGTTGAATTGAGTGCCCTAGAGGGGAGACTTCACGGAAATGCCTTGTTTGAACCTCTGGACCTTGATGCTGGAACCTGGAATTCCTTGTGAGAACTTGCTGGGTCAAAGTAAGAAAAGAAGTGTTTGGTTTGCTCAGAGCAAAAAAAGAAATATGGAAGATGGGAAGATTGAAGACTGCATAAGTTTCACATAAGCAATGAAGAGCCTGGTTCTCTGGGGACTATTGAAGGATAAACTTCTGAGGCATTTAAGGCATGGTCCTCGCTGGCTATATTCCCAAGCAGATATTCCCTCTTCCCTTTAAAGCCTGCACTACAATCCTCTGACAACCCACATTACATTCAGCAGGGCCATGTAGTGTTACATCATGTCATGTTGGTTTTTCTCCCCACTGCCTGGTAACAGGAGGTGACATTGCATGAGTGAGCTGATGTAGCTGTGGTGGTGTGGGCCATCACAAGAGCTGAAGGCAAGAGAATGTAAAAGAAGTTAAGCAAAGAAAAAAAAACCCAAACCCTTGCTCTTTGAAAAGTGGAGGATTCAAAGCAGACATTGCTGAATTATTAGCAGAAATTTCAGCAATTTTTCCTGGGGAGGAGGGAACTTCTCTTTCTGGCTTTTCAGGGTTTATTATCTTAAAGTATTTGCCAATGTCTTATAGAGTATTCTTAAATATTCAGCTTACTTGTTATTTTTGGCAATTAATCTCTGAAGACATACATTATAAATTCTGCACCTTGGTCAGCTAAAAATAAACAAGGGGTTTAAGGTTGCTTCTGCTAATTGCAGACTTCCTCTTAAGAAAACACTCATGACCTGTGATGGTTGAATCCAACAGAAAAAAGCTTTCAGGAAGAATTTGCTGATGCTCTTATCAAAAATGTCTTGAAATCTTTTGTTAATTCCAACAGCTTTGGGTAAACAACAGCACTATGGGATCTTTAGAGAAGCAATCTATAAATTTCTGCTTTAGGAACCAGTGTTTGCCTGTGCCACTGTTCACACAACTCCAGCTGCCACCAGCCCAGAAAAAATCCTTGGGGACTGTGTCCAGTGACAGAGTTTTGGGCTCTGTCTCAGGGGTGTTATCTTGCACCTTTTTTCTGTGCACCAAACCTCACCCCAGATGTGCCAATAGTCCAGGTAGTGAAGATGCTCCTTTGACATTTGTGTTCAGGCAGTGGGTCTGTTTGATTCAGAGCAGAGAAATGAATTCAGATATCCCCTTGGCTGGATAGTGTGTTGGGCTAGGTTACCTCTCTGCTAGATCAAGAAATATTTACTTATATAAAGTAAATTTTAAAAAAAAAGAAGTTAGGAAATAGAGATGTAGTTTTGTTGAGGTGGTCTAAATGTCATATCTCATTCGAGTGAAATTCTGCTCTGAAGCAGGTTTTTAAATGTGAAAAATCAGCTTTTGGCTGCTTCAGCGTGGTTAAACCTGTCTGACTTGACCATAGACTCTGCAGAACATGGGAAATCTCTCTTATTTAAGGGCTTGTCTAAGCTGATTCATCTCCAAGAAATTTTGAATCAGTCTTCTAATAAAAAGCTCACTGTCCTTTTATAATAAAAATGAATTCCTTACAAGTCCCATTATTCTGAATTCATATTACTTTTTATGTGTTACTGCACTCTCCCAATGAGACACTCTAATGTGGAGAACACCTCTAATTTCAGGTATCTCCCTCCATGTTCATTGACATATTCCTGATAAAGAGCTCAGAGAAGAGCAACAATGTACTTATGAGTGCAAGTAAATGAAATTACACAGAAAAGTTAAGATCATACAATGAGGTATCTGAGTAAAGAATGTGATTAAGTGGTGGGATACAGTGAAGAAGGTTTTAGAAATACCTACCAAATATTAGCTTTGGGGATGGAAGAATTATTTACAGGTAGAAAGTTTAAAGGAGAGTAACGTAATGAAGCGAAGGAAAAGTTGTTTCAAATATCAGCCAAACTTCTGACAGTGAGAATTCTTGTGTTATGATATGATCTCCCTGGGCAAGGGGCAGCAGTTCAGTGTCTGGTATGATTAAAGCTATTCCAGGTGAGATATTAAAAAATTAATACAAAGAAACAACCCTCAAGTGACAGGAAGATGGACTGGAAGATGCAAGTGGTTGTTACCAATCTCAAGATCCCGTGTTATCGTTGTACAAATGTAGAGCCCAGGAAAAGAGATGTTTTTCTGTATTCATGCAAATCTTAGTGGTTTGACCATTACTGTGTAGTCGTGTCTTGGCTGGGAGAGGTGGTACCTCAGCTGGCCTGAGCTCTGAGCTTCGAGATCCAGACCTGGGAGCAGCCATGTGTGTTGGCTGAGGTGTCTGAAATGCTTCTGTGAGAAAATGGAGAACAACAAATGTAGTAGCCTGTCACCCTTCTGGATGTCTGAATAACTGATTTCTCAGGAAACTGCTAACCAAAACCTGCCTTATTTCCACCACCCCTGCAGAAATAGCACTTGTTTGGTGGCATGCCTTGTGACATATGACAAACTTAAGTGATTTGTGCAAGGCAGAGTTGAGTTTACAGCATGGGCAGTGTATAAAACCTGACCTTGACTCCTTTTAGCAGCCGGGTTCTGATGTAGTGGCTGGGAGTTTGCTGGACCCAGTGGGCAGTGGTAAATAGCTGCTAACACCCAGAGAATGGTGCAGAGTGGATCCCCACACAGCTTTTACGGGGAACTCACTCCAGCCATTACAGGGAGCACTGATCTTTCCCCTGGGGGCTGTTGCAGAGCTGTTGCTACCATGGTCCTGGCATGGAGAGTGGCAGCATCTATTGGTCAGTGCTGTGGGCAGCAGCACTTGGTGCAGTCTGTGTCCCTGCTATGACCTCCAGCCACCTCCTCTGACACTGCTCCCTGCTCTGAATCCCCTTGTGCCTCCTGGCCCCTTCCCTTGCCCTCTGTGACCCTCCCTGCCACCTAATAAAATTCAGAAGACATTAAAACTCCTTCTGAAGAGCTGTTTCATTCCTCTTCCTGACAGCCAACAGCAGGTCTCAGCAGTCAAGGTCCCTGGTGCGTCAGTCCTGCCTTCAGTATTGTTAAAGTGGACCAGGATATACTTTTCCCACCCAGAACAGAGGGAAGTTTGTGTTGTCTCAGTTGAAGGTAACATCTCCAACTCCTTTCAAGATAGGCAAGGGCTAAGAGAGGTTTGATGAAGCCCAGAGTTAAAGCTGGGAGCCTGCTGGTCCCAGCCTGCCCAGGGGATGCAGCTGCTGCTCCCCTGGCTGGTGCAGAATTTCAGGCAAGGGCGTTTGAATCAGTATTTCATTCAATGTAACTGCTCTGACTTGACTTTATTTGCAACCTTTGCTTGACTGTAGAGGCTGCTGGGTGTGAAGAGGTCCCAGTGGGGTTTTAAGCTTGTCCACATGGGAGAGCTCATTTTATAAACACAAGATGTGCAGGCACTCTGCTTGGGAACTACATAAATTATTTAGAAGTAAGCAGCACTTGTGATCTGAGGAGAGCTCAGCAGATTGATAAGCTGACTTTGGAGAGGTCAGCAGCTGTGACTGAGTCACTCCAGGCTCTCCACTCGGGGTCTCTCCCATGTGCCCCATGCTGCAGTACGTGCTGGCAGGGGGCACTCCTGTGAGAGTGGAGCAGCAGCTTTTGGGAGCACACGAGCTGATGCTGTTAGAACAAACGATGCCAGGTTCAGTCTTCAAACCTGGCCACTCAACAGTCCTCAAGTTCTCATCTGAATCTAAAAGATCCTCAAGCAGTTCTTGAGCAGGTCCCACTGAGCACAAGTCCAGGCTCTAAAGCAAACTCGTTTGAAAACTCTTTTGCCTCTTCTTTTTTCCCTTCCTATTTTACCTTTTCCCCTGGTACTCCCATAGCTGATGCTATCATCCTGGTTTAGTCCCAGACTAGTAATTTCACACCTGCTGTTGTCTCTCTGGCCTTTTGTTATATTTTGACTAAAAATGTCAATTACGGACACAATTATTTGCATTGCTGAAGAGATTTGCACAGTGCTCTAAATTTCCCAGGTGTACAATTCTTTTAATTAAATTTGCATTTTAGTTGCATCTTTCCCATGGTTTTGGCTGGTAGCACCAGTCTGCAAATGATGAAGCTCCATCTTTCTCAGGATTGTGAAGGGTTTTCTGCTAACAGGTACATTTCTCTCCATGCTAAGCTATCAATTTTGTGAGATGATCATTAGGAAGTGATAGTCTCTTTTGGAGGTTGTAAGACTCAGTAATTTTTGGAAGTTGTGACATGGCTTTTCCATATTGCTGAGTTGCAAATTTGAATTTTGCTGAGTGATAAGTTTTGGTTTTGCCAAGTGTTGAGCTACAAAAAATAGCGAGTTGTGCAGTCACAACTTGCTGAGAGCTGGAGATATCTGTGGCACTTGGGGTTCTGAGAGACAGTGATGAAGTTGTTCTGTTTAGGCTTTTAAATGTGTCTCCATATGGGCCTCAGCTTAATTGCTATGTCGGCAAAACATGGAGCCACAAGTTCTTTCTTTTAGATGTGTGAATAACTGATCTCTTCTAAGGAGAGTATCTCTCCCTGGAGATATCTCTGTCCTTGTCTTCTGCTGGGAAAGGAAAGAACTGCATTGATTTCAAGGGATACTGGATTTGGCTGCACAAGAATCTTCGGCATTTTACAAACTTTTAGTCTGACCTCTCTTGTAGGTGGTGACCTAAACACAGCCCCCAGACCATTCACAGGGAATGGTGGTGCTCAGCCCTTCTCACAAGCTGATTTTAACGTTGCTCCAGAGTTTCCCTTGGAAAGATCCATTTTAAGAGCACAGGTGAATGGTGAGCATCCAGGGCTACAGAGTGCTGGAGCGCTCAAATTGTCCTGATGTCAGCCAAATGAACTGGATCATCCAATTATTTTCAATTACAATCCCGATCCTTTCCTTAATGTTTTCCTATGCTGATATCTGTGTTGGTAATGCAGCCAACTCTGGCTTTATGATCCCCCTTGTTGCAACGTGCTGTGCTTAATTACTTTGCCTCAGTAACAAACAGACATTCTGAACAATTAGACAATAATATGGAAGCAGGAGAGGAAAATAGCTCAATATACTTTCATTTTAATTATGCTGATAGTGCACCCCATGGTTTTGAATCAATGCTGGAATAATGTTCTTTTGATAGTCTTCAATAACTTTAAACGAGATCTAATAAATTTGTATTTTTATGTGAAGTTTGGAAGGAAAAATCCCTTGTCGTTGGTTTTATTTTCAATGGAAAATCACAACTCCCATGATTTGTACATTTGTGTTCTCATTGAATGTCCATCCCCATCGAACAAATCACTTAAACACCTTAATTACTGTACCTGAAGGGATTACACATCAAGCACACGTTTAGTACTTTCCTGAGTTACTGCAAAAACAACCCTCTTCTGTTTTAGAAATTGGTGACATATGAAAAATTATATTTAGGGCATTTTGTTCCTATACACCATCACAAACTTCTATGTATAATTTTTTTTAAAAAAGCTAAAGCTGGCAGTAAGCAGAATAAACTCTTCACAAGTAAGAAGGAAGGCTGGTGTCATAAAATGAATGCCCAGCTGCTTTGTTCTTTAAAATTAAATTAATCTAACTTGGGAAAAGCTGCTACCAAGGCATGCTGACACTAAAACACAGTTTTGCTGTGTTGTGCAGCACAGCCACAGGTGTATATTTAGCTACCTACATTTTCTTCACTGATACCCCTTTAATAAAACAGGCAGCACTAAACCAGTCAGTTTCCACAACGTTGTGCCTGGATCACACTTCTCTTCTTACTGTTTTAGACTGCACAAAGTTTTACAATTTATTTGGAAAAAGAGTTTCAGCAGAGGTTTCATAAACAATTTTAGTGTCTGTATAAGCATGGGCAGGATGCACAGTCAGCGTAGGGTTTATAAAAAGCCAATGACTGATGTGTAGCAGCCTTTGAAAACGGGTCTCATGCAAGTGTGTGACATTGCCTATCACATAAAGAAGGCTCCAAAGTTATTACCCACTGCTGAAAACCTTGGCTATGCACCCTGAAGCCCTCACTATGCTAGATCAGGCTAAACCAACATGATTATTTCTATTGCTGCTCAGCATTGTGGTTTGACTTGCACTTCTCCAAAACTGAGTGTAACAGCACCACTGCTGAGACGGATATAGCTTGTCAAATGGTTTTACAAACATTAATGTGTTATGCTAACCTTTGTATCAGCTGAACACAGATCCCAGATACTCAGGCAATAGCATTCCTGCTGGAACCTCCAGACTGAATTCTCAGTACTTTGCTTTGTCCATAGGATCCCTTGAGCAAAAGTTTTGGAAGGAAAACCAGAGATCTGCTTGATTTACAGTGATTAGGAGGACAAGCTGCTGCTTTTCAAGCTCCAAGTGGTTTTGTGCTAAACTGTCAGTGGGAAACATTATTTGGTATCACCTGAGTTTCTCAAGCACAGTATTAGTGAAGTGCTTCCTGTGATATGGAGCATTTATGGATAATATTTGTAGAGTAATTGCCATGCAATCACTGCTCCACTGCCAAAGACTTCAGTCAGTTGCTATGAATCTTGCAGTAAAAAATCCTGTTATGAACAGTGCAATGAAAACATCACAAGTGTTTGGGAAAATGATGTGAGGTCAGTTGGTTTGATTGGACTTGACGTGGGTATTCAATAGAATGCACTGCCTTGGTGTTGAGAGCATTTTCATTTCAAATCTGAAAAGTGGGAAGCTTCTCAGAACAAAAATGAAGCTGGAAATGCAATTACCAGTATTCATGTTATCTAGAAAGGAACAAGAACTTGTTGTCCTTTGGGTGACTGCATGGGTTGTGCTCTTTTGGAAAAGGAACAAAAAATCCAGATCCAAAATACCGGTCATTTTTTTTTTTTCTTGCTACATGGCAGATTTCTGATAACCATTCTTATCCTTCTCTTGAAAGATGCAGTCTTTTCTTTTTGTTTGTGGAAATTACATTCCTGATGGCAAATCCAGCTAATCTCTTCGAGTTTTCACCTAACACAGAAAAATCTTATATCTAATCTAAATCCAATGTCTTATATTTTTGATTTTTCTTATCTAATATTGAACAGTGTTCCATTGTATTTAATTTTAGTTCTGAGAGTTCATTGCTTTCTTCTTCCTGGTGATAAATATTTACTCTGTGATGCTTCCCTGTGGGACACCCCTTCATCATAATTTTTAGCATGTGTGATATAACTTTTTGATGATTTCCACTCAAAAGCAGTGAGAAAAGGGATCAATAGTCAGCTGCCTCTTGTAACTTTTAGAAAGTTGAGCCATGGTGTGGTTTTCCTGCTGTTCTGCAAACTCTGCTCTTTCCCAAGTCTCTGTGCTGAGTCACCAAAAGCAGGATCTCATCGTGTACCTTTTGCTATCTACCTTCCCGACCTACATGATAGGCAGTGTTTTACTCCCCAAACTGAGCTGTCAGAGGAGCCAGCTGATTATTTCTCATTAAGTTTCTGCAAAATGCTCAGCCGTGTTTGGAGGAATTTGCTGTAAGGTGGCTGCAACTTCCCCTGACCTTTAATATAATTTATTTTGTTTTCACCAAGGCTCTCAGTCAGCAAAAGAACCATTCTTACTGGGCTGATTAACCTGAGGAAGTGTCTCTTAGACGAGGGTGGAAGTTAGGTGAGGGACTTCTTTGGCAGAGGGAATTGGGCAGAGATGAAGCAGCCAAAGGCTGGCTGGTGTGAAGTGAATTTTAATGGGAATAGGCATTTTGGTCCAATGTCTATGGCAAATCATCTCCTTTGACATATTATCACATTCAGTGCCTTCCCCTGAGCTCTCCACAGAGCAGCCAAGACTGACATGGTCAGCAAGGACTGGTTTTCCATCCAGGAAGGCTGGGGATGGAGGTCTGGACCTGCCGGGGTACTCCAGAATCATAGTGGGAGTTTTTGTTCAGAGAGGAGCAAAACCTAAATGCTGTCAATGCTGTCCTTTCTGTTAATATTTATCCTTGTGGAACTGATTTATGGTTTTGCTTCTTTTATTTTTTCACTTCCTTTATAAAGATTTTAGTTCATCCAGAGGAGTCAGTGCTTTGGGGATGCTGTGGCTATGAGTGATGTGGGGGTGTGCTGTGGGACACATTTTGGATTTGCTGTTTTCTGACCTGCCAGCATTTGCAGATCTCAAGGGTGGACTTGGAATGCTCAGTCATCCAGACTGCCAGGCTGGCTCTGCTTGTGCACAGCGTGTTCTCTGAGAGTGGATATGGTATTCCACTGAGATTCTTTTTTTCTTCACAATTTCTTCTCTTTTCTTGATGTGCTTGACCAATTTTCAGGGGCTCCCCTTCTTAAAGAAAACAATTGGAGAGTCTTGCTCTGCAAGGACCTGGAAATGTTCTTATAGCTAATATTTTCTTTATTAATTTTATTTCTGAAGAATTATAATCTAGTATTCAACCTAGCCCAGGAGTTAGAAACATCAATTTTTGCATTTATCCGATAGCTCTGCTGTAAGCTGGTGTTCCTGTAACATTGGTAGAATTCCAGTGGGGATTTGCGCATTGTATTTGGGGGAACTGCTTTATTCTTTCCTTCACTGATCTGCTTTTTTCATCAATATTTGTCACAATGTCATATTTGCTCTTTCTGCAGAACACCAACTCCTGGTCTGAAAATTCCATATTTTACGCTCTGCTGAGGTAAGGAGAGGATTTCCTCCTGTTGTATAGGCAGAATCTGCACAAATATCCTCCCTCAGCCACTTGGAGGAATCTAACGGCTTAAGCAGTTCATTAGCAGAGTGCCACAGTTGTTCCTGTTTTCTGTTGGCAGAAGGGGCACTAGAAGAAGTATTAAACATTTTTTTCACCCTTTGCTTTTGGTGCATCCACAGAAACAAGCCCATATTCATCTCTTTGTGCTGAGAAAACCAGCATTTTTATTCAAAACAGGAATGTGCTTTTGCATTCAGTAGATGCAGAATTGGGTGGGATAAAGTGTGTAACATGAACTTGCTGGAATCAGCTCTGTGGGTGAAGAAGAATCAATGACCCTAAACATAAGTAAAAATAAGCGTGGTGCTCTTTGAAGTGTTTGCACTGTCACTCTGGAGTAGCTATGAATACAGCACAGGCTGGATACTGTCAGCTCACAGCACCACATGATCTGGAGAGAAATTGTATTTCATACACATGCAAGGATTCCTGCGGCTTTAGGTAAAGACTTTGTAGCTAAGTTGGCAAAAAATTATCTGGAAAAATATGATGTTCCATAGCTGATTAGCTCTGGAGCATGTGATAGTAGAGTCAGGACATGGGATCCTTTGGAAACAAATGAGCCTAAATTTTATTGAAAGTTATTGATTTTCATGGTCAGAGGTTAACGAGGTTTGTCTTTCATTTAACTCCCCAGCTCTTGGGAGAATAATGAAATTGCCTGAAGATACAGACAGTTCAATTAAAATCAACAGATGCGTCAAGCATATTAGAGTTGATTTCTGGTACTCTATCAATTTCTTGGGCATTTTAGTATCTTGGGCTTTTGAAGAAGTATGTGAGGGGACATTTTTTGAAATGCATGTTTGTTTTTTTTATATATATATATAGATGAGCCTCTGATGCCTGAGTGATAGAAATGCACCCTAAGAGAAAATTATGTGCATTAGACTGGCAGAGCAGGATTGATTAGATAAGAGTGCTGGAGAGAGGGGATGCATATAGAAGGGAATAGGGCAGGGGAAAAAAAATCAGAAGATGGCAAGATTGTTTTTCTTTTTTGTACTTAAAAACTTCATTATCAGTTTCTCTAGCACACTAGATAGAGCTAAAACATGCCTTTCATCCCTTCCTGTTTAATTTCTGGTATTGTATGAATACACCCAAAAAAATAGGGGTGCCTGAGGGCTGCAACACTGATGGCCTTCCTCTTCTCTCTGTATCTCATTCCAGTATCAGGATGCCTTTTTTCCCACAAATTTGGAGGAACTCAATACCTATGAGATCGCTGCACCTCTGACAAACCTGGGGAAAGCAGGCCATGAGGCTCCTTCTGAGAGAGAAGATGGTGCAGTTTTCACGTTCCCAGTGCTGGATGTCATTTCTGCATGACAAGAGAAATACTCATCCTTTCAGCTGGCTCTGTACTCCTTCAGGTTCCCAAACACTGAGGGAATCCTTGTCTGCCTCTCTGTGGCAGCTGCATTTCACAGCCTTATCTCTCAGCTGGACCAAGTGCCAGAGATGCTGGTGGGATTCCAGGGGGAACCTGGGGGCTCAGCAGGGCACATCACGTGTTCTAGCTGCTTCTGCTCGGGGAAGCTGTTTTTTTACCCAGAAATAACTTCCATTCAGCTTCCCACACTGCTGTTACCCTAGCAAAAAAACTGAGAGTCTGCTGAAAACTGCAGCCCAGTCACCTCCACGAAGAAGAGGAAGCTGAAAGTAACCCCTGGCTTTTTCCTCCTTCCATTTCTCTTCCTGTGTAGCCTCCAGACCATTTTAGAACAAAATGAGAAGAAAATAAAGACAAAACCAAATGCCTTTTGCCTTAATTTTGCCCTGTCAGTATCATTCATTGGCCAGGGAAGGGAAGTATGGGGTTAAGATGCCCTTTTTGTCTACTCCAGCTGGATTAGACACAGGAGTCCAGCCAACCCAAGCAGTTAGCATGTACTTGATGAGTTTCAAAGCTGCAGGCTTTCCCAGGTGTTCTTTTCAGATCAAAGAGAAATGCACTGGGGCTCTGAGCTTGCAGTGGTCTGTGTACAAGGGTGTCCAGGCCACACAGAGATCAGAGCCACACAGAGGTTTAAGTTACCCTGAGGGGTAACTTAAAAAAAAAGAAAGAAGGAAGAAAAACGAGGTGCTGAACTGTCGGTTTTGCTGTTTGATCTTAGTCTAAAAGAAATAGGTGTGGGTATCTATACAAAATATCCCTTTCTTCTGCATTTCCCTTATTTTTTTCCCCTGTTTTGAAAGTGCAGAAAGTAATTTTCTACCTCAACTGTGACTGACTTCATTCTGCCAGAGCATGGTGGCACATAATTGTTATCCTCTTGAGTATGAACTGAGGTTTCTCAGAAAGAATTGATTTGTTAAGTAGTTGAGAAAAAAAGGAACTGGGGGAAACGTAACCTTAGTATGTGAAATTAGTTACTCTGTGGTGGTTATTCACAGAAGCAGAGCAGAGTTACTGACCAAAAGGAGCTTAAAAGTGGGTGCCAGGAAAATCTCAGCACTTGCTCAATGCCCCAGTGGCATTCTGGCTGGCTGAAACGCAGAACAACATGCTCCTGGGTGAATTTATGAAGGCAAATATTTGGACAAAGAAATTTAATGAGAGCCTATGGGGCTTAGCAAATGAGGTTTGTGGTGGTTTGAAGGGATTGTTGAACATGCTGGTCCCTAAGGAACTTTGCCTCTCTCTCCCTCTTTTTAGTTCTTGTGTATCTTCCTTGCATAATGGGGCCAAACCACTCTGCAAGTTTGGTTTAACAAATCCCAGAGCTCTGCTGTTCCAAGGGGAAAAGGTGAGTGGGAGGGCTCGATCTCACCATGGCATGTGCCTGAGGTGGGACCTCCACCCTGTTGCATGCTGTGAGCAAACCACAGCGGAGTAAATGGACAGGAGGTGACTTTGTACCATAATTGTTGCAGGTGATGAACTGAAA
The DNA here is from genome assembly GCF_020740725.1 of Corvus hawaiiensis. Classification (NCBI taxonomy): domain Eukaryota; kingdom Metazoa; phylum Chordata; class Aves; order Passeriformes; family Corvidae; genus Corvus; species Corvus hawaiiensis. The sequence continues at coordinate 5,460,806 of NC_063227.1, read as the reverse complement.
ACGCTGATGTGTGGAGGCCCAGGCATTGTGCTCCAGTGGGAGCATTATTCAGCCCAGCAAGGTGGTTCTGAGGGCCAGCACAGACAACTGATGTTTCTGCAGTGGTTTTGACCTTTTGCACAAAGGAGTAGAGAAGGTGCCAAACGACTGCAGCCTGGTTTTTGTCCTCTCTGTGGGCAGAGGCAGCAAAGAGAATTGTTTCCTCTGAAACCAAGCTGATTTCTTCACAAAAGGCTGCAGGAAAGCCTAAAAACTGGCACAAGGTCTTTAGAACTTAAAATTTCACCCCTGTGGGATGCCAGAAGTTGTCTGATAACCAGTAAGGAAATTCTTAACCCAAATCAGACTGGAGTGGTTAATAATTTGCTTTTTCCTTTTCATGCTGATGACCTATGCTACGTGGGCCAAATTTCTGCTGGATGTAAGGTATTTCATCATAAAGCTTATAGATATTGAGGAAATCTTTGGACTGTGGGACAAACCAGGGTCATGTCAGGGACATGCAGACCAACACGACCACCAGGATGATGGCTCTTCTTAGTGCTCTGAGCTATCTGTTAATAACAGATTGCTGAGTGATGCTGCTGCCTGCAAAACGGAGGATTCCTGTTAGAATCTGCATCTGTTGCAAAGTAGTTTTTGAGAGGTATCTCTTTAAGTACACTTGATCCCTGCCAAATGCTTCCTATTATGGAGTGGGCGATTTTTCATGCAAAGTGAAATATTCACTGTTTTTCAGTTTGAAATCTTCCCAGGATCAGGACAGGACATGTCCTTTATCCTTCAGGGGTACCCAGAATGCAAGCACAGGCAGTAGGCAGTGACAGTGTGTGTGATGTCACGTGTGTAAAGTGAATGGGAGACCAGGCAAAAACACCTCCAGAAGCTGTTGGGCAGAAGGTGAAGGACATGGCTCAGTCCCAGCCTTACTGCTGGGAAGGTTCTGCCCTTCACACCCTGTCCCTTGAGGATGTTCATTAAACTGTCATATTTTTGGGAGAGTTGAGAAGGACTTGATAACATTTGCCAAGGAAATTATTATTTTGAGGGTTTTCCCCCTTTTTTTTGTTCAGCTTCAGTGGTGCTGGTGTGGTCCAAAAGGTGGATTTCCATACACAACCCGCACTGGCACCCCCTGACTAATCATGACCTACAAGGAAACTAAATTTAATTAGTCTCTCAGAAGCACCAAAAGCTGAAGTTGTTATTGCTCTCTGGTTTTGTTTCTCTGGTGTCCACAGTAGCAGAACATCATAAAAAATCAGCATTCATGCTCTAGCCTTCAACAGTTACTCTGTGTGAATATCATGAATGCTATTTCATCATCATGGAGATTAACCAAACGAAATAGAAAGGTCAAACAGTAAAAAACAATTAGATGAGCATTTCCATCTACTGAAAAAATCAATCAAGAATGAAATTTGGTTTTCCAATTCCAGTGACCTCATATTTGAATGCGTATCTCGGAAGAGCTGAAAAGACAAACTCTTCCTGTCCTGCCCCTCCAACAAAACACATTTAGGGAGCAATGGAGAAGTGATTGGTTTATTTCAGAAGTTCCAAGCACCAACACCTTCTGCTCAGCTCAGAAAGGGCTTCTTGGTTGGCTTTGAACTACAGGTGTTTACTTGCCATGGTTTGCTGACACATTTTGAGGTTTCCCTCACACTGTGACGTTGGCCGTAGTTGGAAGGGGAGGGTCCATGTGGCCATGGGTTCCCTCTGCAGCATTGAAGAGAATAACCAGAATATATCTTTAGGAAGGGAATATAGGCAGCAGGGCATGTGTGAAGCAATCCTTCTCCTTCCATCTGCTCCTGACTGGGGCCCAAGCTTGGTGCTTTTGCATCACTGTATTTATTGGTCCTGCTAGACCTGTCCTCCATAAAGGCACAGGCATCCTTTAGGAAACTTCCTTGTTCTCTTTTGCCTCATCCAGGTGCATTAATGGTGCCCTGCATTTGTTTCTTTAAACTTTCCTAACAATCCCTCGTGGTTTTCTGGCCACTGTACTTATTGTTGGGGGTTGGTCTGAGTTTCACTGGGAGCTAACCAAAGGCTCCAGCATCCATACACTGAATGGCAGTAGCCAATGTAGAGCCTATTGATTGGCATGAATTAGGTGCTTTTCCCAGCACTCAATCCTCTCATCAGCAAAACTGGATTTCCTCTTCCATTTCATCATCCAGTTCCTGAGTAGTGCAAGTTCCTTATGCAGCCCTTTATGGTCTGCTTTAGATTTGATTATCCGGAATGATTTTGTATCGCCTGCAAAACTTTGTCTTTTCACTATTCATCTCTTTTTCCGGATCATTTATGAATAGAAGTGTACATGTTCTAGTCCTTAATGATCTACCTTCTGAAACATTGACTTCTGCCTCTGAAATTTGCCTTTTTCAAAAACATTACAGAATTCAATAAGAATTGAGAACTTTCACAGAATCCTTTTGGGGCTGTTTCATGAAATACAGTTACATGAAATACAGAAATATATTCAGTAGCAAAAACCATCAAATACTACCACTTCTGAGCAACTGCCCTATAATTTTTTTGATAGAGAAGAGCTGCATATGTGGAAGAGGTTGATATTGAATGTGTTCAGTAGTGAATAAAAGTGACAAGTGATTTTTATTTTTTTAACTTCCCAACCCCTGTTAGTAGGAAAACAGCCTGAAATTCAGGGCCACAAAACTTTCCACCTGTATGTTTACTGTTTTAGATTAGAGGGATTTTCATTTATGTTCAGTTTGACAGACTTGTGCTCTCTTATCAAAGCAGTGAACCTCTGTCCCTAAGTTTGGCAGAAATAAGCAGCCTGGTTTTACTGAGCTGTCCACTTCTACTAGAACATACTGTCTAAATGCATAGTTTTTAAATACAAGGTACAAAATTTATGGCCAAAATAGTTATTTCCTCAAGGATAAAATTGTTTGGAGCTTCTTTTCCCACTCCCAGGAAGATGTGGTCCTTCACCTTTCTGGTTGTGTGCCAAGACTGAGATCTCTCCCCTAAGTGTCCAGGGTCACGAGACTACAGAATCTGAGTCTTGAAGCCACCAAAAACTTAAGGCCCCAAAAACTTCATTACTTACATGTTTCCTATTAGATGTAATCACCCTGAATTGCAGTTTACCTTCATTGCGGATGACAAAAGAGGAAAACAAGGACTAAAGTGTCTTTGTGGGACTATAGTGAAAATCAGCATGGATTTATCTGGATAGCTACAAAATAACAGCTGGTCCTTTCTTGTGTTTCCTTCACTGACTTCTGTTTCTGTACCCTTGTTCCAACCAGATTTTCAGTTTTGTCATAGTGCATGTTCTGCCTTGTGCCTGAGAATCACAATTTTTTTTTTTTTTTTTGTTTAACTTTTGTCACATACCACCATTGAAAAACTATAGATCAGCTTCTCACTTTGACACTCTTGTAAAGGAAATCTGAGTTCTGGTGTCATTGAGCCAGCGGTTGGGTGACAATCACAGTTAATGCCATGCCTATTTCAAGAGTGTCAGGGTCACTTGTCTGGATCACACCACAATAAAACCGACTTTGAGCAGATTAAACCCTATTCAATCCCTATCACAAAGCAGTTCACTACAGATGCAGCCCATTCTGACATGGTACCCAAGTCTTGAATTTGTTTTTATAATTTAAAGAATTAGTTCAAAGGACTGAAAAATATAAAAGTGATATGTCAGCATTCCCTGGCTACTTAACAACCCACTGCTGTGGCTTCAAATAGTTTATTTAAGGCTTCATTTCACTGTTACTCAAACAGATGAGCAGTGTTAGCTATCATACAAGCCTAGTTACTGCCTAAAGAATCCAAGTAGAGCAGTAACCAGACACAAAGAGTATCTTCACCTCTCCTGAAGTTGATTATTTTGGTGTGTCTCAGATATTTAAAAAATACCAGGTTTTTAGAGTAGCAAACAGTTGCAAGATGACTCTGAAACACAAATGCTTTCGTAACATGCATAATATAAAAGAATATAAGAGGTAATGACCAAGGGACAGCTGCCTCACTGAGGGCAGTCACAGTGTCGGTGCTGAGACCAGTCAGGCTGGAATTTTACCCTGCAAGTTTAGCATAGGAGCTGTATTTGTTATTAATACCTTGGCTTCATCAGCTGAGAGTGAATCAATTCTGCATTAGCTCTTTCCAAAGCTCAGAGCAGTTTTCTGGCAAGTCATAGTCCTGGAGAAGCAAACTTCAGGCTGAATCGGATTACCATGAGAGTCCATCCACCGGAACAGTAATTACACCATGGTGATTCTGCCTTGCTTCTAATCCTGTTTTCCATTCTGTAACTCAGCTATCTTTTTTTTTTTTTTTTTTTTTGCAGTTATTTCTGATTTAATTCGCTATGCTTAGTGCCTCCTGCTGGCCTGTCCTGAGTGCGAGCAGAGCTATTGTTTCCTGTCAGAGACCCAGCAATGGGACACTGGGCAGTAGGATTTGTTTCCTATCTAAAAATTCACAAAATGCCTCCTGTGCTGCTTTGCTGGTTCAGCTGCAGAGCTCTCTGCTATCACAGCTCTGGTGCACAGCTGAAGAAGTCCAAGCACTTCTCAAAAGAAGTGTCAGGGGTGGTGACACTGCCACTGGTATTTGATAATGCCCATTCGAAAAGGGCTTAGCTGCAGCAAATGACATCGGTACATGTGTGCCAGTCGGAGGTGACACATCTCTGGCTTTAGGACAAGGATATCAGCGCCATCTAGTTAACTAGGGAGTTGGGTGCAAAATCCCTTTAAACAAAGGTGACACTTCTGGTACCAGCTGTGACAGCTGACCTTTCCTCAGATCATTGCACTCCTAATGGATCTCTTAACATGAGCGGTGCTGACACATGACAGAATTCCTCAGACGCTCCGCACAAGTCCATTAGATGTTACAGTTTACTGTCAGCTACAGTCAAATCCTGCAGCTTCTGGGGGAACAGGGCATTGCTGCAGGTGATGGCAAGAATATGTCACCAAACTAGTACTGTGCACCGTCCGGGCGGCTGGCACTGTCAGGAGCTCTCAGGCGGAGAAATCTGCCTCTCAGGATTGGAAGGGACAGGCATGTGAGAGCAGCTGAGGTGGAGACAGAGTTATTCTTTGGTTCGTGTCTCAGAGATGCAGTTAACTTTCCTGGTTATGCTGTTGGGAGAGCCCTGGTGAGACACTGATCTGGTAGCTCAGAGTGCCTACGGGCAGGCGTGTGGCTGAGTGAATGTCAGTCCCCAGGGTGTGTGCTTAGAGCGTTGGCTTGGGGCATGACACTGCCCTGTGCTCCTTCCAGAGCCCATACCTAGCATTACTTGCACAGGTAAAACGTGTTCTGCTGGTGAAGTTTTGCTGTATTTCACCTTTGACTCTGTAACAAAAACCATTCTGTGATTCTGTGGCTCTTGACTATGAAATCCTCCCTGCTTGCAAAGGGATCTCCTGGATTTACTTCTGGTTCACTGGTGCTGGCTTGGACTTGATGATTTTAAAACACTTTTCCAACCTACACAATTCTATGACTTTGGCTTCTCAGTGGAGCTAACGTAGAGGGCCTCTCCTCTTGCCTTTGGAGGTCCTCCTCCAGCACATCCTGCTCATCTCCTGTCCAGCAGCAGACACTGATTAGATTGTAGTCATGGGGGAGTGTTTACCAGTATTGCTTGAAATGTTTTCCATGATCTATAGTAGGTCATGCCAATCAAAAGAATTAATCCACTTGCTTTGGATTACATTGTGATGGGTTTAGGAATGGGAGAGTGATGGGCTGTTTTATCCAGAACGTCAAGAAACTTTCTACTTGCTGGTCACCTTTGTAAACATTGCTGTTGGCAAGGCTGGGGGCTGTCGTTGAAGCCAATCTTTTTGATATTCAGTTATTGCCTACTTCAGTGAAATTGTGAACGTTATAGATCCAGAGATCCCCAGGACCACGTGCAACTGATTTAGTTAATCAATTAGCTTTTATGAAATTAATCTTCCTGGATTAAGTGGGAAGCCCTGTTGTGGGCTGTACAAATTAGGGAGCATTGCTTGTACTATGGCTCTCCTCAGACTACGGTCAAAGCTCAGGGGATATTTTAAGAATCTTATTTTTAAGCCTTAAATACTATTTGTGGCACAAGTAAGAGAATATTCTTTCATTACCTGTCAGCTTCCTGCATAACAGCAACAGAGCTGATGAGAGATGAGTCCAGTTAGTGAATCACAGGAATTAGAAAGGGCCTGAAATTTGAAATATCCTTCACAAGTGCACTCTTCAGAGTTGCAGACAATGCATATAATGCATGCATTTTCCCTGGGTACTACTTGGGAATAAAATATGTGTAATTTCAGCCTTGTGCTTGTGAATTTCAGTTTCTGCAGCAGATAGCAGTGAGAGCAAAGTCCTCCTGCCTTCCCCTGCTGCCAGCCATGCATCTCCCCCCCCCTTTCCCTATAGCTTTAATATTAATGCAGTCTCACAGTGAGTTGTGTCTGTGTGATGTAACTAAAAACAAGCTCTGCAAAATAAATTTAGCTTTCAGTCAGTGTGCAGCTAACCCTGGAGAAGTGAAGGGTACGAGCTGCTTGTTACTGAGAGTGAGCAGGGAGAGAGACAGGGCAGCCCCTTCTGGTCATCACATAGATTGTAGATAATCAACTGTGGAGTTTTACCTGCACTTCAGGGATTTATTTGGGGATTCTTGGAAAAATATGGGCCCCTTTCTTTGAAGTTTAGGGACTTCTCTTGGAGTTTTCAAAAATGAAAATATGACGTCTGCATTATAATATATTCCTGCTATAATAAATATGAGTAACTCCTTCCACTATAAATGCATAAAAAGGATTATGCAGGCAAAATAAACCTCCTTGTGTTCCAGTAAGAAAGGCAAGGCAGAAACTTTACAAATACTTTAGTAAAGTTTATTTTTTGATTCTTCTAAACAGAAATTGCATTGGTGCAATTCCTGTCATGGCCAAGTGCCTTTTGCATTTGGCGGGGTGGGTCTGAACGTTCTGCCCCTCTGGAGTGCACAAGGTAAGCACAGCATTGATTTCTAGAATAGTTTGAAAGCCATGTGGGGTGTTCCAGTAAATCTAGATCAGGTGCTAAGAAATGATGGTGCTACCTGTCTACTCCTCAAGTCTAAAGGCATTAGGGCATTTCTCTAAATGAAATATGCTCACTTCATATCATGTTGCAGTACATCACGTTGTAAAACAACATGACAGCATGTCAGGATGTGACAAACAACTGGTGCGCTGCATTAAGAAATTTAAATGAAAATTAGTTTAGACCATTTTTCTTCCCATCAGCTGGAAGAGCGAGGGCTTGATCTGACATCTGTAGATCAGTTAGGTAACGGAGAGGAGCTGTGGGCTTTCATCCCTCTGCAGTCCTCTTGCTGGTGGTCTGTATGGGTGGGCATCTTTGGACATGTTTAATTAACTGATGGGACTCTCTGAAAAAATAGGATGCAGTCTTGGAGAAAGGAAAATCGTGAGTTATCACTAACTTCAAGTGCTGTTTGAAATAGATTCTGGTAGTTTCAAAGAAAATATTTTCGTATACACACACTATTCTGCAGCCACCCCGAGGGCTCTGTCTTGTTGAAGAGATAAGAGCTTCTACCTTTCATCTCTTGCTTGGTCTGCTGGACTGTCTGGGTTAAATTTTATTCTTGATTATTTTGGGCGTAAGCAGATTTAGTTCCTTAAAAAATATCTCCCTTTATTATGTTAGACAAAGAGCAGAATCTCATCTGTAAAACTATGTATTCTAAAAATTATATCCAGCCAATCTTATTACAGAAGGCTGGGACAACTCCTATTAATATTATGGTACAATGAAAAATGGCCAGTTCTTAAACCTTGTGCTTTAGTTAGGAAGCCAGAATCTTAGTTAAGATTCAGAACTCATTCCTGCTTCCAAGTCCATGACTGCTTAGTTTAATTAATGAAGTCTTATGAAAAGCTTCAGGAAAGGCTTTAAAAAGTCAAAGTTTTTGGTAAAGATGGTTTTCAAGACTTTGCTGACCCTTTGGAAGAATTTCAGGGTTGATTTTACTTTATAGACTTTGTGCTGCTGATATCCATTATGTGATTCTCATCTAGATACTTTATAATTCCATTTTTAATTGACTTTGAATTAAGTATCCATCTTCTCATTCAAAATCACTCTCTTATCAAAAACTCCCTAGCCATTTTAGATGGCACTTAATTTACCATTTCAGCAGATTCTTGCAAGAGCAATATCAAATGTTAATATTTTGCAAACTTGGGGGGAAAGAAACTTTTTAAAAAGTAATTATTTGAGAAACAGCTCATGCAACTTGTTTCAAAAGTTACTAGAATAAGACAGACAAACAGCATGTTTGCAGAAGCCTTGTTTCTGTAGGAAACTCAGCTGAAGGCAGAAGGTCTCAAACCAGCTGGACACCTGATAAACTTCTGATTTGGTATGGAAGAGTGTGGGAGTTGGAGAATATTTTTACATCAAACGATTCAGAAGACTCCAAAGCAGCACAAGTCCTTTTTTAATACAGAGAATTGGGATATTTAACATTTAATGTGCTCTATTCAAAATTAAAAACATATTTATTTATTTATAATTTCTTGGCACTTGGACTTTCAAGACAGCTACAACTTTAGCCAATGTTTTTCATCTCCCTCAAAGAGAAGAAAGCAGATAGGTATTACAGACCATGCCCTCTTCCTTATCGTTAATTTAAACGGGATCAAGATCTGACAGAGAGCCCTGAACCTTCTCTTGGTGTAGTAGGTGACTTGGCTGATAAGCTCAATTCTGGGGAAATCCTTGCAGGAAAAATACTCTCAGGAGGAGCTTTGCCTAAATCTTACAACAGCAGTTGGGAACTTCATTAGAGCTGGTGAAGGGGATGGTAATCACAGCACTTGGAACAGCAAGTCCTCCCCTCAGGGATATGAAAATCTGTCCTCTAAACAAGCTTTCTCCAGGAAATCTTGCAGAATTGAGATTACAGCATTTTCAGTGTGTTTTTTACCTCACTTTTTGAGGATAAACACTTTATCTGCACCTCTAAGTACAAACTTAGACTTGTTTGTTGAACTAATGTTTGCAAATTTTTGGCGTGTTGCTCTGCAGGCAGGGAGCTGTAAGGGTAATTGAAAGACTGAAGTTAGTGTTTAGTCCTTTGGAAAATGCATTTTTTGGTGCACTCAGAAGCAGCCATTTTCTACCCCTAATGTATTAGCCATGAAATAAATGTTCATTCAGGTAATATATTGATATTTTCTGGAGATTATAAAACCAGGATATTGTAGCAGAGTGGGGTTTTTCTCAGTTGGTGTGTGGGAGACAACCCGTCCCTGGAATGGGGCATCCTAAAGAAGGACCAGGGAGTCCAGGGAATAGTGCTGCTTCTCTTTTGAGGACCCCTTGGAAATGCCTCTTCCAGACCTGCAGCAGTGCTTTGTAAATTAGGAGAGCAGTGGTGAGGGAGCAGAGCTGTCACTGCTTGCCCCAGGTGACACATTCCAAGGCTTAGGACATTGGGACAGGGCACTTGGGCTGTGCCTGATGGAGCTGTTGAACTGGTTCCACCTCTCCCAGCAGGACAGTCAAGATTTGAAACACATGTGCCTCTCACTGGGTTCTGTCCTGGGTGCTGTTCCTGCTGCTGAACCAAAGAAATCATCTCTGCAAGGAAGGATTTCCCCAGGATCTAGGGGCAGGGAGGTTGCACCCTCTGCTCCCTCTGAGATGTTTTTGGGAAGAAACTCAATAAAAAACACCATTGCAAATGTTTGGGTGATATTTGGAATAGATGGTTGCAACTTTGTAAAGGTTCTCCCTTTTTCACTTTGTCATTATGAGTGCTATCATGCAGAGTAGTTCAGTCCCTGTTGAAGACAGTCCCTAAATGTCAAACCTGAAAAGATACAGCCCTTTAATTAGCAGAGCCATTTTATTCCGTGGATGCTCCTTAAGAGCTTCCCTAAACCCTGTAATTTCTGCTCTGATAGATTGAAAATTTTTTTATGTTCACTTCTAAATGTCTTTGTTTCTTCTGTAATGGATTAAATGAAGTTTTAACAAGGCTTATGGTGAGATTCCTCATCATTAAAATAACAAATGGTTGAAAAGCTGCCTTCTGTCTTGCAGAAATCTAACAGCATTAGTGGACCATAATCCAGCTGGTAACTGATTGCTGAACAACTGCAAAACCTTTCATACTTTGAGATGCTATCAGTACATAAAATATGTTTTCATGAAGTTTACTGAGCAGCTTATTAGCAAAGGTTAAGGCAATGGAGCTTCACAGATTCCACTTAGCATTCAAAAATATTTTATCTGAGCATTTCAGATTTTTCAGATTTAATTGAGTTTCTTTAATCTATTCTGGACACATGAAGGTAATGGTTCCTGAAAGATGTGCAATGTTTTCTGATTCTAGCTCAGTGTTTTCCTGGTTCTAATCAGATTTGAGAGACTAAAAGTACTTGTAGCCCCCAAACACGGATCATTTTGTTTTGTTCATATTCTTAAAGTCCTTTTTTCATCAGAAGGATTCTCTTGTCTGTCCCTGGAGCTTTTGCAAAACAGTAAAACATTGCCAGCATTGTTCCAGTGATTCTGTCCTCATTTACAACTTTCCTTAAAATCCTCCCTGGTGACTGTGCTCCATCCTAGCTGGCTTGCCCACATCCCTCCTGGCTGGAGGCCTCATTCTCCATTGCATTGCAGATCTTTGATGCCATTCCTGTAGCACAGAGCTGATACATTTCTGGGATTTCCTGGAGCCAAGAGGAAGCACCGGGTGATGCAGGGCTGCACGTTCCCCCTTCTTCCCAGATGCACAGGAAACAAAGGACACGGTTGTAGGAAAAGCACACACGCATCCTCCAGCAATTCCTCTCTGCCCTTACAGTTTCTTGGGCTTGTGGGAACCCAAGCACAAGCTAAAGATGTCCTGAGGCTCTTCTTGTTCAAATCACAGATCAGCAAGGAAACGTGCTTCAACCCACTGCATCTAATTGAGGGACAAGGCTGGAGCAGTGCTGGGAAACACGACCCCTCTTATCCCTCTCTCTTTTTGACAGCCTGAGCCTTTCCATCAGGCAGCTGGCTGGAAGCAATCACTGGAAGCTCCTGCTCAGTCCATCTGTCTGTCTGGATCCCTAGATTGTGAGAACTTCAGCCTGTGGATGCCTTTTTTAATCCATCCTATTCTGTACAAATCAAAGCTCTTTTTCTTGCTATCACTACGGTCTCCTCCCAGTTCCTTTCTGGACAGTGCCAGCCTGTTCTCTAGTTTAATCAAGCCTTTTGTAGTGTGTTAGCAACAGCATAAAGCATTTCTTGACACTTCTTATGCCTCCTGGACATTGAGTGCTTGACAGTGAGTTTTATGGATTGTTGGCAATGGAAGTTATGATTTCTCAGCTCACAGCTGAAGAATGGCACCACACAATTTCCTCCTGGAATTGCAATTTTCCTTTGTTTTCTTTAATACTGATAAACGGTTTGGGTCTTGCTTACATGCTCTGCACACCAAAACAAAACCAGTGAAGGGGAATTTTGTTACTGTTTTTGATGCTGCCAGGTACCAGACCTTACCATTCAGCTTGCTGGATACAACACATTCACACCTATATAGGAATTTATAAGATCTGTGTACATTTTTGTCTCATTTATTTGTGCCTCTTGGATGTACAAAGGAGTTCTGGTGTCAGAACTCAGTCTGAGGAATTTAGAAATCTAGTGAAACTAAACACAGTTTACACTCTTCCTTAAACATGAAGAAACTGTTACAGTTCTGCAAATTTCTGTAACAAACACCCTTGAATTCTAAAACTTATTCTTAGTTTCTTAGATAAACCTGTACAGATGATTAAAAATATTTTCATTGTGTTCCGGCTAGCAGATTCAGAGACATAAGTGTTGAGGAATTTTTACCACCCAGGATTTGCATTTGAAGCCATTTCATTAATTTCATGTTAGAGACTATAAATGTCCTATTAAATTTTAATTGAAAGACTGCACGAAAACCTGTAGCTATTACTCCCCCAGACTTGTCTTTCTGATGTGGCAATTTCAGAAAACTACAAAAATTTGAGGTTTTGGTTTTCTTTAGAGGTGCTTTGAGAGAGCTCCACATAAACGAGCTCCAAGGTCACTGTGGTGCAGTTTTGGGACGCCTTTAAAAACATGACTGGCAAGAGATCTCTCAAAATTAAAAGTCTCTGCACAGATAAAATATGACAGCCCTGTCTACTGTGATTACTTCTGTTCTGCAGAGTCGTCAGTCATTCCCAGTCATTCCCTTTGACTTTTGGAGTCATGCTCTCCACGCTTCCTCTCCGCTGCCTGCCCACCCTGGGGCAATCCTGGGACAAGACAAGAAAGTCTCATTCAACTCCATGGTCATGCCTCTCCTCCCTGTAATGTCTCTGTCTGCCTTCCTATCTCCCCCAGACAACAAATTTGATTTTTACCTCTCTTAACCCGGTGTGTCTTGAAACGCAAAGACACTCAGCCAAAAGGGATAAGGTATCAGAGAAGAAGGATTTTCATCTCTGCCCTTCGGCTCCAGAAGGGATATATAAACTCTACCAGGCTGCAAGAAGAAACCCCTTCTGGGTAATTTTATTTATTTATTTATTTATTTTCGCTAAGGCAGGTCTGCACTTTGTAGCTTTCTCCTCTGCCGTGTCCCCATGACTGTCTTCAAATGTCAGAGGGAAGTCATTGGTTTTATCTCCTTAGAGAAAGTCAGTGCCTTTTGCTCCAGGCCTGGGTGCCATCTGGCCTCTGCTGTACTTGAGTCTCTGAGCAGCAGGAGGTGTTTGTGTGGGTCCAGAGGGAAAAAAGGGAAGTATTTTTATGTCATTCCTAAAACTGTTCTAAACTGCTGACGATCTGTGTGTTAAAAAATAGGTTGCAGAGCTTTAAAAATCAGGAATGCAAGTAAATATCTGTTTACTGCCTTGTTTCTAGAGAGAGAAGTGGAGAGAGGTCAAGGGATGAGGGAAAGGCAGCTAGAAGCAAAGATTTGTATTTAGGTTTAATTGGTGAGGTAAGCAGTGGAGATACCCAGGGGCCTGAAATGTATCCAGTCCTGAGCAAGTACAATTAAGACTTTGGCAGCAATGCTGATCGACCTACTTTTGGAGTAAGGGCACGGGGAAGTGAAGGGACAACCTCGACAGCATCTCCCCTGTGCTGCTGCCAGTCTCTTGTGAGCAGAGATAGCCAGACCTGGCTCAAATGTGGCAGCTGCCCTGTGCCCAGCAGCTGGCCTGGGGCAGGAGGAGGGGGAAAAACACTGCTGGGCTGTGAAATTTGTGGGTTAAATTTAGAAAACAGTGGAGTAGAAATTACACCTGCAGGAGAAGGACTTGTTAGAGCACAGGATGGGTCCTTCACCTCTAACCTCAGTGTGCACAGCTGATACCCCTGTTCACAGCTTTGTGACAGCGTCTTCTTCAAATCCCCAAAGGTTCTCGGAAGAAGCCTCTCAGTGAGCCAAGTATTATCAGCAATGCAGGAATTTACATCTTTTGAGCTGCTGAGCTCTGCTGTGATTCCCTGTGCCTGTTACCTCCTCAACACGGCTGAGTTAAGCAGAAAGTATTATTTGATCACGGTTGGATTTGTGGACAGCTGATGCTGTTGCAGCTTGCTGGGAGCTCATCCCGTTCCTCCCTCCAGTGCCAGTCTCCTCTTAGTGAGTGGGATGACGGTGACTGGCTTGGGTGAGGAATTGATCAGCCAAGCTCAGTAGCATGAGGTTAACACCCAGGAATTTTGGTAGATTCCAGAGCATAGGAAAATGAGCTGGTGGTATTCACCTCCACTGAGGAGTCACATCTAATTTTATAATTTCACAATGAGGAAAACTGGTGGGAATCAGAAAGAGACCGTGAGCTGAGAGGTACACGTTGGTCCTGCCCTATATGTCCAAGGCTTCCTGGTTTTTGTATGTGACATTCTGCCATTCCACAGATCTAGAGAGATTGCGAAGATAAAAGGATGTAAATCTCATCTCAGCTACGTGCCTGCCTCTCTCAGACAGTTTGCCAGAACTACTTGTCTCTTCCTGAGAAAGACATCAGGAAAGGGATGTGTTTCAGGTGCCTGTCACTCAGAACAGTGGTAACAAGCTGCGCATCCCTCACTGTTATCGATCATGAAAAATGCTTTACATTAGCCAAATACCCCCTAAATCTCAACCATGTTCTGTTCTCTATCAAGAAAATTGATAAAGGCATCGCTCTTCCTCTGTTGCTTCCTATTGCACTAAGTTCACCTTGCGTTTAACGTCATTGTTGGGAGCCTGTGAAGGATTATTGCAGTAATGAGGATAATTCATAAAGGGGCTTTGTGCTGTTCAGAGCTATTAGTGCCTGAACTACAGTGGGGCTATCCCAGAGTGGGTGGAACACACTTTTCCATGAACTTGGGAGCGTGCAGGTCTGGGGCTTGGTGCATGGAAATTCCTAAGAGCATTAGTGACTCAGGAACACCACTTCAAGCCTGCTTCTGGATGCTGCTGCAGTAATCAAGCATGCTCATTATTTATAGGCTCCCACATTAAGCATTCATGTATGCTGTGTTTGGAATAAATGGAATCAACAACATGCCTTTTGGTGAAAGAGCCGCAGATGCAAACAGAAGCGTTCACAGCTTTCAAGTCTTGTGTTTGTTTACGTCAGTGAATGTGGACTGTTAGAACAACTTCCACCGCTGATTATTCTCAATTAAAGCTTGAGGAATTTTAAGAGGAAACTGTCACAATACTGTGATCAGGGATATTATAGCCTCTGGATGCAAATTAGCCACCAAACTTTCAAACAACAGATTTACAGGATCTGCTTCAAATTAATTGCCAACTGGCCGGGAGCAGCTCTCGGAGTCTGCCTCCATGGTGGATGGAGAAGGTGCTGTGAGGGTGTCCAGGCTGCTGGGCTGCAGGTGGTGGTTTGCCTGGGAGGAGAAAGGGATGGGGACAAGTTTCTGAAGTCCTTCAAGAATCTTTTCCCCCAGAGTCGTCTCACTGAAAATGCTGGATGCAGCTCGGGTCCAGCTGATCAGCTCTCTCTCTCTCTCTCTTTCTCCAGCCATCCCCCCAGAGCACCAGGCAGCCCCTGAACACTGCAGTCAGGAAGAGGAAAGTGGAAGCCAGGTCCAGGTTACACTAATTTATTCCAGGCTGACCAAAGGTGTGTTCTTAAAAAATGCAAGGTGATGTGGGATTGAAGCAGAAAAGACTTGTGGTATTCAGGGCTGAGGTCTGAAAGACTCTAAGATGCAGAGAAAATTTACCTGCTGTCTTTTTGCACTGGCCAGTAGCTGCTTCTCCTCCTGTCAGCATTTAAGCATTCTGTAAGCATATGAGTAAAAGAAAATGCCATTTTTAACACTCCTTCAAGATATAAACACTGTTTCTTAGATTTGTGTCTAGTGTATAGCCAGTAGAGAGAAATAATTTTTCATTCTCCTTTTCTGTGGCATAAGATCTAATAGTAACTTCAGATGCTTAACAATTTGTGCATTTATTTTTAAGGCAATAAGACAGAGCCATTTATTCCCACAAAAGAAGTCCTAGTAAATTTTGGCAGCTAGTGTTTTTATCCTAATACACACTCTTTATTATAATTTCTTATGGGAATCGAAGTAATTTGCCTACTTAATGTTATCTTTAGTAAATCTAAATAAAAGAAACTCGAGCAAGATCTCCTGTGGACCTGTGGTAGATTTATGCTTTCTGTGCCACAGTCATGGGATGCAGGAGTGATATTGGTAAAGTATTTTTTATTTTGCTCCAAGAGCTTTTGATGTGCATGATTCTTACTGGCATGGGCTGCAGCTTAAATTCAGGATGGTTTTAAAGACCACCACCAGAAGCATTTGGTTAATAGAGAGCATGGAGAAAGGATGAATTGTTTATACAATGCCAGAGCTTAGACCAGAGGAGAGTTTGAGTCCAGTGGAGTAGTTGTTGATAATTTGAAGGTATTAGTAAGTACCATTACTGTAGTGACCACGTAAAACAATGCAGTATGTGCAAAGCATTAATGAATGAAAAAAACATAACCCAAAAAAATTAAAAATCACCCAAACATCCTCAAAAACCAAGTAGTATGGGAACCTCTGAATGTTTTTTGGTGTTTTCATGAAATAAGGGAGATTTTAACTAGTAGAAAGCTTTCTATCAGATAGGCCCCATGACTTGGCAAATTCTGGCTCACAGTTGCCTCAGACTGAAACACTCTGTATGGACTGTCTGTGCAGCCCTTAAATGAGAGCCTGCAGGAAAAGGAAAGCATTTAACAGATCCCACCTGTTTCAATGATAAATCAGAAACCTCAGCATGAGCAGCCTCACTGGAAATCTCTTCACCTTTGCGTTGGTGTGTTTAGCCCTGGGACTGCGTAAAATAACTGCATGTGAATGAATTGCTATTAGTTTGTGTGTTGTTTGGTGCTTAAAGAGTAGAACGATAAGGGCAAAATAGGAGCTGCACAGGAGTAGCAAACAACTAAAAGAAGCTGTTTGACACCTTCTGGCTCATCTTTCCCGTGTATCTCACATGCAACACAGGGAACCTTGGGACAAGGGGCACAGCAGTGAGTGAGTTCAGCACTGGCACATTTAGGTGGAAGCAAAAGCAAACCAGAAAAATGCTGGCTTTTGTGCATTGTCCACCACAAAGTCCCTTTGTGAGTCTGCTGTGGCCCTTAGTTTCCCTTCATCATAAACCAGAATAGATTAATTTCTCCAGCTGTGTAGATTGTAGAGCAATACCGGTAGTTTTATGTTCAAGTTTAATGCAGTAATCACTCTTTTAGAGGATGATAAGCAATAAACAGCATGCACTATTTGAAGACAGATGCCCTACTATGACCTACAGTAGGGTGGTTGTGACAGAATAGCCAAAATGTTGTTAAAATGCTTAATATTTAATTTGAAAGTTATGAAAGGTATTATGCTATTGAGCGATTAACTGCATCCCCACTGAGACAAACTATTTTTGCCAGACACAAATAATTTCTTCTGGCCTCTTGGCTTCAAAAGAGACAAGAAAAGCAAACAGTTTGCAAAGATTATGCATGAATATAAATTATGCTAGGAATTAAACTATCAGCTTGACCCTGTGTTAATCTGTGTGTGTGACACAGCTTCGAAGAGCCACAACTCCATATCAGAGCAGCAGAAGCTCTAAGAATAGAAAACATCATTTCATGTTTGTTTGAAATCTGTGGTCAATTTTGATTTAGTTGCTATTGTCATTTTCTTGTGTTTGTTTTCTGTAAATGTTTCTGTGCTCAAGGTCCATTAATGAAATGACATCCAGGAAGTAAATATTTATCTAAAAGAGTCACCAAAATCAGATTGTGAATCCCATAGCACCTTTTGGTATTGTCATTCTGTACTATTGTGATGGTTGCAATCCAAAATGCATGCTGGAAGTCCCAGGGAGTCATACAACATTTATATAAATTACAGCATAAATGAGGAATTATGAAAAATTGATTGCAATGTACATTATTCAATTAATTTGCCAACCAAGATTATTTGCAGCTGACAGGCTGAGCAGATGCACCGAAGTGACTGGATGGGCACCAAGAGAAAATGTTCAAGGAAGATTGGTTTTGGATGCCTTTAAAATTAGTTCAGATTTCGACAAAACTTTGATACAAACTTCGGTGACTGGTAAAGCGAAAAAGCAAAATGTTACCAGTAAATGCAACTTTTCATCCTTAAATAGATTTAATTTTTTTTTCATTTCAGAAGGGACTGTGATGTTCATCTCTTCTCACCACATGTAAAGCACCGACCACGTAGCTTATCATCCACAACATTTGCAGTGAGCTTCTGGTTTCTAAACAAGATCAAAGGCATCCACTCCCCAGGCAAATGGGAATAAACTGATGCTTTCTTTGTAGTGGAGGGACAGAAGTTTTTAGATCTTGCTCCAAAGGTTTAAGAGCGCTGCTCTTTTTCACATGTGTGAAGCCCATGGTGTGTGTTATCTACCTGGGAAAGATGGAGATCAATGGGATCTGTACTGCAGCCATGAAGCATGTTCAGCTTGAAACCATATTTTCAGGATAATTTGAACAAAATATTGTGTTTTCTTTTTTGAGAGGAAGCTTTGAAAGAAACCTTACAACGCCATTCTCTAAGTGATAAAGTACAATTGCTGTGTAAGAAACACATGGTGGAAAAGCATAAGGAGGAGAAAACTTGGCAGAAGCAACAATCCATAACTTAGAAATGATGCCGTCTTACCATGTTCTGCAAATGTCATTCCCACCAGGAAGTTAAATTACTGCACCAAAGCATAGGCAAAGAGAGCAAAATTATGACCCACAAGTGTTGCTCTCACATGGCTGAGGGTGCATTCCCCAGGCTCTGTGCACAGCTGGACTAATGCCTGGGAGCACAGTCCTCGTGCTGTGCAGTCCTTGCATGTGTACCAGGGCACACGGGGGTTTTCCATCTCCCACCCTGGAAACTCTGCTTTTTCCACAGGCAGAATTATCCTTGCTCACAAGCTTTTCTTGCTTTGTCTTCCCAGAGAGAAAAGATGCTGAGGTCAGAAGGGTTTTTTTTAAATTAAGCTAGACACAATGCAAAGGAGTAGACTAAGGAAAGTGATATAAACACCTCCCATGTGGGCAGTAACTAGAGGCTTCTTGTTGAAACATGCAAACATTTGGTATGATTGCCTTTCCTTGGGTTCTCTGCTGCTGTAGCAGCAGTTAATTTGTGCTGCAGGAGCAATTCCCAGCTCTAAGCAAGGAATAGCCGTCCAAGGTCTTACGTGCCAGGTATAACAAGGCGTTTCCTCTTCCAAGAAATTTCATATACCTTTACCCCAGCAGATTCATCTGTAACTGTCTCTCCCTGCTTGAGGTCTCACCTGCTCAGGTATAAGCCAGTTCAAGCATTGAACCTGGCAAGATTCACCTGGGCAAGACTGTATCCAGGTTTGTACCTGGATTTGGGAGCCTAAGCACCTTAGCTCAGCCATTGCAATGCCATTGGAGTTGTTTGGTTTTTATCCCAGAGCTGGATCACATCTGGCTGGATAGAAGCACCAGCTGTGGGGCTTAGGTCCTCCTGCACCTGTCTCAGAATTGTGCCTTTGGGAATATTTCAAATATAACTGCATTTTCAGGGGACAGAAAAATGTTCACGTTAAAAGTGTTTCTTAATTAACTGCATCTGAGTAAATAATTCACAGTGAATAATTAACTGATGGATTTAGCCTGTCTCTTTTTCCTCCTCTTTCTTTTTTTTTTTTTCCTGTGCACAAAATGTCCTTGAAGAGATTGCAAGTTTCTTAACTTCCTACAGGAGTGTGTCTGATATTTTATCTGCCATTTTTATTGGGTTGTTTGGAATGGGTCCCTTACTTGCCTTAGTGAGACTTCTAAAGACAGGAACTGGAAAACAGAAGTAGTGCTATCTGCAGGACAACTCAAGCATCCATGCTAAGGGGAAGAGGAAATTTTAAGATTTAAACACTTTTTTTTAATGGGTAAAACTCATTTCAAGGTGCTAATTCTATGTCTGTACATAACATATAATGGTATTCCCTTTAGCGGGCATTCCCTAAAGCACAGCAGCTGGATTCCAAACCCAAAACGTATTCTTTTTGATCTTCATGGACCTTTTTCTATCTGAAACCTCCTGGCAGAATCAAGTCGTTTCTAAACAAAGAGCCTCACCCTGTGCAGAGGCAATGTCATTACTCAGTCCAAAATTACCCTGCAGGCCATTGGTATCCCAGAAACTGTGTTGCAGGGACAACCAGCTGATTCTGGGCAGGTTATTCTGTCAAGAGGGTGGGCACTTCCTTTTTAGCTGGGAAATCATCACTTTCTGGGATTTGATACTTGCTGCCAGCTCAACCCATCTGTCTTTGTGATGTTGCTTTTGCAGCAACATCACCCAAATGTAGCAGCTCCTCTTGCTTGCAGACAGACAGATGCAGCCTATTTGCCTCCTGCCTGTATTAGCAGAAATTTTTGCATAAATCTCTTTTGGGCACATCACAGTGAAGGGGCCCTGGAGCCTAACCCAGCTGACTGGCAGCTTTGTGTGGCTTAGGTGACACTGGAATTTCGCCTGTTGCTGTGGGGGCAGAGAAGAGAAAGCAGCTGAGAGGCAGCAGGTTTAGTGATGCCTCTGGGTTGATGTGAAAATGGGGAAAAGAAAGTGGCACAACAAAATGTTCACGTTTGGGGTGTGGGTGGCAACAGATCTTTCACCCCATCCCTTTGGACTGGTAAAAAGATTCTTCTGAATTCCTGGTGAGGAACATTTTCAGGCCTTGTGACAGGGCTGCAGACATGATGTGATCTCAGCTTCAGCCCTCTGAGCTCTGTCTTGGAACAATATGGGCAAAAAATGCCCCAAATCTGAAGTGCTCCTTGTTGGATTAGCATAACGAGAGGATAAAATAAAGTAGAAAACAAATTTTTCAGAAAATAAAATTTGCAGCTGCTCTGTGCACCATATCTGGGGCAGGGAGTTCCAGCATCCTGCTGGAGATATCAGCCCTGTAGCATCCGGTGGCTGCTAAGAGGAAAGGCTCAGCCATGTGGGTTAATGAATGTTGTTTCTCACACAGGAAAACCAACAGAGAACAGCATATGGACTCTGTGACAGGAGTGACTGTAGGGTGCTGGACTCCACTGATTTGGTAGTTTTCCTTACATCCTCCTTAGCTGTAAAATTCTAATAAAGAAGAAAGAGGTCATTATATTAATGGTATTATAGGGATTGCAGCATGATCTCTAGGACTCATGGGGATTCCTCTGATGTCCAGAATAAATTCTCTTATTTTCTAATGACCATAAATGACCTCTCTCCAAACCTGGTATTGATGAAATAGCTTTAATGTTTCAACATCAATGCTCCAAGCTTAGCTGAACAGTGACATTAATCTGATATTGCACAGCACACAGGGAAGAAGAGCCAAAAAATATGCTGGCACTTATGAAGTTATGCAGCTTTCTAGCCTGACAGCCTTCATGCTATTTTCCCACCAAGTGGAAACAAGTCATGGGATACAAATGACAGAGAGATTTTCCCTTAAAACCTGATGGAAGGAATTCACAAGTGGTTGGAAACTACATATCATTTCAAAGGCAACATTGTAAACAGAGGAAGTTTTTGGAAAAGTTGATGTACCTGTGCTCCTGTGTTTGCTTCTGTCAGGTTACAATCTATTTTCTTTTTCCTAGCAAACATTTTTGATTACTTAGCGTATCTTAATTAATATGCAAACACAGACATGGATTCTCACAGCATAAAAACAGAGCCATTGGCTGACTTATGATTTTAATCAGGTCAGCCTTAGCTGATATGCAGTAAGAAATAATTAGCTGGCTGTTTGTACACAGAATTGCATTGTACCTAACCCCTAGGAGTCAGCTTTTCCTGACACTTCGATCCCCTGCTGATTTTGTTTTCTTAGCATTCCTTCTGGTCTCGAAATAGGAGCATGTCGTAGTTTGCCACCTCTGAGATCATTGTCCTCAATTCTGAATTAAGGGTAGCTTGGTCATTTGCAGGCCTTAGGAATTGGTCTGGTATAGAACTGGCTGAAATACTGAATTAGGAGTTTGACTAATCATCACAGTGGCCAAAAGAATTGCCCAGGAAAGTCTCTTTCTGGTTATTTCAGAGCAGCTCTTGCTCACTGCTTTGCTGTTTCTAACATTACCAGTGTGTTGCAAATGCATCTAGAAATCTACACCTAGGGGCTCAGAGAAGTGTAAAATAGACCAGACAGGTAGGACATACTGGTATTGACTGGTCCCCAGCTTTTCAGAAACTGGGGCACAGATCCAGGCTTCCCTCAGAAAGGGAAATTCTGCAGTTACAGAGTGACTGACTGTTTCCCCCACTCCTTTCCCAAAATCCCAGCTGTACCAGTGTCCCTGGCAACCAATTATGGTGCTGCTTCTGTCCTGCGAAAGAGAGGTTTAGCTTGCAAGGTTATCAGTTTAATCAGTTTTATCCGTGTACTTTGTGTGCCTGGCACTACCTCTGTAGCTGCTGGACATTTTATGTCACACTGCACCATGTGAAGTGTAAATCCTGTTGGTATGTGACTCTTACCTGTTGCCTCCATGCTACCATAGGAAATTTGCAAAGTACTGAAACTTGTCTCGAATCCTGAGTTTTATTAACCCTTTGTGAAAACCCATAAGCCTCTTGTGTTGGAGCCCAGACAGAGGACATGGTTTCTAATGTTGCTTCTCTGCAAACTAATTGATGTATCTGGCACCAGCCAACTGACATCAAAACATTTGTACAGATGTGAGGCTCTGTCTAGACTAGATAATTGCTTCCCCTTTTGGCTTGATTTCACCGGTTGCCAAGTTGGGTAACATTTAACCTTGACTTCTGGAGGCACAGCCACTGCCCAAGCCCTCCTGACAAGGAGCCATCCAGCAAGTTGACATGACAAGACCACGTTAATCTGAGTCTTCTGCCTGTGAGGCTGCTCACACTGCGGTCAACGCTGATGCAGCTGCATTAATCCTCTTTCTGTCCATACATCTTAATTCACCCTCAGAGCACGGCTAAGTTCTGTTGTTAATTGTTTTCTCCCTGCCTCTCCCTGTGAAGTGAAGTTCATTCTGTGAACAACACCGATGCAGCAGGTTAATAACTATTGATGTTGCCACGTTAATAACGGTCTTGCTGCCCATGAATCTGAGCCTCCCCCTCACGAGGTGCTGGACACGACCTACTTAATCATTACATCTCCCTGCCCATGGATCTCAGTTCACCCTGTGAAATGTTAATCATTCTGACTGGCTAATCACAACAATTTCTCACTGTCCAAGGGTGTGAGTTCAGCCTACTAACAGCTCCAATGTCCTTGCTACTCCTTGCAATCTCTTGCTGCTCACAGACTGCAAAGGACAGGGATGTCTCTGCTGATCACTTCAATCCTTCGCTGCCTGGAGGCTGAGGAGCTCCCCGTGCTGTCCAAGCGATGCCCAAGGCACTTTATTCTCCCTCCATCCCCAATTCTGAGCCACTGCAAATCCTTCTCTTCAACAGCAAAGTTTCCCTGGTAACTGCCTCCGTGCAGCCAGCTGTGTGCCACCTCTCCAGAGTGACACGTGGAGTCCGGCTCTGTGGGTTGGATGCTGAGTTCTGAAAGGTGAGCTCAGAGCACAGGGATAAGCATTAACTCAATGAGACATTTCAGCTCCTTCTGCTGAGCTGCACCATTGTGCTGGGTAGGTCTGATAGGACTGTAAAACTAAATAGGTGTTGATGTGGTGCCGCACGCTGTTCCCTTATGCTGGCTCCAGCATGGGGCCCGGTGCTTTTAATGAACACTTACAGCTGTTAATGCCTCTGCCTTCGGAATCATTGTGGGAGCTGAATGGACATGGAGGGGGAAGATCAATCACAACTTTAGGGCACTGTGAAGTCCCACCACTTTCCTACCTGCGCCTGCTGGATGTGGTTGTGACTGAAGCTTGGAAAGGGCATAATGGAGCTGTTGAAACCACACAAATTGCAGAAGGCATTTTGTGAACTCAAGCCCATGTCTTTAATGCAGACTTATAATTGCAGAGGGGCCTGGAACTGCATGCAGTATTTGAACAAGAAACTTGGCTCATTGTCAGCAGGTTTTCCCCACGTGCTCTGTACAGCTCCTTCCAGGGCTCCTTGAAGTGCTGGTTCTCTCTGGAAACCCAACTACCTTTGGCTGCAGGTAGAATTGAGCAGCAGCTTTAAAGGAAGCTGCTGAACGCAGCTTCATGAGCCAAAGAGGTAGAAGTAACAGCACGAGGCAAAATCTAAAAGGAGCCGCCTCCATCTTCAGAGAGTCACAGAGACAGTGTCAGCAGGCATCTTTGGGAGGCAGAGATCATCTTTCCTGCTGAATCCCAAGTGCTGCCCTTTTTCCAGACACTTGGGCAGCTCACTGCAGTTTTATTAGGTGGCACAGTAAACTTGGTGTCAAGTTTTTGTTTAATTTTTAAATTTATTTTCCTCCCTCTCATCCTCAGATTGGTTTGGGAGTTTAGTTTAATAAACAGGCAGTTAGCTTGATTAAAAGTGGCATATGTTTTGCTGTGGCAGAAGCAGACTCGGGCATTTCATGCATGTGCTTTGAGAATAAAAAACTGTCACTTTTGGGTACAATGCTAAATAACTTTTTTCCCCAGCAAAATACTGGGAGTTCTTCCATGCTGATGATTTTATGTTTTATGAAAATGCAAGGGAAAGGGAAGACTGGTGTTTTGGAAAACAAGAAAGAAAAAGGCGGAGGGAGGGAGATTTATACCTAGTGAAATTAATTAAAATATAGCAAACCATGAAAAGGTGAAGCTAAATGCAGCAGAAATGCCGAATTAAAGGGACAGCAGTTAACAAAGACTGATCTTGAAGAGGTTTATGAAGACATTTCCCACTGGTGTAATTGGAGGAGTACAGAAAACTGGTGCTGCTGCTTTTGTACAGTGCCAGGAATGGAGGGAGCAGATACATCCTTTTATTTGCTCATGTTAGGCTGTCTGGCTGAGGTTGTTAGAGCAGGTGAGAGGAGCCGACGTTTCCATGGCCCTTCCTGGGTAATGAGAAGTGACAGCCCCCCAGCACCTGAGCTGCTGCTCTGCAAAGGGAGGTGGGTAAATAGACCAAATTTTCATTATTGTTTGTAAACATCTCGTTTGCAAACACAAAGTGGTTTCTTAGGGCTGCACTTCTGGGATGCCCTGAGCACACAGCTCTCAGTCTCTTCCTTCTCTGATTAGCTCTGGAGTGAAGCAGCCCAGCCTCAGTGCCCCAAACAGCTCCATTCCTTCACACAGATTTAAAGCATCTCCATCACCGTAGCAGATATACTGTTCATGGGCAAGGAGGTCACATTTTTTAAAGGAGCTCAGGAACAGAAGTCTCATTCCTAAAGATAATTTCAGCCATGTCTGCACTGACATAAAGCCCAAGACTAGGAGTCAGCCAGCTGTTTATATTCACCTTAAATCTTAAAGTGTAAGCTTTTAAATGCTGTGGGGTTTTTTAACCAGGCCAAGAAGCTTTCTCCAAGCCAAGATCAGAGCACACTGACTGTATTTACCACGTGTAATTCATTTTAAGGAGAGCGACAAAACCACTTATCTCAAGAAACATGAAAGCTGGAAAGAAGAAATGGCAGTAGGGACATAAAGTATGAACTATCAGAGCTTTTCTCATAAGTGTAGCTGTATGAGAAATGGAAATATTGAAGTTTCCAGTTTGGGTGTGTTGCTCTGGATAGCCCCTTGGAGAACTACAGTAACCAGAGTGACACAGCATCAGGAGAAGGTATAAAGTGATCCTATTAGTGCCATTAGGATTTGTTCTGTGGAATCACCAATATTCATTCACTGTTATATACACTGCAGTTTTTCTTGTGCTCTTGTATTTGTATCCCACACCTGACAGGTGACTCTGCTTTTCTGAGGTTTTTCTATTTTAAATTATAGCAGGATCTCTTAGTGCTGTAGATATGATAATTCAGGTGTGATAACTTCTCATCCCTCTGTGGGGTTATCTTGTGAAATCTGTTAAGCCATGTGTTTCTGACTCTGCTCCTGGACTCCTCAAGATAAAGGCTTCTTGGGTCTTATTTAAAAAGTAAATGTTTATTTGTTATCGATAGTTTAGGCTCACCAATTGCTGGCATTTTGAACTTGCAAATAGCCCTGACTAGGAAATATTTCTACATTGACCATCTAATGCTCATGGTTCAAGAGGGAAAACCAACTACTTAAGTGGTACTTAATCCAGTCCCCACAATTTCCTCCATCTGAAACCTTGAAGTAGCTCAAAATCAAGAGAGAAAATAAACCAGAGGATCTTCTGGCTTAAGAGACTGGAAGGATTTTCTCCAGCTTCCTGACACTGCTTCAGGATTTGATTCCACAATTCCCTGCACCTATCCCTTCTTAATACAAAGACTTCCCAAGTTATTAAATTCTGTACTTCCCCTCGTCCTCCCCCCCCGAGAGCTCTGCAGACACATCATGGCCAGGCACCAGCACCAGGTCCTGCCTTCCAAAGGGTCTCACTGGTCAGAGCCACCCCACACCCATCCCTTCCCCAGTCCATCCCAGATGCACACCCAGTGCAGGCTCCCCACTCAAATTTCAGCTTCTCCAATACCCCAAATCCTCTTTCTAAGCTGAACAAGATAAAATAATGAGGAAAATGCCATTTGTGCAGGTCTGCCCCTGCTTATTTCCCTGTCTTAGACTTTGGGGGAAAAAAGCCTGCAAAAGAAAAGAAAGAGAAAATCACAATCAACAGAGTTATCTGTAACAAATATATTTAGGAGTTTGGTGCAAATGAAAATGAGGAGCCTCTTGGGAAAAATACGAACTTTATTTTGATCTTGCATTAAAACTCTCATAGTGTGAATTTCCTTGGATTTGCACAGGCCTCTGCTAAATTACTTTAAAAGAAAATATCATTTCCAAGCCAAATTATCTGTTGGGATGAATAATTTTCCTGATTTTGAATGGATTTTTTCCAGGATAAAATCTGGCCCATCTTGCTTAACCAAATCACAACTTGGACTGTGGGCCTGGAAACAGGACACATTTGGATGTTTTAACCTCCAGTGAATAGCAAATAGAGGATGCTGATGTCATGCAGTGCAAAAGAAAATAAAACAATATGTGTAATGAGCTGATTTAAAATGCAGCTTTGAAAAAAAAATCACTTTCCATTTTCTCACAATCCATCAGGGCATCAATAGGTCTTTTATGGTTTCAGCACATTGTTATTAATAGTGCAGAAAAATGCAAATCATAGGCTTGGGGGCTCCATAAGTCTCCTGTGGATATTCCAGGAAAAGTAAAACGCAGGTTAGATGTGCAGTGGTACAAGGGAAGAGAGGGCAGGGTGGGAAGCACCCTGATGAGCCCTGGGCAACCTGGAGATGCTCAGATTGTATCAGAAATAGTTACACCCATGAATTAACTTAAGCCAGTGAAGCTCCATGTTGGTTTCCCAGTTCATTACTATGAGTGGCTTTGAATAAATTTGGTGTAATTCATCTGCAGAGAGAGTAAGATGAATTCCAGTACAGCCATTCCTAACCAGAACTTCAACTGGCCACAGTTCTGGTTAAAACGTCGATTTCAAAATTTAACTAGGATTTGCTCTCCTGAGGGCTCCTGTGTGTGGAAATCCTGATGCCTGTCACTATGTCCACACAACCTTAAAAAAGTCATAACTGCCAGTGGTCCTGTCTGTTTACATTTCCTGCAGCTGGTCAGTAAACATTGTACCTATCCATCCTCTACCCAGTGAGGCTGGTGTGTTTTACTCCTGGCTTTGGAATGCCATTCAAAGTTTACTACAAAAACATTATAAAATAGATCTTTATTTTGTTCCTGATGTCAGATCTTATCTTCTTTTGAACCATAGCAGCTACCCAGGCAATGGTTATAGTGCATTTTGACCTTGAGGTCTCTGGTGATTACTAACCTATTCATAAGGAGTACTATGGACTGCAGGAGTATTTTATAGCCTTTAAGAAGATGTTCCTCTAAATGCTTCAATTTAAGATCCATTAATAGAGATTAAAGAAACTTTCTGGTCTCCTTTGCATTCTGGTTGTTTTTGTCAGTCAACGCAGTATAAAAACATAGCTACATTTTTCAATATTAATGATCCCCTGTAAAAACCTGACATAACATTTTTAGAGCACTATAACTAATCTTTTTATTATCAAGTTACAATGGTTTGCATCAAATATGTATCATCTGTAGTTAACTTTAAAGATTCTACAACTTGTTGGTGGACTAATTAAGTTTATAAGTATATGGGTTTGTTGGAAATACTTAAGACTTTATATGGAGGATGTAAAACTGCCTGCCAAACTTTTCCTGCTGGAAGAGCTCTGACAGTGTATCTCAGTTCACAGGTGGAAGCAGAGCCTGGGAGTTGAATTTGCCTGTGATGTTAGCTTAGGGCACAAACCTGTCTGCTGGGATGGCAAATTGAGCTTATCAGCCACTTGACCCACTAATAGAGCTTAAAATTCTCCAGTGCTGGACTTGAGGAGATGCAGTGTTGCCTTGAACTCCTGGGAACGTACCTTTCAGAGGTCTTGCATAGTTACAGTCCTCTGGGAATTTTCATTCTTGAGGAAATAAGAGGGAAAGGGGAGAGGAGACAGAGGGAAGGATGAAAGAGAAGCTCTGTGAACTCATGGGTAATAGACTACAGGAAAGCAAAATGGGCTGAATCACAGTGCCTTGGCTAAATTGCATAATGGAAGTGCTGGAGAGATAATTAAAGCCTGTTTTAAACTGCTTCACCATGCTTATTCTCAGTGACTTGCCAGAAAAAAAATGGTACAGGCTCATCAGCAGCTGCTTTTCTTGTATTACCAGAGCAAGCTCTACCCTCTGATACTTCGGCAGCGATACCTACTCTGCCTTCACACAGCATCCCCTCTTAAAGGTCTGGCAGGGTTTGCAGAGGAACCCCTTGGCCCCTCTGGGGTTGCTTTTGAAGAGAGGCACAGGAAAGGCAGAGGAGCCTTCTCTGCATCCTCAGCCCCGTTGGCTGGGGAGCCTGGCTGGTCACACCGTCTGTGCAGGCTCAAAATATCTGCAGAGCTTCTGGGGAGGGGCATGATTGAAATATTTGCTTGGAGCTGCTGTAATTGTCCCAGCAGGGCCCCTGAAATATCTTTTGTGCGTGAAATTGAACCACTTAAAAGTATTGCAAAGATTTGACCCCATGCTCGATGTACCAGTGCTGGCCTTGGGAGCAATCCTGAGTATCCCTCACATTCCTGAGGTACTTTTTATGTTTTTAGGTGACTAGGACCAGTGATACAAAGGTATGAATGAATAATCTCACTGTTGGCTGCATCCTTTTAGCAGACATAAAAGTTAAAAACGTGACTTGTGAGAAGTCACAAATTGGAGCTTAATTACAATGCGCTGAAAAAGCCCGCGTGATCATGATTTCTGAGCTTTCAAACCAAAGGGGGGGGACTCACTGAAGCAATTTCAGCTGATTACAGATATTCTGAACTTGCCTTGTCTAAGTGAGTTTAATTTATTTCACCTGTCATTTATCTGCTTTTGAGAAGCATAATTGCAACATTTGTTCAGAGCTATAAGCCTATGGAATGGCAAAGGGATTTTTTTTTCTCTATGCAAACATTAAAAAACAAAAGGGGAAAGGAAAGACTATTTTTGAGACAGACTGCCATACACACACATGCCTGTGCACAGACACATGGCCTCTTTTAGTTTTTCTTTCTTTATTTTAATATCTTAAAAATACATATATCTCTGGGGGAAGCTTAATAAGAAACAGCCAGCTGAAGCAAGGATTTTAGGAGGAAAAAGAAGGCAGGGGACTTGTGCTATAGAGACAGCAGTTCAAACAGTGAAAAAGAGGACACAGCTGTGCACATCACAAATCCACAGCTGGGCAAGTGGAAAGAGAATATTCCCACATCTACCCTTATAAATCTTCCCTCAACTTTCAGATCCCTTAGTTTTCTGTTGTGTGGAATAATTTTATATAGCAGGAGAGAGAGTTATTTGCATTTTGCTTCTCCTGCTGCTTGTGGTATCTAGGTCAGTTATACCTACCAAAGCCCCAAAAAAGCACTGCGGATTTCTTCAGTGTCCTTCGTAGCAGGGTGTTTTTCTTATCCTTCAAAGTCAAGGATTTTCCAGGCAAAAGAACAAGGGAGGCCTTAGCAGCAGGTGCATAAACCAATATACAGGGAAACACAAGAGGAAAAGCCAACACAGACTCTGTGTCCAAAAGACTCCCACAGCAAGGTCTGAGGAGAAGGTGAGAGCAGATTTGTTTTGATAGCACCTCTCTGGACCTCGGCTGAGCATCCAAACAAGCCAGGCTTGGACACTCACTGTAACTCTTCTGGGAGTGGGTGTAAAGGAGCAAAGTACTGAATCGCCTGCAGTTCCAGGAATCATGGATTTCCTTCCCATTCCTGACTACAGCTAAAGACTGAGCAGCACAGACGCTGTTTATTCTGTTTCTCAAGGTTCAAGTGCAAACACAATGGCCAAAGCAGGTTTGGTAGAAGAACTATTCAATGCAAGTATAAATAGATGAAAAGATTTTTGGTTAAATTTTCCATAGAACTGTGAAAACTTCATACTATAACATCAGCACATGTTCAAATGTTGAATATTCAGATTCCTATTAAAACTGAAGATAGGCTTGGAGGCTTTTGGTGTTCACGTGTCCCTGGGTTTTGATTCAGAATAACTGATCATAAAATCTGTGTAGTGCTGGTCTACAGCTGCAAAAGAACAGGTGCCTCAGCTCATATACTGGAAATTGTGCTCCAGAGTTGAACCTTAGTAATGGAAACTAGAGAGTTTTGCCTGTTCTGGCTAAAACAAGACGTTTTCATGCGAAATGGAACACTGAAGTGCCTTTTGCTTGAACAATACACATTACCTAAAAACATTTAAAAGAGCATTTCCAGCAGCCGCTTTTGGTGTGCAGTGTTCCAGTCCTTCAGCGCTGTAAGTACATCATTATCAAATGTACCAGAAGAGAGGGAGAACATCAGGGTTCTCCCGGGATGAAGGGAACAAGGTGAGATAGAAGAGAGTGAATGGCATTGTGGCCACTTCCAGCTTGGAATTTCTGTCTTTGCTGCTATACTCGAGTGGAAAATTATCCTTTAGTTCTAATAACTATAGAAATGCCATACTTTGGGAGCACATATCTCCAAATGGAAGGTGGCAGCTTTGGAATGAGTGTATATATTGTTGTGCTAGGAAGAAAAGAAGTTGGGG